>NW_015622139.1:893484-1310703 GCF_000836295.1 Verruconis gallopava | reverse complement strand
TTGTTAGGAATACTTTCCCAATACCGACTGGCTTCACCAATGTAAGCCACTTCGGAAGGGATTAGCTTCCTAGAGCAAGGGAACAATGTATAACCAGAGCTTATTAAGGAAGGAATATAATAAGATAGTTATGTTTGTGACTTAGAGTGGTATGAGCTTCTGAAGTATGAGAATGTATTCAAACTAACTACTAGCTACGCTAGACAGTTGAATTACAGAGACTGAAATATCTGTAGGGACAGGGCGTTTATATAGACCTTATTCTTGATATCCTTATTGCCTTACTCCTAGCGATCATTTTGATCATTATTGAGCGAAATGATCGCTTCTGCCAATCGGCGTTCCCTTGGTCGTTAGTCATTGGCCGGCGCGCTCATTTTGCTCAATACTGAGCGAAATGATCGCTCCTACCAATCAGCGTTCTCCTGAATCTACTCACGTGTTACTTCGTAACAGTATAATATTAGTAGAGACAGGATATTTATATAGACCTTTCTCTTAATATCCTTATTGCCTTATTTATTCTAATTATTCTTGGCAAAATGATCAGAATAATCACTTCGCCCAATCAGCAGCACCCTGGTTATCAACTATTGGCTGATGCGCTCATTTTGATCATTTTCCCAAAAATGATCAAAATGATCACTCACGTGACGAATCATGTGTTACCTCGTAACATAGTGGCGGCGGTAGTCGCCAGGCCGCATACTAACCATGTTAAGATGCCGTATGCTCACCATGGCTGCCTTAGTGCCTTAGGTAGTCATAATATAGCCAATAAGAGGAGGGCGCTAGCCCCCCATCCGGTAAGGCGTTGGCCGCGTGGTCACCATGCGACGGTGGACTAGACCTTAGGCTCCGCCTTTCATGACATATAATCTCTACCAACAGCTTAAGTAGGATAACACGACGCACAGCACAATACTTAAGTAGACTGAAACAACGTCTAGATTTGGTATAAAAAATTGCATTTTAAAGATCTATATTTAATAAAATATATTGACTTTTACTATCTAGTTCTTGACTTCTTACTCGTGATTTCACTTGATGTTCCTCCAGTATATATGTGACTTGGGGGTGTTTGAGTAGCCTTGCTGCCCTTGAAGATATTTTTCAAAATTGGGACGGCTGTTGTGATGGGTTTCTTTTCTTCTGGATCCCATCCATCCCTCTGCCAAGATTGGTCATGTTGTATGCCGGCAGGTAGAGATCCTGTTTTGGCAAGTTCATATCCCTCATCGTCTTGAATCTGCTCCTCTGCAACGGTAAAGTCATAGTGCACAAATATTTTATTAAAGCCTTCTCTGAGGACTGGCCAAAAAAATGGGATTGTTGCACATAATGCCGCCAGAAATACTTCCACTGTTGAAAGCAGACCGGGACCAGGCATGTTCCAGGTGGGATCAATTCCAACCCCACCTCCGGTGATAATTATGTCTATCAGGCGCCAAAGTGCAAAGCCACATGCTCTATTTTATATTATGTTAGAAAATAATATTTGAATGAAAAGAGATGATACATTCACTTACGTTGTTCCCATGATTAGAATGGCCAGCATGCTTTTTCTGTTCGTATCAGCATCCTTCAGAAACTGTAGACGAATCGCCAGTATTAAAACGAGACAGTCTAAGAAGAAGTTGCTGGCTGAGTGGCCCTTGATTGTACCTGTGAGTTCTGACAATTTCGTAGCGGCAAATCCATAGCAGCCTCTAGGCTCCATCTTCCAGAACGCAGATGGTGATGGAAAGCACACAAAGGTTGATATGAATGTTAATGCGAATCCCCATAAGCAAACCACAATCAGAAGAAGCTGTGCAAACCGGTAGGTGATCATTCCAGGCTGATAGACGCGGATGTATTGGCACAAGAGCGATATCTTAATAGTGGCTGTTGACGCAGCATACCCAATTCCCCAAATCCACTGGAATAAGAAGACCTTTTCGAGAGATGAATGTGATAGAAGCGCAGCATGCCTCCCTAAGCCATAGCGTGTCATTACGCAAATAGATACTGTTGACATTGTAAAAAGGGACTTATTTAATATTTAGCACATAATATACTTGTTTAACTTAGGTCAACATACCACAGCAATAACAGCAAAGAAATCATCCCACCATGGCTTCTTCACTACAATGAATCGGGTCCATATGCGACCGATAGTACTGATCCATAAGAAAGTCTAGGCATGTATTATAAGTATGCATACTTCGATATAATGCGAATATAAGTCAATAACATACTGTGAGTATGATGCAAACAGTTAGCATGTTACGCTGTTGATTTGGCCATGGCAATGGCTCAGCAGCTAAAGCTGCAAGCACCTCAGGAGGCGGTGGTCCTGTTGACGCCATGGTAGCAAATTCAAGTGGCTATCGTAAGTCATTCAAATCTTTCAGAGATATAGCATGGCAAAAGTTGCAGTGAATAACGAGAATGCTAAGCAGGCGGATGAAAATTGTTGTACACTTAGAAATGAACGCGGGGGCCAAAGCAAAAGTAGATAAGCTCAGTGCATGATCGCATACAACTTTAGTCTAAGCTGTCAGTATCGGCCCCCAAATTTTATTTCAGCCCTGCAAAGAGTCCTGTAGATTACTGACAAGGCGGGCCAATGCAGGAGACCCCAAACAAGGGGGTTCCATATTGTCGGAGCAGACTACCACAAGTCATTGAAAGAACGATAGTGGTTGGATGCCGCCCCTTTATCTGTCTTAATTGAGAAGTTTTAGCGCTGACATGGCCTTGAGGCTTGAAACTCAAAACCCTTACATGTCATAATTAGCCCTTGTCAATATTCGTATGTTCCGTATTTTATAGTACACAATATCATCCTCTAATTCGAGCTTGATAATTAATCTCTTGATATAAGTTTAATGCTAATACATGTTACTCTAACAAGCGTTGATATTTAGAATTATTTTCAGTAATGCGAATGTGTTACTAGCTTGTCCACTATAGCACCTGAGATGTGCTTAATCTAAATAAACAGTCTTTAAGTTTTTACATTTATCAAGTTCACTTCCAAGTTGCAGCGCAGCTTGTAATAACATGGACGATAAAAAGAAAGTATGGGTCGACGAGCCCTTCATTCTGATAAGCCCTTCAAGAAGCGGCGCTGAGGTATGCTTTCTGAACCTTTAGTGAATGACTATAGCTACTGATACCTTAAAAGATAGGCAAAAAGCTTCCTCCTGCCAGAGCACTTGCTGCTGAAATGTCCGTCGTGCACAATGGATTGATCCGTGGGATCAACTCTGTTTACAATCAATGTGTCAATGTTGCAACCAAGGGCAGTAAACAAGACAAGATTGACTTTGCGAATTATGCGTCACAGTGTGCAAAGCTCTTGCACATGCATCATGACCATGAAGAGGAAACACTTTTCCCGAAGATGAATGAACTTGCTGGAGTTCCTGGACTAATGGACGGCAATGTTAAAGAGCATGCAGCATTCCATGATGGATTCGCCAAATACGATGATTATCTCACACTTGTCAAAGAAGAGAAGGTCGATCTTGATGGGGAGACTTTGCGAGGTCTTATTGACAACTTCATGCCATCCCTATACAGTCATCTCGTAAACGAGGTCGATTCCCTGGTCGCTCTCGAGAAATATGACGAAATAGATTGGATTCAGTGGTTTAACAATGAAATTGAAAAATGGAACAAAGTTTTGATGAGGCAATCAGATTTTCGAGTAGGTTCATGGATATTATACCTCAATCGTTTTCAAGGCTGCTAACTTCAGGCCATATAGACACAGATTGTGCCTCTATACCTTGCGTTGCACGATGGCTCGTACGAGAACGGAATATGGAGCCACTTTCCCCCAATGCCTTTCTTACTATTATGGATACTGCGTTTTTTATTTATGCATAAGAATATGCGGTGGTGGAGGTTTGCCGGATGTGACCTCTATTCCCGTCCGAAAGAGCTTCCATTCGCGTAATAAGCTCTCCATCTGGAGATATCCTTTGAACTGGGTATATAATCCAATATTCCTATCTAGTTTCATATTTTGGTCTTGTATATGATTTCTGTTATTTCCAGATAATTAAGACACAATGTCATACTGCACGCAAAAGTTGACCAATGTGACTAGAGCCGCAAATTCTCATGGTATCTTTAGCCTGAAAGCCTGCAGTGTTTTTTTTACGGCCTTTTTCCTTATTCTAGAAGAACTCAATAAGCGAACACTTGTACTTAGGTCTTAATCATCCCTTGAGTTGCCGATATGATGTTGAATCTGACACTCCTTGTTTTCGGACCCCAAAGTTTACGCCATGGCGAACTAGGATCCCATGCCAGCAAGTTTCATCTCTAGCCACTTAGAGACTAAAAATAATAAGTAGCTAGAAAGCATTTTATTATGTGGCTGCATATTTCATTCACCGTGCTGATGCCCAGCATCTTACACTGTCCGCATTGAGTGCAATATCATTCTTCAGAATGTGCCTGACCTCCAGTTTCAGCTTGGAACGGAGGATGCTAACCGACATTTGACATAATCCAGTAGTTCAGTTCGCAGTTGCAAGTGCTTACGTCTAATTTGTTTGCATGATCATCTTAGCGAATTGCGTTCTTTTGCCAATAACTTAGGATAACATGTGATAGCAAAGTGCACAGGGAAGTATTCATCCTGATATGGAAAACCGCCATAGTTGCACCTTTGCTTTTGGCACCTGCATAAAATACATATTTCGGTATTAGGAAATATTTCGAGTATCAATCAGCCTTGGCAATTTTGATCAAGTGCGCCGCAATCACGTTGGTCAAGCCTACAATAGGTTGCTCGCACAGTTCACCGCAATTACGCAAGTGTTAGTTTTTTTTTCCAGCTACAGATTGCGAAGCGACATCTGTTCCTAAGCTTGAAAAGCAAGCACTATCCTTTTCTCACCATAGACAGAACGGCCAATAATTACTACTTAGTTCATCTTCTTCTGAAATCTACAGGTCGTTTTATCTTAATTTAGGACGGCAATTAACGGCAGAGTGTTTGATGAGATTTTCTGGAGCAGAAAATTTTCATATTTTGCGTCTTTGGAATGTAATAGGTGAACATAATCATCCAAGCTCTATTCTGCATATTCGGGAAAAAAGTTCTAACAGATGAAAAACAGTGAAACTGCAATCATTTAGACCCTATTAAAGCATAATGACCCTTAATATCATTATTATTGGAGCAGGGATTGCAGGCCTTTGCGCGGCGGTATCTTTTCGACAGGCTGGACATTCAGTGAAAGTACGTATGCTGACCTTCACAATTATCCCTAGGTATTCTCTGATATTATGTTGTGCTAGGCTAAAAACTATGGTAGATCTTTGAAAAATCCGCGTTTGCAACAGAAGTTGGTGCCGCACTTGTCATTACGCCCAATGGAGTCCAGATTCTCTCCCAGCTCGGATTTTCCTTCACCAATGCCCGAGCGGTAAAGTTAAAATTTTGGAATGTTCTTAATGGCGAAAATATGACCTTATTGTCGAGTATCGACCTCCGCGCTGCAAACGAACGATTTGGAGCAGAGCCTTGGGCTGTACATCGCGTGGACCTCCACAATGAATTACTTCGTCTAGCAACTTCTTCAAATGGCCCCGGTACACCAGTTAAGCTTCATCTATCTTCTGAAGTACTTCGAGGCTCAATAGATGGTGTTGTTTTTTTGAAAGACGGCTCCACTTACAGTGCAGATCTAGTTGTTGCAGCAGATGGTCTTAAATCTGTTTTGAGGGAGGAAGTAACGTCAGCACAACCAATCATATCGACAGGTATGAGTGCATTCCGCTTCTTAGTTGATACCCACCAAATCAAAGAAAATGAGAAGCTGGCTGGGCTTATGCCAAAGCTCAGTGGTGGAGCAAATCTTATTGCGGACGTGAAAGAGACTGCAAAAGAGCGACATATGATGTGGTATGCATGTCGAGAGTAAGTCATCTGATCTCAACTTGTTTAAGTAATGCTGAGAAAACGACTAGTGGTGAAGTTCAAAATGTTGTAGGCATACATCCATCAAGAAATTTTAACGAAATTGATTCAGAGAGTGAGTATGGAATATATAAAGGAAACAGGAGCCTAACGTGTGTTTAGTGGCAAGAGAAATCATGCTTGATGAGTTTCGAAATTTTTCTCCAGACTTATTGGAAGCAATTAGGTATGCTTCAAACTTCGGCAGCGATGGAACTAAGTTGATCTGAAATCCACAGGCAAGCTTCTGAAGTAAAGTGTTGGCCGTTGTTCACTCATGAGCCCCTACCCGTCTGGCATAAAGGCCGTATTGTTTTGATCGGTGACGCAGCACATCCGGTATGGTTATATAAAAATATCTTAATCATTACTGATGGAAATTCTAGATGTTGCCGTTCGGTGGACAAGGTGCGAACATGGCAATAGAGGATGGAGGCTCACTGGGATACATTTTTAAGAATATCTTTGATACGGCAGCTATTCCAGAAGGATTACGTTACTTTCACAACGCTCGGCATTCACGCGCCTCAAGGGTGCAAATCTTGTCAAGTGTACGTGCAGGTAAAGAAAAGGATGTCGAGGAGAAGCTTCTTCAATACAGTGACCCCCCAGGTTCAAGTACGTTCTGCGCATGTTCGATATATCGGCTTTAGGAGCTGACCACAAAAGGAGTACCTACAAATATGATGGAGCGTACAGCGCACGATTTTGGGCAAGTGGGAACGTTTTGATTCAAGATCTGAAAAAGCTAATAATTATGTAGGTTTAATGCTTTTAAGAAATGTGAAGAAGTCATGAAAGGATGAATATGGTTTAAGCTGAATCAATTGCATTTATTATTCATTCTTTTTCACATCGGCGACCTTGAGAATTAATTTGATTTTAGTTGCAGTTTTAAACATTTGATTTACAACTTGACTTCCATTCACAATTTAAGTCCCCAGTTTTGAATTTCTGTCTAAATTTTTATATTCTATAACCATCGCTTGTACAAGCGTATAAAGTTATGAATTATCTATAGTTCAAGATTTCTGCGTCAAACCTATCGGCAAAGCCGAACTCTTCAATGTTATTTTCCCTGCTAAAACTTTGATTGGGACTGAAGCAAGTACATCAAAGACGTTGACGTTACTTTTCACGTCCTTATGTATCCAGTTCACTACTTCAATAGCCAGTAGACTGTCAATTCCGTAACTATGAAGAAACCGCTCCGTATCGATTTCATCTGAAGGTATTTGCAAGATCCTTGAAATTTGGTCAACAAAAGCTTCCGTAACAGCTGTTATTGCCTGTTCAATGGATTTTGCTCGAGCTATATGAGTGTATGTCGGCGCATTTTTTTGATCAGAAGATGTTAGGGTGCCCAAGTTCTTCAAACCGATGAGATCCATGATGCGAAATTTAGGGTGTTCAAGGTAGTATGGGCGATCGATGCCGGCTTTTATCGCGCTGCCTCCTGTAGCAAGTCCAGTGATTATTTGTTCAGGACCTGTGCCTTTGATGGCACCTTCAATAGCAAGCTCCATAATGGCATGAAATTCTGCCTCATTAATCCCATACGGTTCTTCCCATTGTCGTAGGTTGTCCGTGATGCCTTTTTCTGCCAGAACACCAATCTCGCGCATAATGCCAAGATCTATAGTCGTGGCATGGACTCCTAGAGAGCGGAGATAAAAGGCCAACTCGTCTTCGTACGCTCCTGCCGCGCTGTAATTGCTCTGTCCACGGTTGCCAAAAGTGGCTACCGCAGAACTAAGAATTACGAAAAAGTCCACATTCGGCACGTGCTTATAAAGATTCCAGCTGCCCTGAATCTTGGGCCGCGTGGCGTTGATCCATTGTTTATGGGTCATTTTGACAAAAAGAGAATCATTCAACACCATGGCACACTGGAAAATGCCTCGGATCTTGCCCAACTCTCGCAAGCATGTGTCAATCGAAGATATGACAGCGCTCTCTGACGTGATGTCGCATCTTGTAATCTGAACTTGAACATCTTGGGCTTCGAGTTTGTGTAGTAGATCTCTCGCAACGCTTGAAGAGGCCCCCGAACGGGATAAAAAGCACAGTTTCCGCGCACCAAGCTCAACCAATTTTGTTGCCAGGCTTCGGCCAATACCACCAAGCCCACCAACGAGGATGTAGGCTGCCTCTGGATCTAGAGAAATAGCATTTTTTTGATAATCAAGGACAGATACTATGTCCTCATCACCCCACGTGAGAACAAGTTTTCCAAGATGCTTGCCGGCTTGCATTAGACGGAAAGCTTTCTCAACCTCTGAGATTGGATATGATGTTATTGGAACAACAGGTTTCGATATTCCTCGGCGTATGAATTCAAAGGATCCTTCAACAATGGAACCCATTAAATCTGGTCTGCTGTGCTGAATATGTGCAAGATTGAGGAACGTGAATGTTGCGTCTTGTTTGAAAGGTGCCATCTCGAGACCCGTGTTGTTCAAAATGTCCCGTAACCCTATCTCAATAAAATAGCCGAACGGACCAATACAGTGCCACGTCTGTCGAAGCGCCTCTCCAGAGAGCGAATTAAGGATGACATCAACACCTCGTCCTCTTGTCAAACGCTTAATACCTTTGGCAAAACTGGTGTCGCGGGAGTTGAAGATGTGTTCATCAGGAATACCGTAAGTGTCGCGAATCAGCCGTCTTTTAGTCTCACTTGATACCGTGGCAAAGATGATCATGTTAAAATGCTTCGCTATCTGTATAGCGGCTTGCCCCACACCACCAGCTGCTGCATGGATGAGGATTGACTGTCCTGGCCTAACTCTAGCCAATACAATCAGAGCATACCATGCGGTCCCATGTACTGTTGGAATCGAAGCTGCTTCTTCGAACGTCATAACTGCCGGAATTAGCGCACAGTAGTCTGCTCGCGTACGAGGATGCGTGCTATGAGTTCCGTGGCCAACGAATGCGACTCTGTCGCCAACCTTGAATTTTGTTACGGCTGTGCCAATACGGCGAATGACTCCAGCCCCGTCAACACCTAGCCTCTCATCTGGAATTTGACCCATGACAGTCATTACATCACGGAAGCTGAAGATTGTTAGCAAACTGAATATTCTAATAGTTTGATGACGTACTTTATTGATGATGCTTTAATCTCTATCTCCACTTCGTTTGCATCAAGTTCCTTGACTGCGGCATGATCGATCTCCATACACAACGTATTTAACATTCCAGGCGACGTTATTGTCATTTTGAGGGCAGTTCCAGCAGCTCTCAAAGGAATTTTTGTAGTTGTTTTCGCCTCAGTATGGAGCAGACGATTGATGTTATTGTTCATCGCATAATCCTCTAGAACTCGACCGGTATGCAAAACTCCATTTTCCACCCTGAATTCGTCATCAGAAGACCGAGATTCAAGGATCATGGAGACTAAACTTGCAAGTTTCGGCCACGACATTGTTGTTCCAGTGGCATGGAAAGTGGTGAACTTCATTCCGGGAACTTCGTTTCTGACAACACGAGCAAGGCCGTCCACAATCATCGAACTTGGACCATGGAAGCATGTGATCCATAAGATTTCTGCGGCATTAAGGATAATTTTCTTGATGGCAGCGAAGTTTGTTTCCGTAATATCCTCGAGGATGGATTCCTGCAACTCCAAAAACGAAATGCAACATTTGCCAGCAAGAATAGATTCTTCTGATCCCAACATAAATATTTCTGCCGCATAGCCCCTTGACTTGAGAGTAGCACTCATGATATCAGTTGCAGACTTCAATGTATCAGTGAACTTGGGTGGTGTAATAAGGTAGATGTGTTTAGCCCGCCCCGGCATAGGATCATTTGGTCTAGGGGGTGAAGACAAGTGTTTTCTCGCGGTGACGAAGCTTAGTCCTTCCTTGCGGACTATCGTATCGCTTTTCAACTCAGAGCTGAGCCTTGATAAAAACCACGCCAAAACACTTTCATTTACCCATACGCAAAGTCTTCCCTCTGGTTTTAGACTTTCTGCGGTCTTTAGGATCATGAGTTCGATTTCTGAACTGAGGTTTAAAATATCTGGCAACAAAATCACGTCATAGTGTTCTTCAATGAAAACAGTATTCAATGCTGTTTGATTGGAATCCAGAGCAACAACAGAAGCTGACGGCAAGAATTTTTTCAAGTATGAGGTTAATCCAGGATCTTCGGACGTTATGGTGACATTCGCAGTCTCTAAAACTTCAGGCATCTTGGCAGAAGCTATTTGAGAGCTTTTCGAGGTAATTTCTAAAATCGAAATTCCTGGATTAGAGTGGTGAAGCAATTCAAGAAACTGTTCAGGTTAGCCCTTAAAGCAATAAGCATGCAAAACTTCATGAGACTTACTTTAATCAAACAATTCGAAGTTTTATGACTCTGTAATTCGTTTGCAAGTTCTTCCTCAGACAAAAAGTCAACAGCAGGCCTCCAAATAATTTTACTCGCGAGACTTCTGGTATTATCCTGATCATTGACAACCGCACTTGTTGCAACTTCAGCTAGGAGAAGCCCTTGGATATTAATAGTAGGTGCATTTTCACCGCTATCCAGCATTACAATATCAGCAGTCATGTCTCGTAGTCCATGCTTTTTCAAAGTCGAATGCCCTGAAAGTTTAGTTCCTGGCAACCAAGGAATATCGCTCGAAATCGTTATTTCAGCAATAAACTTAGGCACCATTGCACCTAGTGTAAAGTATCTGAAGGATGCTGCGAAAGCAAGGTGAAAGATGGAGTCTAGTGTTCCTGGATGAACAACATGAGGTCTACAGCAACCACATGAAACGCTGTTTGCTATATCGGGAATTTCAACGATTCCGTAGGAATTACCGTCTCTGTTTCGCACTTCACGTACATTTGAGAAAGAGGGACCGTATTCCAGGCCAATTGAAGTAAAATGATTGTAAAGTTCGACACAATTGATAACAGTTTCGCATGACGCCTTCGATTGGAGCACTCGTGATTGTAGATCATGGAACTCGAAGACCATCTCTCTACGCGCTTCTGAGTTTGCTTCGAGCTCATACTCGATCAGCAAGAGCCCAGAACAGTTTGAAACAAGGGTCTCTCCGTCTTGGCAGCTTGTAATTGAGAACTCTGTCCAGGTTGACGTAGAATCCCGTGTCCCGACCAAGTGTGGCCGCAGTTGAATGATACATTCCAAGTCCTGCTCTTCAGAGATGATAGCCGCAGATGTAAATTGAACGTCTCGTAATTTATACGATAGTATCTGTTTCGTATCATCAGCTATCTGACCAGCAGCTTCGATTGCCATGGCTATATATCCAGCGGCTGGATACAATGTTGTGCCTTGGATTTTGTGATCCAGAAGCCAAGGATCTTCTCCAAGTCTGATCATTCGCCTCCAAGCTCTTTCCCTCGGGCTCAAAGACGGAAGGGGCGCTCCAATGAGACTCTGTCTTGGCTTCTTCCGGTAGAGATATTCCTTTTCGAACCTTGTATCATGATAATACCTTTGTGAGTGCTTCCAGGGATAAGCTGGTAAGTCGAAGAGAGGAACGATCTTTCGGCAGCTTGCATATGAATTCACTTCTTTCCAGTTCACTTCAAAACCCCGACTCCAAATTGCTCCCACAATATGCAAAGCCGTTTCAGCAGCATTTTGGTTGCGAACCACGAGCGACTCGTATGGGATGTTATCTATGTTGTATTTTGAGAGCGTCTGCAAAACCGGTCCCCTGAGTGCACTGTGCGGTCCAACTTCGATTAGAAAATCCACGGCATTTTCGGTGGAACGTTTTGCATCTCTCATAGGTCGCGCCATGTCGTGAATGGCATCAGAGAATCTTACTGGTGACGTAAGATTGCGAACCCAGTTAACCACTCCAAGCTGGTCCGCCTGTATGATACATCCTGTTACGCTGGAATGCATAGTGCACTCGCGCAACGGTTGCAGTGCTTCAATATCCGCAATCTTCTCGTAGTACTCTTGAGCAATGTTGTGCATGTGTGGACTATGGTATGCCGTGTCAACTTGAAGCTTTCTGGCAAATATTCCATTAGATTTGAGCATCTGTAACAATTGATCAATACCAGATGTGTCTCCTGATAGAGTCACACTGGTAGGAGAATTGACGCAAGCGATTACAACTTCTCCATCTGTTGTTTTTGAGATCCACTCTTGAGCGTTCTCTTGGGTCAGGCCAACCGCCATCATTGAGCCATGGATCCCAGGTGCGGATTTTTTTAGCTCAGCTGCAAGTAACCCTCGATAATAGGCTATTTTCCATGCGTCTTCCCTGCTCAGAGCACCCATTGCATAAGCTGCCGCAATCTCACCACTTGAGTGGCCGACAACGGCTGTCGGAAAGATATTCCAACTCTGGAGGAGGTCTACGAGAGCGACTTGCAGCACTGTACACAACGTCTGGCTGAATTCAGCTAAGTGAAGGTTTGAGGTTGTTTTTCCTCGACATATTTCTTCGACCGTCGACCATGGACACGAACATGCTTCACGAAGGTATGTATCAGAGGCAAGTACCGCGTCTCTAAATACTGGATAAGACATAAGTTCTATGCCCATTTTTGGCCACTGTGCTCCTTGTCCGGTGAAAACAAATCCTATTCGGAGTCCCCTGGATGATGAAGATATTGGCATTACGTTCTCCGGGGTGTGCAGAATTTGTCCCAACTCGTCTAATGATGATGCCGTGACGCATGTTCTGAAAGTCAGATGCGATCTTCGCTCGCAGAGTGTGAATGAAAGCCTGGACATGAATTCTTCATGTTCTTCACTTCTCGCGTTGAGGTCATGCGACTTCTTAGTCACATAATCTGCTAGAGAGGCTTTCACACGCGATATTCCATCTTTATCTTGAGCACTTATGAGGTACAATCGTCGCTTTGATGTCGAATTAACCGAGTGGCTCTCCAAGCATTTGATTCGAACATTTCCAGCTTTCGAAATTAGGTCATACGTGGTGTGCCCCTCGAAGTATTGGTCCATAAGTCCACGCTCCTTCAAATAAGAAAATTTGTCGTCAATAATAGCATGTGCATTCGTCCCTGCATAACCAAAAGAATTGATGCTGATGCGACGCAAAGTATCTGCCGACCAGTCTGTCAGCATTTTTGGGACTTGAAGATTCCATTCGTCGAATTTTATCTTCGGATTCGGACAGTTGAAATGAATATTTGGTGGTATTTTCCCAGCTTCTAGCATCAGTACACCTTTTATCAGGCCTGCAACACCAGCAGCGGCTTCAAGATGACCAATCTGCATTCTGTCAGACACTGCAAATAAGATATGAGAGTGTGACCTGCGTTTGTTTTAACCGATCCTACTATTATTTTGTTGGCTGCTTTGCGCGCTAAACCGAAAGTTCGACCTAATGCCTGCATCTCTGCCAAATCTCCTGCCTGTGTACCAGTTCCCTTCACAATGATTAGGATACTGTATCATTATTGATGATATTGACTTACATGGGCCTCAACATAGCGTGTATCATGAAGTTCGAGTCCGGCTTCTCGATAAACATCTTCTATCAAGGTCGCTTGTGCCGATGCACTCGGAAAAGTAAGGCCTTTAGTGTGTCCGTCGTGATTTGATCCAGTCCCACGAATTACAGCCCGTATGGGATCATCAGCACGCAAAGCTTCATCAACGCGTTTCAGTATGACGCAGCCAAAGCCTTCACCACGGCCGTATCCATTTGCTGATTCGTCAAACGCTTTGGATTTTCCATCAGGAGACAGGAAATCCTGATTTGACAAGAACATGAACATATCTGGGTTTAAAAGCAAGCTCGTGCCGCCAACAATCGCAATGTCAGATTCACCAATGCGTAAACTCACGCAGGCTTGGTGAAGAGCTACGAGGCTAGATGAACAGGCTGTATCCAAAGTAAAACATGGTCCGCGCAGATCCCAAAGCCATGATAATCGACCAGACAGCGAGGTAGTGCAAGATCCAGTCGCACTGTACATTGGAGCACTTTCCGGATCACGATATATCATTTCTTTGTAGTCGCTGGTAAAATGACCCATGAAAACTCCTGTTTTGGTTCCTGCGATTTTCTCTAGTGGTATCCCCGCTCGTTCTAGTGCTTCGTACGCCACCTCGATCATGATCCTGTGCTGCGGATCGATGGCCTCAACTTCAACTTTTGAAAGCTTGAAAAAGCTTGCATCAAATGTTGAGATGTCATCTTTCAAAAAATGCGCTCCTTCAGTTATGCTACAGTTGCGGGATTTCGTCGGTGTAGAGAACGCTTCAATATCAAACCGCTCTTTTGGTATCTTTGACCATGCCGCTATGAGAGAGCAATCAGCTGAAACGTAATTTCAGCGCGGAATGGGATGGAAACTCACACTTTCCCGCACATATTGACTCCCAAAAGGCCTGAGGATTTTCGCAATCGCCAGGGAATCGACAGGACAAACCTACCACGGCTATTGACTGACGGTCTTCAAGTTTTTTAGCCCCCATGATTCATTCTGATGTCTGTCTGGACTGTCTTGCTTGCTATATAGAGTAGATCAATAATCGATTTAATATTTTCTCTAATGAGAATTTCAAGAGGAAAGAATGCTTTTTTGTAATTCTTCTCCCTTGTAAACGACAAGTATTTGGGTTAACCCGTACTCCATTAGGCTGATACCAATTGCACAAAAAGTGAGCTGTGACGAAGTTACAGGGTATCACCACATCACCCCTGATAAATGACTAGTCGCTCAAGCCACAAACGGGCCAGAATCCTTGGATGATAGTCTGACATGCATTGACCCCTGAAATTCAGAATAATCGCTATCAACAAAAATTCTGCGGTTCCTGAACTGTTCAGCTGCATGGGCTGCTGATTTTGGGGGCCTTTTCAGTGCATGCCACGTGCCAACGGTAGAGCGAACCTGCATTATCTTAAAGAAGTCCAGCAAAGAATACGAGTCAGGCGCCTCGGACCGAGCTACTGTGGATTTGATGATTTGCAGAAGAAATTTCAGTTTCCCAGCAAATACTCTGTATCGGTCACTTACTTTTCTTTACTCTCGCATTTTTAGACTTATTATGGAAACGACCAACGAGATCTTACGAATCATTGCTGATGAGGCCGGTGTGGCGAATGATGAATTGGTAGACGAGAGTGAGTTCAGGGACCTGGGAATCGACAATATACTCGCCAAATGCATAATTTCGCGTATTCGCGAAGAGCTTGATCTTGAACTATCACCTACATTTTTCATCGATAATGCAACAGTGGCGGATCTTAAGATCAATTTGGGGAAACGCCTGCCTTTGAATTGTATGGCCAGCAATAACCAGCCGGCACCCCCTGTAACCGAGAGATCTCGTCCTTTATCTCTTGTGCTCCAAGGTACAAAAGAAACATGCTCTAGGCGCATTTTCCTTTTGCCTGATGGCAGCGGCTCAGGAATGGCTTATGCACGTCTTCCTAGGATCGGTCCTGATATATGTCTTATCGCACTGAACAGCCCATACCTTCAGTTGGGATCTTTCACTACCTTCAGAATGAAAGATGTTGCTGAAATATGGGCTGATGAGATCCAATTGCATCAACCACATGGGCCATATCTGGTGGGAGGATGGTCTGCAGGAGGCTACTATGCATTTGAGGTTGCAAAACGTCTAATAGCAAAAGAGGAGAGAGTTGAAAAACTTGTTTTGATTGATAGTCCGTGTCGCCTTGAGTATGAGGCTCTGCCAATAAGTGTTGTGCAGTACTTGAGCAGGAACAATCTCATGGGTAATTGGGGAAGCAAATCACCGCCAGGTTGGCTGATCGATCATTTTGACATCACGATCAGCGCAATACAGAGATACATGCCTACAGAAATGAATGGGCCACATAATCCGGATGTCTTTATCATTTGGGCAAAAGAGGGCATAATCCATGATCGCAACACCTCCAAGATCGAACTGGATATGAACGTTAAGGTGACACGCATGTTGATTGAACGTCCAAAATCATCTGGTGCATTGGGATGGGATAAATTGTTCCCAAGTTCAAGGTTGAGAGTGGCAGAAATGCCAGGTAATCACTTTACGCTTGTGTATCCTCCAAATGTGAGCTCATTTTTCGACAATTATCGCGATACCTAGCTGATTCAATACGTAGTGCGCCGTACTTTCTGTTTTGATGAGCGATCTAATATGCAATTCTGAGAACCTTCAAGGTCCATGGCAGATAATTTAGAGCTCTAGTTAAAAACAGAGTAGAACGAGGAAATTAATTTGCGCATTAGTCTGAAATAATGAGCCTAACTGATGCATTGAGTGGGAATAAGCCGCAATATGAGTCTTGAATTAGGTGGAAAAAAAATTAGCTATGTATGAATTTCTACGAACTTCGGCAGTATATCACAGCGGCGACAGTAGGCTAGTATGGAGCGCTGCTCTATGCTTCTCTAATTCTCCTGCTTGTGTTGCGGTGACTTTGATGAGCGAAGAGAAAGAAGACAAATTGAATATGAATAACTCCGTAAACATGCGGAGTTACAAATTTTCTGCTGTAAAGTCGTAAGAGGATGGTTAAGAACCGAGGCAAAGGGAATTGGATAGCACCATCGATAGCATTAAGTGAAATAATTCAATCTAAGGCTGGAATGTTTTCTTTGAGTGCTTCCCTAATGCTCTGATCCGTTTTCCAAAAATGTAGAATAAGTAAGGAATAGGAAGCATTGCAACAGCGATAAAGCCAAGTAGACTGAGACCCCAGTTAGGGTTCAGATTTTCAAATACTACACATAGGTTAGCTTTCGATGCATATCTGCCGCTGATTCCACTCACAGGCCCGAGAAAATAGTGGAAAAGCTCCGGCAAGAATGCTTCGCATAAACATATTTGCTGCTAGTGTGCTTGCAGAGAGCATTAGGTATGTGTCAACAAGATAGGCTAATGCGCTTTGAAATATAGCAAAAAATCCGAGACTTAAACAAGCAGAGCCAACACAAAAACCAATCCAGTGAATACTTGGTTTTGCTGTCCAAGCCATAATGAAAAGACCAGCGGTGAAAAACACGGATCCGACCATCATGGGTAACAGCCGAAGCTCCGGTATAGCTTTGTTATCGTTTATTGCAACTTTTTTCTTATAATTTGCAGCACCGGCAGCAAGAACAATGCCTCCAAAGATAACCCCAATGATCATAGCGCAAAATGGAAGGGTCGATACAATGGCGTTCCATCGGCGAATTAGAGCGAATTCGTACTGCACCGCGGGAACTGCTCTGAAGGCTTTTTAGCGTTGACTATAGAGAAGGCTGCAGTGAACATACAGGTAAATGATAGCGTACGTAAATGCGGAGTATAGATTCATGAAGAAAGCAATAGGATCTATCATCATCTCGAACGGGACAATGAGATACCTTCTAGATATAGCTTTGAATGTGATTCCTACTTCCTCGCTCTTGGCATGGGCAGCCCAGTTCTTGGTCTCTAATCGAATGCGATGTGCTTTTCGTGCAAGTAAAACAGGAGCGTAGCTTTCCTCGATCCAAATGACACTGGATACAAACGCTATCATAATTATGATCCCTGTAACCTAACATTATGCCGCAAGTTAAAATCCTTCAGGGAGGCTGAATAGGCCCAGAACTTACATATTCAGTCCATCTCCAGCCAACTGTCGGCTCTGCAATAACGAGTGCGCCTCCAATTATAGGAGCAAGGAGTGGACCAATGGTAATGGTCAATCCCCAGAGCAGTAAAGCCGGGCCTCTTTGAGTCGTTGGCCACACATCTGCCAACACTCCACCAACATTGCTGAGTGGTGCTCCTCCAAATACACCACCAAAGAACCGCGTAATTAAGAGAGTCTGAATATCTTTTGAGGTCGCGGAGGCAAATGAGAAGAGGCCGAGCGCGAAGATAGGGATCAGAATCGACGGTTTGCGTCCGTATGCTTCAGACATTGGTGCCCAGAGAAGGGGCCCAAAAGCATTTCTGCCTCATGTCAGAACCAAGGATAAAAGTGAAGAGTATCTACAACACACCCAAAAAGATAAAGCGACATCCCCAGCAAAGCAACCTCACTGCTCACATTAAAGTGTTTCTGTATTTGAACAACACCAGAGTTGTAACTAGTCCCTGGTTAGCTAATAGACGATAATCGCACCATGAATTAACACCCACACTGTACTTGCGAACGTTGCACTCATTGTGCATAGACTATAAAGCAAAGTAACAACAATTTTCTTCTTAAAGGGCCAGTTGAGAGCATTATAAACATCGTCTGCGTCATCAAAATCCACTAGCTCTACCTTTGAAGAGGAGTGAAACTTCGTTGATGCATCATGGTCACTCGATACGGGCCGAACTTTCTCCTTGTCGTCCATTATATTGGTAATGGAATTCTGCTGGGCTATTTCAGCGTACGCTCACGAAAGAGATTTGAGCAAAGTCGTACCTCTAACATGTAAAACAACTGATCGAGAGAGAAAACTAATAATTATTCAGTGATACTATCACGAGTTGTGGAAATCAAGTGCAAATCTCAGGGAGTCTTAAGGTAAAAGTACTGATTACAGTACGTCAAGTCGTAATATTGAAGATATCAAGTAATTAACCACTTATTACTCAAGAGAGAAATCATCCTCCGCGGCTCACGATTCCGCATTGGTTGCGGGTCTTGCCGCCGTGGCTCCAAGGTTGTCGACTAGCCCTAACCTTTAGACAAGGATAGCAAAAGCTCAGTCCTCCGCCGCCACAGTTTCAAACTCCGAAAGGATGTGCGGACCCCAAATTCTGGGTGTTTAATTTCTGTAAAAATAGTTTGCTCCAGATTGCTGACAAGCTGACTCCTTGATCAATCTTGCGAGTGAGATATGCAGACCTACGGACAAGGTAGTTCTAAGCATCCTTACAGGGGCTGTAACCCTTATGGCCAAGTCAATATCTTCTCGCAAGCTACCTTTCAGTTGACTGGAATATTGATTGTTTGTCTGCAACATTCAAAAACGGTCAAGATGGAGACAAGACCAGTAAAATTAGTTCTTTTTGGTGATCAAGCTGTCGAGAAATTGACATCCATTCAATCCTTGGTTCGCTTTTCAAAAACCTCTCCTTATGCACGACGGTTTTTGCAAGAAGCCAACGATCTTGTGCAGTTACTCCTCTATCAATTGAGTGAGGAAGATCGTGCATGGAAGTATGAAGTTGGCACGTTACTTAGCATGGCAGAGGATAACACAGCATCAACCGAGCCTAATGCAGTTATTGCCACTGTTCTCATGTGCATTGGGAGATTGGGGGATTTGATAGTGTAAATATCTAGACATCTAACTGGGGTATGCACTGATGATTATATAGCCATGCCGAAGAAGATGCGTCAATTCTTGGATCTCATGATAATCAAGTGCAGGTTCTTGCGTTCTGCACTGGACTCCTTCCTGCTGCAGCACTGATTGCAGCGTGCGATACTAACGATCTCTTCGAACTCGGTAAAGAGATAATCTCCATCACATTTAGAATGAGTCTAGCGATCCAACAGCGCTTGACAATAATTGAAGATTCGAACGCGAGCTGGGCAACCACCTTGGTGTGCAAGACTCCTGAGAGAGTGCAACATATTTTAGATGATTTTCATCACTCAAAGGTATGAACTCGATGACTGAATATACATAGTTCCAGTCTTATGCTTAATTCATACGCAGAACACTCCTTACGCGAAGCGCATAGCAGTTTCCGTGATCTCAACTGATTGGTTAACGATCAGTGGAGCTCCGTCCTCTCTACGAGACCTAATGGAGTACTCTACAGAGTTGAAAAACTGCCCAAAAATCGAAACAGACACAAAGGCTGCACACACACCATATCTTCCACCTCTTGACATGAACTCCATCCTTGGTGACTCTCCACTTCTTGATAAACCCATTACCTCGAAGGCTAGAATTCTGTCACCCTCATCATGTAGACCATATACTGAAAAGAACTTACGCTCACTGCTATCCGAAATGATAGTCGACATCGTATCAAGGACATTGCGGATCGACGAAACTATCAATTCCTGTATTTCAGCATTCAAAAATAGATCTATATCTCTCACTGTGGCAGGCCCTACAGCACACCTACCAGCTGTTGAACGGATGTTGAAGTCGCAAAATATCGTGTACGAGTTCAATCGGCATCGAAATTTAGTAGACATCTCATCATCCCGCAGTGGTTCAGGTCTAGTTGCCGTAGTAGGTATGGCAGCAAGACTTCCTGGAAGCGAAGACGTAGACACATTTTTTGAGAACTTGATGGAAGGTAAAATAGAACTTCAAAAGGTATAAAACACCTATCGACAATTTGATACTATGCTGATGGTAGCAGATTCCACAAAGCAGATTTGAAATTGATCGATATTATGATAGTGATGGAAAAAGTAAGAATAGCACTGCCACGAATCAAGGTACATTTCTCGAGCGGCCTGGCTATTTTGATAATCGTTTCTTCAGTATATCTCCACGTGAAGCTCTTCAAATGGATCCACTTCAGCGAATGCTTCTCACGACCAGCTGGGAGGCCCTGGAAATAGCTGGCTACTCTAGAAACTCGACGCTTTCAACACAAAACAGTCGTATCGCAATTTATTTCGGACAGGCTGCAAATGATTGGAATGATGTTCTCAACAGTGATGATATTGATATTTATTATGTGCCCTCACTGTCAAGAGCATTCGGACCGGGTCGTTTGGCATATCACCATAAGTGGGGTGGTGGTACTTATTCAATAGATGCTGCTTGCGCAACAAGTACCACTGCAATCCATGTGGCATGTCAGGCTCTATGTTCACGCGAGTGTGACATGGCATTGGCAGGAGGTGGCTCTTTATGTGTGTCTCCCATGACCTTTGCTGGACTCAGTAAATCCGGGATGATTTCTAACCGGGGCGGCTGTCGTACATATCATGATGATGCCGATGGATATGCTCGAGGGGAGGGTGTTGGTGTTGTTGTGCTCAAACGCCTGGAAGACGCTACGGCTGAGAACGACAATATTCTTGGGGTCATTCGTGGCCATGCTAGAACATACACCACTACATCATCTTCCATTACACATCCAAGTGCAGAAGCTCAAGCTCATCTTTACAAAGAAATTTTACGACAAACAGCGATGGACCCAAATGAAATCGCCTATGTCGAGATGCATGGAACAGGTACTCAAGCCGGGGATCTGGAGGAGATGAAATCTGTTATACAAGTTCTTGGGCAGCATAGAACGAAGCAAAATATTTTGACCGTCGGAGCCGTCAAAGCTAACGTTGGTCATGGAGAGGGTGCCGCTGGGGTCACTGCATTGATCAAAGTTCTCATGATGATCAAAGAAAGAAAGATTCCTCCCCAACCAGGAATACCTTTCAAAATTAATCGACACTTCCCGGATCTTGACGCACTTCACATACGGATCGCAGGATTTGGAGGAAATGACAACATTTTAAGGCCAAGTCCAGTGTCAAGAAATGGAAAGATCACGTGTTTGCTGAGCAGCTTTGATGCTTCTGGCGGCAACACAGCGTTAATTATCGAGGAAGGGCCCGGTTACTCTGTAAAAACAGAGCATCCGGTAAAATTCCATGTCGTTACTTTGTCTGCGAAAAGCGGACTCTCATTACAACGGAATCAGCAGAGGCTGTTGGATTTTCTAACAAGACACCCAGAGACAGCCCTAGCAGATTTATCGTACACGACAACTGCTCGAAGAATTCACCATCCACTTCGTGCAGCATACACGGGTCATTCAACCAGAGAAATACTCACCAGTCTCCGCGAAGACTTAAGCAGGGACACAAAACTCAGTTCAAAGAAGTTCAAATCACCTAACGTAATTTTTGCGTTCACTGGACAAGGTTCTCAGTATGCCGGCATGGGAAGATATCTTTTCAATCACTGCATTGCTTATCGAAAGATGCTTCAGACTTTCCAAGAAATGTCCGTGCATCAAGGTCTTCCCCAATTCCTTCATCTGCTCTCAGACACAAGGGCAAACATCACTGAATCATCCATTGTTTCTGTTCAAATTGCGATCGTAGCCCTCGAAATTGCCACTGCAAAGTTGCTCAAGTCCTGGGGTATTTATCCGCAAATAGTCATCGGTCACAGCCTCGGGGAGTACTCGGCCTTATGCGTTGCTGGAGTTTTATCTGTTAGCGATACATTGTACTTGGTCGGACGACGAGCACGAATGATGGAAGAGCGACTAGTTTCCGGGGAATATGGGATGCTTGCTGTCGCCAAAGGTGTGGAGGCTGTCATGCAGTTGCTTAACATCGAGAGGAACTCCTTATTGAGAACTCAAATTGCCTGCGTTAACACGCCAAACTCAACAGTTGTTAGCGGTCCACTTATTGAGGTCCAGCATTTGAAAGATCTTTTGGAGCAGAAAGGATCGAAGTCAACGTTTTTGCGCACACCGTATGGCTTTCATTCTGGTCAAATGAGCACAATTCTTGAGGAATACGAGGTTGTCACGAAGTCCGTTACTTTTTGCGCTCCAGTCCTACCGATAGCTTCCACCCTCTTTGGCAGGATTGTTCAAGCTGGCGAACAACAGATTTTCAACTCCAATTATCTCATCCGGCAAACCCGAGACAGTGTAAATTTTATCAGCGCGGTGCATGCCATTCAAACCTATATTCAAACGGAAGCAGCATGGATCGATATTGGACCAGAACCTATTGCTGTGAATTTGGCTCGCAATATCTTGACAAGCAATTCAAACCACTTCCTCTACACAATGAAACAAAACGAAGATAATTGGGAATCAATCTCCAACACACTCGCTTCACTTTATCGTCTTGGAGTGCATATCAATTGGCCATGTTTTCACAGGCCATTCTTGGGCTCACTCTCGCTCGTCAAGATTCCCACGTATGCCTTTGACGAGAAGCAATACTGGAAGCAGTATGCTGAGCGCTATCATTCAGGCCAAACAATTTCGTCGGAGGACGAAAATGTCCTGAAAAGAAAATCCAGACAATGCACGGCCCCTCCGTTCAGAACAACAAGCTTGCATAATGTGGAGGACGAAATAGTTAATGAACAATCTATAAGCGTCACCTTCACATCACACACATCAGAGAAAGATCTAAATGAAGCGATTCAAGGCCATGTGGTAAACGGAGTAGCGATCATGTCAATGAGTATCTTCTGCGACATGGCTAAATCTGCCACATACTATGCATACAAAAAGGTTCACCCAGATCGTGAAGTACCAATCATGAACATTCATGAACTAAAGATGACGAACGCTTTGGTCTTGCTTAATTCAAATTCTCAGCAAATCGTCAAGACAACAGTTACATATTCCGGAGAGTCCGCACATGTTAGCTTCTCATCGACGGCGAAGGGTGCTCGAAGTCAGGATCATGGCAACCTGAGAATATCATTTCAAGACTTTAATACTTGGCCTCTTCAGCAAAAGCAGATGCAATTTCTCGTTGATGCAAGACTAGAGCATTTAAAGGAGATGTCAAACAAGGGGTCAGCACACCGACTGATGAAACCAGTGATCTATAAGTTGTTCGGCAACCTAGTCAACTATAGCACAAGCTACAGAGCTTTGGAAGAAGTTTGGATGGACAATGAATGCCGAGATGCTGCTGGGATCATCAAATTAGCAGATGTTCCGGGCACAGGAAAATTCTTATACAACCCGTTTTGGTCCGATGGCGCCATCCACATTGCAGGATTCCTTCTGAACAGCGGTTTGAAATACGATGAAAATACAGCCTTCCTCTGTATTGGACTGGAGAGCTGGGCCCTAGCGGAGGAGCTGCGCTCAAACGAGTTGTACACCACGTATACTGTTATGCAAGACGGAGGGGTACCTAACATGATCACTGGATCTGTTTTCGTTTATGACAGTAAACAGAAGCTCGTCCAGATTGCAACAGGGATTCAGTTTCAAAAGATGAACCGGACTACTCTCGATGCTCTTCTGAAACTTCATTCATCACCAGGCCAACCGCTAGTCACTGTTGATTCGAGGACAACAATGCAACCAGAGAAGTTGGAGAACAAAATACGTCTTGATGCTCTTATGCCCATACCTTCACAGCACGGTTCACAGTGGGATGTGGCACACAAAGACAGTGGATATGCCACACCGGACAGCCAGAATAGATCCAGCCTCATGAAGACGTTCATTGAGATCGTCTCTTCTGAATGTGGATGCCGTGAATCAGATCTCGAACCAGGGACTCTCTTTTCCGATATTGGTGTGGACTCGTTAATGGCAATCACCATTATTGCGGCTTTTCGAAAACAGACAGCCATCGAACTTCCTATCACATTCTTCATTGAAAACAAAACAATATCAGAAGCAAGTAGAGTTCTTTCTGGTCAATCCACAGACTCTTTTCCACAACCCCCATCAGAAACTCAACAAAGTGGGCTCACCTCTAACATAAACTTGGCTTCGACTGTTACTGTCACAAACGTGGTTAAAAATGATATTTACAGAGACTCTATCGAGGCAGGAGTACCGATGCAATCTCTGGAAGTTTTCAACACAATCCCGCAACCCAATGAAGTCAAGGTGGAAACCAAACAGGTTGTCAAGCAAAGTCAAGTTCTTCTACTGCACGGCAGTCCTTCTTCCTCTGGGCCTAAACTATTTCTGCTTCCGGATGGAACTGGCTCCCCAAGCTGCTACATCGGTTTACCATCTATCAGCCCTTCTATAAATGTCTACGCTGTTAAATCTCCTTACGTTCGCTGTCCAGCGGAGTTTACTTGTGATGTGCGATTTATTTGCGAGTCCTTTCTCTCCGCGATTCGATCAGTGCAGCCAAATGGACCATACCTTCTTGGTGGCTTTTCTTTTGGTGCACTTTATGCATATGAGCTCACGAGAAT
Source organism: Verruconis gallopava (assembly GCF_000836295.1). Taxonomy (NCBI): domain Eukaryota; kingdom Fungi; phylum Ascomycota; class Dothideomycetes; order Venturiales; family Sympoventuriaceae; genus Verruconis; species Verruconis gallopava. The sequence continues at coordinate 1,285,929 of NW_015622139.1, read as the reverse complement.
CCTCATTGAGCAGGGAGAAGTTATCGATTGTCTATTTATTCTTGACATGGCTGTGCCAACTACGATCAAGACTCCTTCGGTTACAGGGCAACTTGTTGCGGAAGCTGGACTTTTACCACCCACTGGGGTTACATCAGCGGCCCAAAAGGAGCATATTGTGAATACAGTCCGGGCAATGGTGGCGTACAGACCCACACCTTATATTTCTGCTTCGAAACTGAAGAAAACGATATTAATATCTTCCGAGGAGCCACTTGCTGCTGGAAAAAATTTTGAATTGTCAACTTGGGCTAGGGGAAGCGATTCAACATATCGAGGTTGGGAAAATCTGATACAAGGAAGCATCGAGTGTAAAGTTGTGAGCACAACTCATTTTGGCCTCTTAAAATATCCAAATGTACGTTTTCCCTACTTACAGTTTTCACCTTCAGTCGCACCAGACATTATTTTTGGACCTCGACTAACATGACACGCAGATCAATACTTTGAGAGATATATGGGTAGAGACATTAACTTCTATGTAAATCATTTCTAACACTACTCTATTTTCCATTCAATGTATTTATCATGTACTTTAAGCTACTGCAACACTCCGAGCTTAATCTACTCAGTATTTCGTGTCCGCACCTGCCGCTATGATAACATGTTATGGTCCACGCCAATGCAGAGATATTTCTTTAATATAAAAAGAAAGCTAAAGTTGTACTATGGCTTGGTCATTCTTCTTTTTCTCCATGAATAGCAGATTGGATTAGAAGAAATATTGTAAGTATATATCGACTATTTTGCCCAGCAATACTAGCGAAGCTGGCTGGTATTTTGTCTTTCAGTGCCTTCCTGAAGTTCAAAGAGTGAGAGCATAACAGCCGTAAGTGGAAATGCCTTGACGGAAGTCTGAAATAATATTATAAGATGGTAAAGTACCCTTTTATTATTTAATTCATTACAATAAGGGCTTAATCCATTCTGTTTTCATCTTCGAAGAAATGTTCCAGTAACGTATTGAGTCTGCTTGCATACTATCTTCACGTATGTGATAAAGTCAATGGCGCTCGGTTCATGCCTTAACATCAAGGGAGAGATTAATGAAGAAATCGAGGCAATGTAATTATCGATTATCTAGATCAAAATATCAAGATGGATAATAAGCTTATTTAATACAGACTGCGGTACTACATTCATGAAGGCCTGCACTCCGTGTACTGTACATTTGAGAAGATAGTGGCCCTTCTTCACACTTCCGATAACTTTTCAAACAGTTATATCAAGTTTTGATGCGCGTATGGTGATGCTAAAGGATACCAAGTTCTTCTCTGATATTTAATGACGCGAAGGCCGAATGTCCGCTGTACTGTACCAGCTCAGTGTAAGCCATGACGAATGAGCTAGTGCCTCTCTTGATTTTGGCCCCCGCTTTCTTATCACACACAAGCGAAAACTCTCTAATGAAACAGCATTGTTCTCTTAGACAACGCCAAATCTCTCCATAAATTGGTATGTAATGACTTATTCATCCATTCAGCACGCTCTATATGGAACGTATCCTTCTCGTAGTCATGCTCTCCAGCTTAAATGCCTTCTCTGCCCAGAAGAGCTCTCATAGAAACATTCATTTCTGAGAATGTTCCTCATGGTCCTGAAATCCTTGCTGACGTTCCAAACAGCATCCTATTTTTGGGCTGCTGTCACGCAAATGTGGCCAATGATGACTCGGGTTGGATCGGGTGAGCAGCCGTATGAGGAAGTGGCTTGCAAACCTGGGGACAGGCGGTCACCCATGTCTAATCTCACGCAAAGGCTTAAAGTCCACGGCTCCGCTTGTAGCAAGCCGCCGTCATTGTCTTGCTGAGCGTCTAAGCCCGCAGCGTCGTCGACTCGCTCCATGACATGAATGCAGAAAGAATCCGGGACGTTGAGCGTCTTGCGCGAGGAGTGTACTCTAAATGTATGTTCTCAAGAATCGAATTCCAATGCTCTAGATTGCAGCTAGCTAATAAATTTTGTCTAGGTCGCGATTGCGAAGGTAGAAAACAGATCAATAGAAGTTTTCTGTTGTAAGCTAACCATGTCCATAGGTGGATATAAAAACTTCTCAAATGATATACGGGCGCTACAGAACAGCTTGCAGGACATAGAAGATGCTCTCGTCTCGAATACTATTCCCACGTCAGAAAATGAATTGAGTCAGCTTATTAGCTCTTGCGAAAACGCGTTGAACGAGCTATCAAGTCGCGTTGACAAATTTAATTGTCTTCCTCTTCAGTCCCAACGCACTTGGGATAGATTGAGCTGGGGCCAGGACGGCGAAAGCAAACTAAGGGATCAACTTAGCAGTCTTCCACAAGAGCTAGGAGCATTTTACAAACGCTTACGAGAGTCACCAAGTGCTCAGATTGATCGTGCATTACAATTGCTCGTGAAAGAGGTTTCAAACGGGCGACACGAAACGTCAACAACGACCTCGCTCAGTACCGCAGCCGCGAACCGTGATGATCAAGCCAGATGGGAGCAACTGATCCATGACCTTGGTGATCTAGGCATCGAGGAGAAGATGGTAGTCGAGCACAAAGATTTCATAGTTGATTGGATCCTAAAAGCTATCAATGATGGTGTGCTTACAGGCGAAAAGATGCCCACAGAAGCGGAGTCCATATTACGATCGCTTTCACCACCACTTGAATCACTAGAATCGCTATCCCCAACCTTGGAATCGTTACCAAATCAGTCTCTAGATCGTCAATCAACTCCGTCGCCATCGATTGTATCTTCAAAAACAACAATACATGCGAGCACCACGCCTCCTGTATACGTCCAACTGAAAACAGCTCTCCCTTCAAAGGTGGACATCCCACCCCGACCAAACATGAGTGCATCTCCACCTCGGCCCGTTTCAATTATTAGTTCTAATCAGTTTTCCTCTACTACCATGCATGGGCCTCCGCCACCGCCTAATACGGATTCTACCGGAAGCAACATCCAAAAAAATGCCGAGATGATTTGCTTTCATTGGAATGGTCGAGAATGGAAACATGCTCAAGAGAGCCTCAAGGCCCAGATAGCATGTGTAGAACGGGGTGAGACTATCCACATATCTGGGGTTCCGCAACAACCAAACGTTCGAATCCTGCGATATCTCCTTGGGATATCATACAGCCTATCCGGCGACTACATTACTGCACGAGATATATTTGAATCTATTCTTTTGGAGGCAAACATTCAGCAACTTGCTTTCGACGACGGTGATATAGCGGCAGCAAGATGGCTTGGTGAAACGTGCATAATGTTGAATCAACTGGTCAATGCTTCATTAGCTTGGGCAATCTCATACTACGGAACTCTCTTCAAGAATCCTCCTCAGCCTCCGGGAAATCACAGAGACAAGTACATGCTTGAGGACTTGCGACTCCTAAATTCCAAAACTGGCGGCCTGCACTCTCTTAAGAGTGCCTTCACGAAGACCAATCGAGACGCAAGTTCTATTCTCGTCGGCGTTTCTGCAAGCCTCAAGTTTCAACTCGTCAGCACCGTCCTGGAAGTTATCTCACAGTATGACAAGCCAGGACACACCACTCGTCGATTACCACCAATCATTTCTATTGCAGAAGGATTTCTGACACAACCACTTGTGGCAAACCAATCGTGGCCCTTGCCACAAGATCCATTCTTTCGTGTGGACAGTTCAATCGACCTTCTTTACGCGCTCAGTCGGCCACATGCGCCAATAAACACAACTGCAATATCAACTATTTCGCTTGGTAAATCAAAGAGCTTGATCTACGTAACCCGAAATTCTATCAACTGGCTTGTGGAGGCAATTCGCTTTGCACTGAACTCGCTGGCCATTGAATGGAAGATTTACTCCTCGGAGTATCTGCTTCGATTCAGTCAAACACATGAACATATAGCATACTATGACTGTTTCGCTATACGGTTTCACAAGTTAAGTTTTCGCAACCTCTATGGGTTCAAGCTGAATGGAACTACGTATTCTACGCGGCAATTCACACACACAACTACTGCAAACCAACTCGACGAGAACGCAAGGAAAGAGATATTGAGGGCTGAACTCGCAGCGAAGCTACAAAAATATGTCAAACAGGCTGAGATTGACTACGCAAAGGGGAAGTGGCCACCCAAAGAAGCGGCCCCCCCTCGTTCTCCCCGCCTTTCTCCACGTAGAACGGCGATCGAAATGGACTCTGAAAATGTGCCACGTAGTGAATTGGCCGACCAAAACGAGCCAGTTCATGAACTAATGAGCTATGAGATTGCAGAGCTTCCTGGATGAAGTTCTATCGATCTCCAACCATTTAATTTTTGCTTTGATTGTAAATGGTGGTCTTTGTGCCATGCTGTTCTTCGCTGTGGCTCCCGAGGAAAGTTCCAAACAAAGCGATTGATCTATCCCAAATTTTGCATCAACTGATTTGCAAGCTCGATCTAATGTAGCCCATCTGGCGTTGATACTTAAGAGTCACGAAATTCTGCTCCCGATGTCTCGGGTCGGGAGGGCGAATGTAAGCTACATGCCTATTTTCGAGACAATGATATCATTCATCGGCTCTTATGCCGTAATAACAACCGTGCTAGGTTTTAATAAGATTTAAGTCGGCTTCCTGACCCAAGCACCCCTTACTGGGTCATGGTATTGAGTAATGACGGTGCTCTCACAACGTTTAACAGTCTTTAGGGTTGTTCACTCCAAGCCAATCGCCCCTCCACGTTCACCAATTCACATGAGCAGTATTTGAGCCTTTGAAATTATGATTATGAGCATCCAAGTCGAATGCGCAAACTAGTCGGTAGATCTGCCTGCTTTCTCAGGCAGATGTAAGATGTAGACCGTATGCTCTGCTTCAGCCTCAAGACTGTATATTCAGCTTAAAATTGGAGATTGAGGTACTCCATCGGCATGTATCACTTTGTGGATAAGTAATGGCGTGAAAACTTTAGATTCTCGTGCTCCTAGCTGCGAATTGATTTTGCTCAAGCTCTCGCTGATTGTCGAAGAAGTTTAAGGGTAGCACTGTTTCATTTGGCTGATAAGCCGCTAAAATGACATTGTTTAGGCGTAGTTTGCGATATAAAACTAGACGTTAAATTTAAATCATCCGCAATGTCACGAATCGTGAGCCAGAGTGAAGTCCCTATCGCTTTTCGAAAAATCATTCACTCCTCATTTTATCCAGAAATTATTGATTTGAGGTCCCCGCCCAGGTCTTGCGTGCGAGCTGATATGACCCCGCTGATTTTGAAAGGCGTTCACGCTTTCGAGTCGCCGCTCAACGTCTTGACATAGATGCTACCTTTTGGACTTTTCTTGAAGATGGAATCGCTCATCGATGCCGATAAGTGCTGGTTTTGCAGAATTATGGGGTAGTCTCTCATGAGAAGAGCAAGAAAGAATCGTTATTTCGTGACCGAACGCTTTTATTGGGCGATTAATGTTTTTCCAGGAGCTAGATAAATCAACTTTACTACTTTGCTATCAGTTGTGGCCGTATCGAGGTCTGCCATCGTCTTTCTAATAGATCGGACGTGCGACTCTTCTCCTGATTCCGTCATCTTTTAATCAGTCGAGCTCGTTAACATGCTTGAAGAGGTCGCCCAGATCAATTGTTTGTTTTATTGCCTCTCGGGTCGTGTTGGTCGGAACTAATAAACAATCAAGGTTGGGCTACGATTGCCCCATGTATGTCCACAAATATAAATATATATTCTATAAACTACTTAGTTAAACATATTGCGCCATTCATTGCCTCAAGCTCAGCACATTTGCATTTCGATGAGCTGTCCAAGCTGCTGAACAGGGCACAGCTTATGTTTGAAATCATATCCGCGTTATTATTCCGGCTTTTTTTTTGGCAAAAGATCTGGACTTGCAGGCCTCGTGCTACTGGAACGGCTCATGGGGTCCGATGCCATTTTCATTGCTCAAGGAGCTCCGCATCGTCAGAAGAATTTGCCTTCTGTGACCAACCCTAATTTGATCAGAGGATTTAGAACACGGGCGTCAAGGCAGAATCGAATTCAGCGCACAAAATATCGAAGACTCTTGTATGTCAAGAGGGAAATGTCAGCATGAAATTTCACATTAGCCATTGTAATCAATATGCTGCCAGTGCGATCGTTAATGCGCGCCGGATGTCGCTTGGAGTAGTTCTGTTCCAAATTTCTGACGTGGATTTGACACGCAAAGTAGTCATGATGACCTGCGAGTTTCTGGTGCTCTAATCATAGACACAATTGGCTTTTCAGCTCAGAACAGGTTGAATAAAATTGATGCTGGACAAGTTATACACGGCGGCTCAAGCGTAGACAATTATAATGGCTTTCTTTATTTCTTTTCTTTCCCTTCTTTTGGGTTAACGGGAGAAAAGGGTGGGGGGCTGCCATCAAGCAATGAATCTCCGTTGGAGCGGAACAGATTGAGAGGTGACAAGTATTCAAGTAGCTTGTATTCAATGTACCCAGTACGATAAACGCAACAGAATAAATGCACAGCATGGGGCAGGTTCTGTTCTCGCACTATGATATTTCGATTGTGGCATGATAATTCAACGCGCTATCCAAAATTCATTCTATTCATCGCTAGTTTTTTGTAGCTAGAGGAAGAGCCGATGGTTCCCTTTCTCAATGCGTTACATTCCCAATTTGAAGACGGATAGTGATGATCGATCGGATCACGAAAACAGATTCAGATTGTGCTGCAAACAGCAATCCAAAGGCCCAGTCTTGGAACTAGTCCATGTCGAGAAACGAACAAGAGCCTTGTTCAGTCTACACGGCCATATTGATACTGATTGTTTTCTCTTGGAGGTAGGCGAACAGCCCGGCCTTCCCAAGCTCCCGTCCATAGCCTGATTGTTTGAATCCACCGAATGGCGTCGTGTTGGCCGGAAATGCCACTCCATTGATGCCAACCGTGCCGGCCTTGATCTTCGAGGCCACTCGGAGAGCTCGAGAAATGCTCTCGGTGTACAACGCCGCTGTTCGTGTTAGCCGAGAAACGATCAACGAATTGTTGCAAGCTCACAGGAGAGACCATAGGCAGTGTCGTTGGCTAGCTTCACAGCCTCCTCCTCCGTCTCGAACGTGCGAAGGTTCAATACAGGGCCGAATATCTCCTCGCGGTAGATTTTTGCGTCATCTTTGGCATTTAGGAAGATCGTTGGCTGCACGTACAGTCCTTTGTGCCCTTCAATCTTGTTGCCGCCTACGAGAAGCTCAGCACCAGACTCGGCTTTGCCGGACTCAATGAACGACATGACGCGATCGTACTGGAGCTTGTCGGCCAGAGGGCCGAGCATTGTTGTCGCTTGCGCCGGATCAGATCCGAAAGCTCCTTCTGCGTTTTTGAATGCGTTCTTGAGTGCCTCGATGAATTTCGGCGCGATCGACTTTTGGACGAAAACGCGAGACGTAGCTGCGCACACCTGGCCGGTATTCCAGAGGAAGAGCTGTGAGTTCCTGGGAGATGGTCAGTCATAAGGTTGCTCCAGCATGGTACAAGACGCACTGTGTGACGGCGTTCTCCAAATTCGCGTCGTCGAAAATCAAAGCCGGGCTTTTGCCACCCAGCTCCAACGTTACTTTCTTCAGATTGCTCTTCGCCGCGGCATCCTGAACTTTACGTCCCGTCACACCCGATCCGGTGAAACTGATCTTGTCAATGTCCATGTGTGCTGAGAGCAAAGCTCCCGTGAGGCCATTTCCCGAGATAAAATTGACTACACCGGGAGGGAACCCAGCTTCCTTGTACAAAGGAGCGACCAAAAGTGGTGAAAAGGGCGCCTTTTCCGAAGACTTGAAGACGAAAGTGTTTCCCGCCGCCAGAGCCGGCGCAATCTTCCATGCGACGTATAGGATGGTTGCATTCCTTCTCCCGTGAGTAAGTTGTGCTTTGAACACTGCACCTGGACACGCTCATGGACATACCAAGCCGCGATTCCAGCGCACACGCCGTACGGCTCGTACTGGACTATCTTGTAGGAGCCGTCTTCTTCCTTGTAGCTCTCTCCCGCAATTTTATCAGCCCACCCCGCGTAATACCTGTACACGGATGCACACATCGAGGTGATCATTCTCGAAGACCCGGCAGGCTGACCGATGCTCGCGGCTTCGATTTTGGCGATCTCATCAGCCTTCGTCTCGATCAGGTCTGCCAGCTTCAGCATGCAATGAGCTCGCTGAGTCGGGGTGAAGTTCGACCACGGTCCTCTTTCGTACGCTTCTCGCGCAGCAGCAACAGCGCGATCAACGACGCTTTCGTCTGCCACCGGAACCGTGCCAACTACATGATCGTCGAATGGAGAACGCACTGTGTAGCTTTCCTTGGCTGCGAATTCGACAAACTGATCATAAATTAAAATACCGACGTCACTTAGGATGATGCCTGCGGACCGACCTCATTGTTAATCCAATGCCTGTTCTCAAGTTTCGAGGTCATGATGAAGGAAAGGCTCACGAAGACACGATCCACGACTCTAAAGAGATTTTGAAATGGCAGTACGAAATGATTCCGCGGGGTTAGCTCTTTATGATGCAAAAGTGGATGCTCGTATTCATCTAGTCAGCAAGAAGGTTAACTTGTCAATCTGACTTAAGCTTCCTCAGAAATGGGCATCATTACACGGAGCTAAACCATAAACGCCGATTCGAGCGGGGAAACAAACGGTTTTGACATCAGACACATCCACTAAGTCGGGATAGGATGAGTCGGCAGTACAGGCTCTTTTGCAGATCAATGTATTGGCAGCCCCTCATCGCCACGAGAAACCTCTCGTTACTAAGCATCCGCCTGGAACCAATCCGCCAAATTAGTAGTCTGGTGCCGGACATGTATCTAAACACACGCAGATTGCCGATATCACTCACCACCTTCTGGTACCTTTCCCTTGCAATAAATTGGCTTGGCCACAGGTAAAGTGTACCTTGCATAGGGCTTGCTCTCATTGCGAACACGTTATCCGGCTTGTGATAGTATCCGTCGATCAAATCAACAACATTGCCCTACTGGTTTCCATTATGAGTGAGGTCGAAAGAAAAAAAAAATCAATCATGACGAATGTTCCGGAACTTGTAGTAAATGACTTCCTCCGTTAGGCTCTAGGCTTGTGGACATTTCAGTCTTATACGAAACATGTACGTGTTGGAATAGATTGCTACCATATTTGTTGAGTGCATTACCAAAGATACAGTGGGCCATGTGCTCTGCCAAGATCCAGGAGCAACAGACAGCTCAGAGACAAAGGGGGACATAATTTGTACAGATCTCGAGGTGGGTATATGATAACAAAACAAAAGTTCCCGAACTCCATTTGAGATTCATATCCGCGTACATGGTCATAAAAAAAAGGTGCGTGGTGTAAGCAATTCATAATACAGCTGCACTGGCATTATCCTGGATGTTCCCACCAGAGCGCCTCACTGTTGTTTACGGGGTGTCATCATAAGTGATCCTCAGTAAGGATGTAAGAAGTTCTGCTGCTTTGACGGTTTGCTCGACGTTGGCGTCTTGTTCTGTCGTCATCATTTTCAGTGTCTCGGCCTGTAAGCTCTTGCTCCTGAAGCTGGCGTGCAAGTTCTTCATCTGCGGTCTCCTGTTCCTGAGAAGTGAGTGGAATTGCGGGAAACGTTCGTCTTCGGTGATTCCGTGAGCGATCTACGCGGGGTGGCCGAAAGATGTCTCCGGGATTGAGAGGATCAAATGGCATGTCTCTTCGATCTCGGAAAGGGTTCGGAGGCAGCAATTGTGGGAGTGGATTCGTGTCCAGAAGAAACCCCGGAAGCACAGGCGGCGGAGGTGGTGGTGGTGGAGGATGCAGATTTCCAATTCTCAAATCCAGAGGCGCCGCCGGAAACCCCTGGCCGGGATCCAAGAACTCTTCCACGCCAAACTCAGGCGGGACGTTGAACCAAGGACAGTCACAGGTTTTCCATTTCTGCGCGCACAACATGCAGAATTCGGCGTTGCATCTGCACCGCATGTGGTTGCAGCCTTCACTGAGCTGAACCATGGCCCTGCAATTGTAGCAGCGTTGCCAGCCCATCTCCTTGCCAAGGTCGAGGACCTGTCTGGTGGCCTCGTCGTTCTCACAATAACGTCCGCCGTGCCACTTGAGGCCGCACTTCTTGCACACCTTGGTCTTACACTTCTTGCACTTGCCAAACTTCCTGCCCGTCGCAGGATCGGTCTCGATGTACTTTGGCTTGATCCACTCTCCACAGTTCTTGCTAGGGCAGTACAAGCGATGTTTCGTGGTGTACTCGGCGTACTTGCGATTCCATGTGATCTTGAAGGCCGTGTTGAGCAGCCGCTCGACGTGTCGAAGAGGAATCATCTCATCGGTGCAGCATTTTGGAGGCATGAGTTGCGGGTCTTCGGTAGATAGGACAAAGAGACGTTTCAAGCATGTGTGACACATCCGGTGTTTGCACTTAAGCAATGCAGATCGCTGCTTCGATACTTCGTCTAAACAAGATACGCATTCTGCTTTTGTCGAAGAGGACGTGGAGGATTTCCCCGCCGATGGCGTCGCGACCGGTGGCTTTGATTCCTTACTGACGGCCTTACTTTTCAAGCTAGAACCCGATCTGGGTGATTCTGTCGGCTGCTCTGCAACATTCGTCGATGTCGATGCAGAGGCCTGGTGCGGATGCGACGAGCCGGACCTTCGAGTATGGCGTCGTACAGCCATGCTTGATCGCGACTCATTTGTTTTGCTGTGAGCGGCTGCGAACGTCTTTGGGAGGAATATGGCCTCGAGAACCCCTGGCTGTCGTTTTTTCTTCTTGGAGGAGCTCTTCGTCCTATCCGCGTCCAAGGCGCTCGGTAAAAGCGTAGGTACGCCATTACACTCGTTTTCATCTCCGCCTCCCCTCAAAAATGCCTGTTTCTTCCGTATCTGCGCGATGTCTACCTGGTTTCCAGACAAAGACTTGGTCAGCATGGGCAGATTCCGGGCTTTTTCCATGTCCCACGGCGGGTCTGCCAATGCGCAGCCAGCTTCTTCTGCCTCGCTGACCTCGCGCTCGTCACATCCAGCGTTATCATAGTTATTTACCCCGTCAGTTCTTTGTAAGTCATCGCAGGCGATCTCATTTTCAACATCTTCGTCGTCGTCGTCGTCGTCGCGGTCATTATCGAAGTCGCCGTTGGTGTAAGAACGGCTGTAGACGTCGTCATTCTGGGCTACAGGTTGCATCCCATGACTTTGCAAGTTTCTTTGCGCCACCTCGCCCAGCCGCTCTGGTATGAGGCTGTACGGGCTGTCGTTCAAGTTCGTGTCCCCAAGAGCTGCGTGTGCGCGCGAGACTGGACCGGCCATCGCCGCGCAGACTCGTCGCACGGCGGCGCCCTTTTCTGCGGACGAAGAGACGCACAGGTTTGCACAGATACTGCGCGATCCGAGGAGGAAGAAGAAGAAGAAGAAGAAGAAGAAGAAGACGACGACGACAGATGCGGCGAAGAGCGAGTCGCACGCCGCCGCTGCTCGAGGCGCGCAAGTGGAAAGTTGAGGGTCGTTCTCATCCCACGCCAGCGAGCGAGGGCGGGACTGCGGGGCTGACGACTCGAAACACCGTCTGTCGCACGCGCGCTGGTCGACGAGCCAATCTTTTGCATGTCAGCTGTTGCCTTGCTGTGGCGGGCGATGGCGCTGCTCGACTTGATTTGCTTCCGCTTCGCCCCCCAAAAGATGCTCACTGGCTCGTCCTCCCCTACAGCTCGCGCACACCCGCTTGCGCTGCTCTCCCTCCGCCCACGCACACGTGTATGCTCACCACATCCACGGCGTCCGCTCCCTTGCTGTTCATTTAAAACCTGCGCCGACAGCCTCGAGGCATACCAATCATGTCCTTCTTCTGGCCGGCTTTGCGGGCAATGTGACCCTCCCTGATGGTCGTCCCCCGGATCCTCACGCATCTCCAAAGGCGACCACGTAGACCTCGACGACGTGGCCGAGCGCTCGTTTCCATCTTGGAACCCATGCTTAGGAGTCTGCAGAGATCAGTCCTGCCTTTGCGTCAGCATGAATCGTCCTACCTCGATCGTCTCCAAATCTTTATGCCGTCATGGGCAAGAGTCAAGCTTCAGGCAGACACGTGACATCTCCCGCTCTCTGCTTCCTACCATCGTGCTCGATCAAAGGACTCGTGAATCTCAACTCTTCGTGACTGCAATCTCAGGAGACGGCCCACAGATGGACAGCCTACTTCTGTACGGTACTACAAACTCGAGCAAGGTCGGCCATGTGCACGTTGGAGGACTGCTAGTCGAGAATATGAGCCTGACAAGCGTACCTTTCCTCTGCCATCCAACCCGGATCGGAGCGGTGCGTGAGAATGATGACAGTCGCGGACACTTCGACCAAGGTTTGGTCTGCACTCAGCTGTAGCAAGAGTTCACGCCAGTGATGGCGTTGGATTGCCAACGCTCAGCTGCACTATCTCCTCTCACGTCTTCGGAGCTAAAAAAAAAAATCCGTTGATTATGTAGAGGATCTAGCCTAGCGGTTGACAGTTTTGTAGAAGATCGCCAAATTCAGCGCGCAGGTTGAATACATCTGCCTCGTACCTCGACGACACAACACGGGAACCCCGCGAGCGCAACAGCTCGTGGATGAGAATTACAGTCGATCTGAGCGCCTGTCTCACCGGAGTTCTTTGGATTGATTTTCGGAAACAGCTTTTGCGTAGTTTGAACATCCATGCGTTACTGTACGTATGCTATCCCAAGCGTGATGCCTAGAACCCTCACACCTGGCTACATCAAAAAGCATCCTGTGCACCTTTTACGCAACCTTCAGTGCAAATCCAAACAACGAATCCATCTGCACCCATTGTCTCCCGTTCTTATCAAGATGCGCCTTTACAACATTTCTGACTACCTCCCATCTTTCCCTATTTACTTCTGCCAGCACACATATCTTTTCCTTCTTTTCGCTGGCAATTCGGCCCTCTCTAGCCTCCTTCTCTGCCTTTTCTCTGGCGTTGTCAACATCAAACAAGCGGCTCAAGAACAACAGCTGGTTGTACAGCATCTTCTCAGTGTACTCAGCGTGCATCTTGCCCAGACAACCGTGGCCAAGTCCCTTCGGGCCGAGACAACGATGTCCGTAGACACTCATTTGGCGAGTTCGAATGCCGCAAGAGGGGTCATCGCACACCAGAAAATTGGCGTAGAAACGAGCGGTATGCTGCCGAATCTGCGATTCCATCTGGGCAACCAGACTGATGTTCGGCATGACTTTACCACAACTTGGATTGGGGCAAGCCAACCCTTCGTGTGAAATGACCGCCTCCTTGTCCATGTTCGACGTGCTGTCCATCATGGGTATGACGCCTCGGAAATTGAACGACGTCTTGCACATACGGCATCGCAAGCGTAGTGGAGATGCGTCCTTGAAACGTATCGCATCTGGGATCTGGCTTTCCAGTGGTTGAATTTCCTGGTCATTTGCACTGACAGTACCACTTGCACTGCTGACACGGTACTTGCTGGTGTCCAGACCCAGGCACTCGGCAAGCATAGTGACATTGGTACCACTAATCGGCGCACAAAGACGCTCAACTGGAGGTAGTATCTGCTTGTGCAGGTAGTAGTCAATATCTGGCTTTAGTCCGGAGTCAGGCTTTAGAACATCGTCGACAGGGAATGCATTCTTCGCTGCGTTCTCAGCAGAGCCGCCGTTTTCACCGGTAATGATGAATGACATCACGTCTTTGGCTTTAATATGCTTGCCTTTGGCCATCTGCTTCAGGGCAACCTGGACTGAAGGCATGGAACCTGCATTTGGGTACTCCTTTGGTGCCTTCCCGAGCTGCGTGTGGATGATATACTTCATCAGTGGGATCTTAAAGCCTCGCATTTCGGAAGCAAGTGAGCGAAGATACTCATGGATGTTTTCAACGACAGTTTCTGGTTCGTCGCCGGACAATAGAAACGTTAGCAGCTTGCTGGAATTTGCTCAGTAAACGTATCGAATATTGTCTCATGAACCACTTACGATGAAGTGTCCTTCGAAAGTTGACAGTATTCCCTTCGCCTCATGTCTAAACCCTTGACTTCAAGCTTCTCTACAAACTTGCCATCCTTTTCTACCAGGTTGATAGCTGCATATTTCTTCTTGGCATGGAGTAAGATTCGACGAAAGACATTATCAATGTCAATCTCAAGCAAGCGGTAGCGATCGTTCACTTGCTTCTTAAACTCGTTGCCGATCTTTAATGCGTCCTGGATGTTGTCCATATTGGTGTTGATCATAACGGAGTCAGTGTCGCCGTAAATGACACGAAGCATGTTGCTTTCGGCGAGCTCTTTCGTGTTTCGAAGAATTTCACGGCCTTTGTATGTCGTGAGCATAGCTAGTGGTCGGGCATAGAAACGAGACTTGGTATAACCCAAACAACCATACATAGAGTTGGCTGTGAGCTTCAGGGCAAGCTGCTTGATGTCCCATGTGGCGAGCTGGTCTGGCGTAGCATTCTTGTCTTTCATCAACTTTTTGACCTCTCTGCGTCGCTTCACGAGGGTAGCAATGAGCTTCGGTAGGATGCCTTGTGCTTGTTCAGCGTCCGGTATTTCGGGGACTCGATCTTCTTCTTCGCCGATGTCCGACCGTTCGACGGTGGTGAAGCAGATGTTGAACTCCTGGATAATACTGGGATACAGGCTGTTGAAGTCCATAACAAGGATGACCTTATCGTAAAGGCCTTTTTCGGGCTCGAAGACAAGACCTCCCTTATATTTGTCCTTCTTCTTCGCATCAGCGCCTCCCTCCTCGCCATCTTCATGCTCCTCCTCATTTTTCTGTTTACCTTTACCCCAGACCTTGTCGGGGCAAATGTATTTGTTGCGATGGAATTCATGCAACAAAATGTATTCATTGCGCTCGGCTCTAGTGCCGCTTAACGTACGAGCCCAAGAATTACCAGCTAAATTAGTCAAAACTTTGGTGAGAGGCAACATCTGAACTTTCAACGCCAAAGCAGAGATGAAATAGGTATCCGTCTCACAATGCCTCAGGTAATTTATCAGGCCCTTTGGTGTGGAGCACCAAGTTTTGAGCGCGTTCTCATTATCGAGCTCGACTCGCTTCTCATTGAGGAACAGCTCACACATCTCCGTGAGACTCCACGACTGACACTTCATCATGAGAGACTTTCCCATGTCATTAGCCAGATCGCAGAGCAAGCGGCCAGCCGCTAGCTGACGCTCGACAAAAAAGCTGCCGCCACCCTTGCCCATATTCTTCGGCCACTGACTCCGCTTCAAGCGGCCGATTCTGTGCCAACCAGGGGTGTTACGCTCCCGCATTCGACTTAGCAATACGCCGAAATCGACGTCATCCAGTTTGTGACCCATAAGCACGTCCGGGTCATGATTGCCTAGAATAGCTAGAAACTTGCTGAGCAGGGCAGCTTCATTGCGTTCCATGCCAATCATGCCTCTATGTCTCTCAACCTCCAACTTAAAGCCGGTGGGATAATCGGCGCCAACGGGTCTCATTATTGTGAAAGACTTCGAAGGCAGCTTATCTGCAGGTGTAGTCTCGGCTAGAGACACATTCTCGTACACACGAGCGCTCGCGATAAGGAGCTCTTGCTTGTTTTCTCTGATGTTATATGTAGTGCGTAACGAGATGCTCATGAGTGTTAGCGGGGGAGCGTCCATACTGTCGGTCTCTAACACTGAAATGGCCTGAGGCTTATCCACAGCTAGCTCGAGCTTGCACCAGGAAGCGTTGTTAACGGCGTTGAAATCTCCGCCCTCAATTTTTAGCCAACAAGGTCCCATAATGTTCTTCCACAGAACGAACTGCTCGAAAAGTGCAGTGTTCGTACCAAAAACATGTGAGAACGTTTCCCCAGTAGTTTCTATGCTTAGGGAAGGCTTGTCATAGGGATATCGCAGCTTGAGATAGTCTGCCTCCTTTGGAATATCTGGAAGTTCGAAAGCGTATTTGCGTGAGCTAGGCTTGATCTTAAATGATCCTACCCGCAGCTTCGACATTATATCAGAGACTTCGTCGTAGACGTCGCTCATGCCCACTTCTTCATCTGTGTTTCGCCCATGCTTCTGTCGGTATTCGCGCGGCAAAAAGTAGAGCGTCCTCATAATGTTGTCAACCTTGACAAAACAGCTCACGAAATTACCAGATTTCTTGTCTTTGACTTTGCCGAAAAGACATAGACTGCCGTTGATCTCCGTGTAATCGAACCAAAACATGCGGAGGCTTCCGTCCTCTTCGACAGCTTGTTCCGGCTTGAGCTTTCCAAAACTTTGGCTCTGTGGTGCTGCTGGACTGCTCAGGATGTTCAGCCTGTCCGTAACGCTGTTCCACGAATCCGCCTCAACATTTTCGACCTTTGCCTGCGGGGGTGATGAACTTGCGGGTGATGGATACGCTTCCTTTTTAATCTTTGGGGCAGGTCTGGTACCTGACATGTTGATAGCGGGGCCAGTCGAGGCGACATGTCCGACTGTTTGCGCAACTTCCATGACGTCGTCGTCGCTCTCCTCCTCAGTCTTGACAGTCAGGCTCTTGCGTTGCACCGCCTTTGCAACAGGCGAAGAAGGCAGAGGGTCACTCATAGGTATATCCTCATCCGGTGCCAAGGCTATAAGCTCGTCGTTGAAGGCATTTTCAGTAGGCGGTGTGTGGGTTTGGAGAGCACTCTCGCTCTGGTCTATGCGAGCGTTCTTCGACGGTCTGACTTCCGGCAGTGGAGGAGATAGTCGCTTGCGCCGGTTTTCAAGCTTACTAGGCTTTGAGCGCGTTGAATTCCGTGGCACGTTGACATGAACATCTACTTCGCCGAGCAACTCCGCCATGAATGCGTCGTCTTCTGCTGTCTTTATAGGCTGTCTGAAGTAAGCATTATCGAAGTAAACGGAACGACACCAAGGGAATCTACCTTTGATCTAGAGACTGTTGTTGTGGTTTTTGCATTGAAGTACTGGCTGATGCCATTGCGGATCTTGTCACGCCTCTTTTGCTCTTCCTCACGCTGCTTCTTGGCTAGAAGCCACGCGTCAGAACTCTCTTATTACATAGTTCAAAGTCAGAGAAAACATACCTGCTTTACCTCGCGGTTGCGGTTCGTCGTCGTCATTACCGCTGCCGTCGTCATCGTAGTGGCCGTCGTCCCAGTCCTCTTCTCGACCGTCATCCGCATAGCCTTCGCCATTGTCGTCTACGACGAAGTCATCGCGATCCAAGCGGCTACGTACAACCTTCTTGTAGCCTTCCTCGTCCACCGTATCGTACAAGCTTTGGTATTCTTCGACTTCATAGGCGACGGTCGACCTGCTCTTCCGTGCCGCGGCGAGCTGGGCCAATCGCTCTGCACGGCTCGCCATTGCGAGAACAATGGCAGTAGAGCCAAAGGTCGGTCAGCAAGGTCGCTAAGAACGCGTTTTAATAGAAACGGGCGTGGTGATACCCTTGAGATTCGTAGGGGAGAGATCAAATCGTTTGGTGTTGACCACGACCGTAATAGCGTCAAACGTCGCTTCCGTGTTCAGTCGCGTCGCACCTGCCGCAACGCGCGCGTCGTCCGAATTTGGCCTAGCGTTCAATCCAATTTGGAGGTCAAGCCCCCGCCATTATAACGTGCTCTGTACTTCGCCGCCCAAGAGTGGTACAAAAGGTGGCGCCATCATCAGCACAATTGTTCAGCCTGCAAACCTTGATCCGATTCGAAGCAATCACGGCAATCTGTGCGCGCAGTGTCGACCCCGGCGTACTCTTCAGAACCTTTGACATCCCGCCGTAGTGGAGGTTTGATTGAGAGGTGTCCAATTGGAGTTTGGTCGAAGTTACATCCAAGCGCACTACCAGACACCAACTCATACCAGATCATCGATTCTTAGCCGTAGCAAGAATGCCAGAGTCGCGATCGCGCGAGCCACTTGTGTGGATAGATTGCGAAGTATCGATTCATTCCTCCCGCCTCGCCTTTTCTGGTGTTAATGTAGAGTCAGATGACGGGTCTAGACTATGACAATGACCAGATCATCCAAATAGCATGTTTCGTGACGGGGCCTGACCTGAATCTGCTTGACTCCGAGGGCTTCGAGGTCGTCGTTCACCAGAGCGAGGAGACCATGAATGCAATGGATGACTGGTGTCGGCGAACCCACCACAACTCTGGCCTCACTGCAGCTGTCCTTGCCTCCCAGGTGACGCCCGAGATGGCTGCTGAGCAGCTACTTGATTATATTAAAAAGCACGTACCCGAGAGCAAGAAAGCACTTCTTGCAGGCAACACTGTGCACGCGGACCGTGCGTTCTTGAGACGAAAGCCGTACAACCGAGTCATCGAGCATCTGCATCATCGCATCTTGGACGTCAGCACCATAAAGGAGGCAGCCAGACGGTGGAGCAGTGACGACGTGCTGAAAGGGTCTCCCCAGAAAAAAGGCATGCACGAGGCGAAAACAGACATCCTAGAAAGCATAGAGGAAGCTAGATATTACAGAGACACGTTGTTTACACCAAAACCGAGGGAATAAATCCAAAGCATGTTTGATAACTTTCAACTGCCCTATGAGCATACAGCCTCAAACAAAGTCGTTTGCAAAACATAATCGCAACTGACGACTGCCCGAGCAGTTATTTTCCGTGAGCTCTAGACCACGAATTGTTTTTTTCTTAGTTCTCCTTTTGCTTCTATCGACGCCCCTGCGGATATCGGCGCCTATTTGTGCATCTCGCCGCCTTCAGTCATCGTTGCATCTGCACGTGGGTACAGTCGATATGAGACATCGGGAGGGTCGGACATGGCTCCTTTCCTCACACCACGCAAATGACGTTGGTCCTCGGAGTTTTCGATGAGCTTGAGAAGGATGTCGTCTATAGCAGCGAGTCAGTGATATGTCAGTTCGACATTTTGAGTGACCACCCGCCTCGAAGCTGTTGGTTCATTGTCACCTCACCATTGCCTCTACGAGGTTTGTTTGTCGCGAGGGTATGCTTTGCGAAAGGTACTGAGTTTGTTTTAGTGTGCATTCTCTACTTGATATCACGGTATCTCACTCACGGTTGGCAAGATAATTGCGGCATCGCAACTCTGCCGATTCAAGGAGCTCGGGATGCGCTGTTTCAATGAACAAGGGCACTTTCGGATCGACGAAGAGAGCATTGGGGCGCAGTTTCTATTTGCGCGTGCGTACCCTCTCGCCATGCTGCCTCAGCCTTTCTGACGCGTAGTCAACCTCGCGGATTTGGCTCTTGTATGCGTCCTTGACTCCGCCGAGGCTGAATGGAGATGTGGTATATGCAGGCTCTTGCGTCCGTGGCTTATACTGGGGCGGATATCTTACAGCGAAGAGTCGAAGTTTCGTGGCTTCACCAACTCCAGCCAGACGTGCTATGAGCGGAAGCAAGTTGGTAGCGTCGAAGACTCTGTAACCACGAGCGAGATACCATATGGCACATTCAGGAGGCTGGATTCCTTTAACCCCACAGACGAAGATACCATCCAGGTGGCTAGGCTCGATGGCCTTGAAGATTGGTTCACGAAGGCGAGGCGCCATTTCTCCCAGTAGATAGCCTTCGGCGTCTTGACCGCTAATCCATGACTGAGTTCAATAAAAAGACAATTCTCTGGACGACATTCGTCCCAGTGGATCTTATATAGGAAATCTGACCTGGATGATGGATTCTAGGTCCACGACTGCCAGCGTGACGAGGAGATGGTCTAACAATAGAGAAGCAGAAAGGCGGTTGCATTAACGGGCTTCCAACAGAGGCTATTGACGTTTCGACAAAAGGCTTCCTTCTAGTATCTGCTCTATCTAAAGAAGTGACTGCTTTCTATGTTCAAGCTTCGCGTTCCTCATTCCACCACGGCCACACAGTCACTTACGCTCGATCATTGTTCTGGACAAAGTGAGTAGAGCGCCAGTGAGGACCGACACAGTCATGGCACAAAGGTGAAGCGAGATCGAAAAGAAAAACAGCGTCGACGCGCAACCTTGATAGGGGTTATTGCCGAAATGCACGTCGCGCACGTGCGAAAGAACCCTGGAGGTTTAGAGATGGGAAAGGTTAAAACGCTCACTTTGAATGCATGATGACTTTTCCCGGCATCGAATTCTACATGCGTCTTGGTACAAGCGTGCTGCGTGTCTTCAGGCAGCATATCTTCACATCTCGATGCATATAGTATACACAATGTAACAGTGTCTTGCACTAACGCCAGAAAATGCAGCGAGACATGATGCGCAGCGCCGATGATTCGTCCTCTTACCGGCCGTTTGGACGCTTTTACTTGAAGAGTTTACCCAGCGAAACCTCCTTGTCGTCATGCTTGTTCAAAATCTTGGCTGTGGCTAGATCAAAGTCCTCCTGCGTGACGTGTACGCGTCGCTCCCTAAGAGCATACATGCCCGCCTCTGTGCATACACCCTTCAGCTCGGCTCCTGAGCAACCGTTCATCTTTTCCGCGATCTTGGTGAGGTTGATTCCTCGGGTCAGGTTCATCTTTCTGCTGTGGATACGGAGAATGTCGGCGCGAGCTTCGACGGATGGTGGTGGGAACTCGATCTTGCGATCGATGCGGCCTGGGCGGAGCAGGGCTGGGTCGAGGATGTCAAGACGGTTGGTGGCCATGATGATCTTGATGTTCTTGGTGGGTTCGAAACCATCAAGCTGGTTGAGCAGCTCCAACATTGTACGCTGTACCTCTGAGTCGCCACCGCTGGAGCCCTCGACTCGTGACGAGCCGATCGAGTCGATCTCGTCCATGAAGATGATCGAAGGAGCGTGTTCGCGAGCCATGACGAACAGCTCACGCACCATGCGGGAACCCTCGCCTATGTACTTTTGCACCAGCTCACTGCCGCTCACACGGATGAACTTGCAGTCGGTGTGATGCGCGACGGCTCTTGCCAGCAGGGTCTTGCCCGTTCCGGGAGGGCCGTACAGGAGCACCCCCTTGGGCTGTGCAATGCCTAGCGACTCGAAGAGTTCTGGATGCTTGAGGCCAAGCTCGATCACTTCCTTGATCTCCTTGATTTGCTGGTCCAAGCCACCGATCATGTCATAGGTGGAGTCAGGGACCTTTTCGACCATCATGAGCGAGACGAGCGGATCGACGGACGAGGGCAGCATTTTCTCGAGCTTGTAGCTGTCGCTGAGGAGAGTGACGCGCTTTCCGACCGTCAACTTGGAAATGTCCACATTATCGCTCACGTCGACGACTGTAGACCAGGCGGCACGTGTTAGCGCAGACACCAGGACAGAATACCAGAGCGTAGGTGAAACGTACCATATTTGCCCTCCGGATGCACCTTGACCAGCACCTTCTTCGTGCTCATGACCTTCACAACCTCTCCCACATAGCTGCCCGGCTGCTGCAGCAGACCCAGTTCTTCGCGCAGCAGACGCACTCTCGAGTTGTAGTCGTTTCGCTGGGCTTCCAGTCGTCGCAATTTAGCCTGGCCCTCTATTATTTCCAGCTTCATCGACTCGATCTTGTTGTGAAAAAAGGTATCGAGCGCCATGATGGCGGGTGGAAGAAACAGGGCGCGGTGTTTCTTCTCTGTCCGAAGATGATGGAAGACGCGGCGCTTGTATCGACGGCGAGGGTGGCAGAACCAGACGCAAGACGAGTTGTCGATGGAGGCCAAGTGAAGATGACGAGCGGGTGGAGGCGAGTCTTGCTCGTTGTTTTTGTGGCTGCTCGCGTCGTTGTCGTCGGGACAGGACCAAGCAAAGAGAGAGCAGCAGGAGAAAAAGCAAGTTGTTTGAGCAGTTCAGTCGACGAGATCTCTGTGCTTGGATGACGAGTCCGGCGCTGAGGTCAAGCCAAGGCAGATGCTGGTGATGTACACGGCCGGATCGCGTTAGACCAGGAATGCGAGCGACCAGCACCAACGTGAACCAGCACGTTCAGTGTAGCGACTCTGTTCTTTGTTGTTCTTTACGAGTCCACAGCAAGCGCACAACGTCTTCCTCCTTCTCTTCTTCCTGGCCTTGAATACCACATACATCGCGCGCAAGAAGCACAAGCAGAAGCTGTTTGGCCGGCGCAGCAGCAGCGTCGTGCGTCCGCGCGCAGCTCCAACGCCCCAAACATTTGCTAGGAAGAGCAGCACGTTAAACTCAACTTAGATGCGACCCCCAGCTCACTCTCCCCACTTGTGACCGTCAACTCATTTCCATTTTGTTCGTTCTACTTCCTCTTGCATGTGGCATCGCGAACGCTCAGCATTGTTTCATCTTGTTTTTATGTCGAACGATGCTCGCGTTCTCTGCTCTGCCGTCTGAGCCTCGTGACCAGCCACTGCGTACGCAGAAGTAAACAAGGTGACCATACTAGCTCTCCGACAGCTCCAACTCTCGTCTTTACTGCGTGATAAGACGTATCGCTGGCTTGTTGCTACAATCAGACGACGTCTTCTGCAGGTCTTCGATAATGTCGAGCGAAACATCGCCCACGAGGAGGAACTCCGAGATATCCAGGCACGAGCAGAGCTCTGGTGGTCCTCCTGATGTCTCGACGCCGTCCCAGAGCCAGAGCTCGAGCGCTCACTTCGGCTCCGCCAGTCAGATGTCGGACACTCCGCGAAGGAGACCGCCCGTTCTAGGATCCCAGGCTCAAGTCGAGGGCTACGGTAAGTTACGTACCATCCAAAGGTAGCTGTGCGACGATGTTTCTGTGCCTAGATCGCTGACCACGACTTCTGAAGGCACCATCAACACGAACCCACGCTCTTCGCGGACATCCCAGAGGCCCAAGCCATCCCGGCGTTCGACATCAACACACGTGCCTCACAAGGGCCAGGAATTCTCTGTTGACGACGACGAGGACGAGGTCGACGAGGAGCTTGAGCGCAAGAGGGAGCAGGAACGCGAAGAGAGGAAGGCGGCCAGGATTCAGTCCTTGCGCCGTCAAGCTTCTACCGTTCGACGCCGTCCTGCGGCTCAGGCACCTAACCTGGCCAAGGTTGACTCTGAGGGCGACGAGGACGGGGAAGGGGATCGAGCTGCCCCGGCAGCCGCATCTGCAGCGTCGGCGTCGGCGCCGACGTTGGCATCTGGATCGGCTCCTCCCGCAGCAGGCGACTTGCCTGTCTCGTCTGGCGAGGAAGTGACACTTCAAGGAGAAGAGTCGGCGGATATACTCGATGACTGTGTCGAGGATGAAGAGGACGATGAAGGCGCTGTCAGTGAGGCAGAAAGCTTCACGCTAAAGGACCGTCAAGATGCCATCAATGTCACGCATCCGTTCGGTATACGCATTTGGAAGCCTGCTCTATACAAGAAGGGCCGCTCGGTTCAGCGTAACGCCGAAGCTGATATCCACTCTACTCCAGGGGGCAATGTCAACGCATGGCTCTTCGTTTTTAACTACCTCTGGACTGTCTGCTTTGGCTGGTGGCTTGGCTTACTCTGCTTAGCTGGAGCATTGCTGTGTGTGCTCGTCAGTCTCGTGTCTGAATCCTGCATGGCCTATGCCGTCGTGCTCTGGGGATTAGGCCGCTATCTTATCTATCCTTTTGGCAAGTTTGTCACCCTGGTTCAAGACGAAGCGTATGCGGAGGAGGATGAAGGCGAGGGTCGAAGTATCAGCGAGTATGAGCAATGGCAGAGTGGTGACCTGGAGGAAGGTCGCCTATTCTTTGGCCCCGTCCAAGTCAGCCGATCGCTTATCGGGCGACGAAGAACGAGTGTCGAATCCGCCAGCGAAACCCAGAGCTTATTGGGAAGACACGGCCGCAATGCATCCACTGTCGCGGGTGGATCACGTACTAAGCGCAGGATGTTTGGTCGCGGCAAGTGGAACTTCGGTCGCATCGTCTTCTACATGTACTTCTACGGGCTGATCACTCCAGCGCTTATGCTCGTGTCGTGCATCTGCTGGTTCTTGGTCTTCTCCATCCCGATGGGCAAAGTAACTCTGCTACTATTTGATCACCTCCGTCGGCATCCTCTTGCTCTGTCCTTCCACGCCGCTGGCAAGGACGTCAGACACCCTGACGGTCCTCCTTCGTCCGTATTGGTCTGCACATACAGAGCCGCTGGCCTGAAGTATTGGAAGTACACTATAGACGGGACGAACATCATGCTCATCAATCTTCTAGCCATTGTGGTATTCACAATCTTCGACTTTTACGTCCTGAATGAAGCTTTGGGACTTCGGAGCCCAATCACGGGAGATGCGTTCATCTTCGTCACCGCGCTTGCATCCATCATGCCACTTGCCTACTTTATCGGACAGGCGGTTGCATCCATTTCGGCGCAGTCGAGTATGGGACTCGGTGCTGCGGTGAATGCCTTCTTTTCAACGGTGGTTGAAGTGTTCCTGTACTGTGTCGCACTGAAAGATGGGAAACATCAGCTTGTAGAGGGCAGCATTATTGGGAGCATATTTGCCGCCATACTGCTTCTACCAGGATTGTCCATGTGCTTTGGTGCGCTTAAAAGAAAGACACAGCGCTTCAATGTCAAATCTGCTGGCGTTACGTCTACCATGCTTCTCTTCGCCATGATAGGTGCCTTTTCGCCAACCTTGTTCTACCAAATTTACGGAAGTGTAGGTTACACTGCTGTTCCGGCAAAGAAAATAACAGTACTAACAGGATTTTCTTGACAGCATGAATTGAAATGCTCCGACTGTGATCCCGACGACAGGCGTTCAGAAGATCGAGATTGCCGTCGTTGCTTCTTTGCTCAAGTTCCAGCTGTGCACGACAGCTTCTATCAGGATGCGGTGCTTCCGTATATTTACTTCTCAGCTGTCACATTGTTCCTCTCGTACATCATTGGATTGTTGTTCACTCTTCGCACGCATGCAGCTGTGATTTGGAACACTGAGGTAGACGAGAAAAAGGGCGCCAGCATGGAAACAAGCCATACGTCCGCGTCAGCTGCGCACCCACATCCTGCGTCGGAAGGACTTGACAGGCTTGGATTGACACGGCAGACGACTGCTGGATCCCTGGATCGTGACGTTCGAAATTCGGCGCTGTATCAACGCATTCTAGGACAGTCCTTACGGCATGCAGGAGTTTCATCACCCACTGCTGATATCCCTGGGACGGTCAAGATGTCACGGCCAGGCCCGCCTTCGGCAGATGGGGAGCCAACTGGTGTCAAATCTCCGCACATTGTCCCGCCAAAGAGCAGAGATGGCGAGGCGCCTCCTGCCTTTCATCTTCACGGACTTTCCGACGCAGATAATCGGGCCCTCATTCGTGAAGTGGCGGAACTGGCTGCCACCGCAGCCACGGTTGCTGCTCGCGACGCCCAGACACGACAACCCCACCACCACCGCACTGGTACGGCCGGTCGACAGCATCGTTCTGCTCACGAGCAAAGTGCTCAAGATGCACGCATTCATGAGATGGGTGGGGCGCCGGAGATTGGCGGTCACGCGGCCTCCGGTGGGCATGATGCGCCGAATTGGGGTCGCTCTAAATCGGTCATCATACTGTTGGTTGCTACCCTCGCTTACGCGATTATCGCTGAGATCCTCGTTGACACTGTGGATTCTGTCCTGGACAACGTGGACATTGACGAAAAATTTCTTGGAATCACCCTCTTTGCTCTTGTACCGAATACGACCGAGTTCCTGAACGCAATCAGTTTTGCGATGAATGGAAACATTGCGCTAAGTATGGAGATTGGATCGGCGTACGCGCTTCAGGTGTGCTTGCTCCAGATTCCTGCGTTGGTGGCGTACTCGGCGATCTGGGGTAGATTCATCAATCCCGAAGACGTCATAGATCACACTTTTACGTTGATATTCCCTCAGGTACGAGAGATTCTCCGTCAAGTCGCTTTCTTTTCACTCTGGTTGGACTAGCTAACACGATGATGACAGTGGGACATGGTCACAGTAATCCTCTGCATTTTCCTTCTCTCGTACATGTACGGTGAAGGCAAGAGCAATTATTTCAAAGGGTCTATTCTGATACTCAGCTATCTTGTTGTCGTGCTGGGCTTCTACTTTTCGAGTTATGAGAACGGGGGAGTCGATGCAATGGACACGCTTGCGCTAGGGATCAGTCCACTCAGTCCAGCTTGGAGGTCAGTCAAGCAGCACGGGTTCGAGATGAGAGGACGCGAACTATAAGCACATTGTGCGACGAATGACAGCAAGGCATGTCATACTTTGTAGAATTAGGGTAAAAATTTTGTGAGGTGTAACCCAGGGCATGGCGCGGCGCAGAACGGATATAAGCTTTATTGGGCGTATGATCTAAAACAGGCACTTGGGCTGACAACTCATCGGGCTTTGAAATTCATTAATATCATTTCTCTATCTTGCTCTACGATGTTTCTGCGTAACATCTGTGTTGAGAAGTCGCTCCAGCGCTTTTTTATTCCCATCAGTCCTAGGCGCTTGGTGATTGCAAGTTCACGTAGGAGCTCCTAGTGTCGACTCGCGTACATCCGAGCCTCTCTGATGACAGGCGTCTCGTTCACGATGTCTCAAAGGACACCAACCGTTTCCACGGTCGAAAGTGGTCCCGATCACGTGGTAGTATGGCCGGAAAAAGAAATGGGTCAGAGGCTTTTGCTGATCTGAATGAATCGAGGCTGTCATGCCTCAGCAGGCTGGCGGTAGCTACGGCGGGGATTTAGGCCACGAGTTCTGGATCTCACGAAGCGGCGGCGCCGTGTCGACAACGGCGGAAAGACGTCGAGGGCAAAGTCGCGCTGGGTAGCGTTTTTTTGCTGGGTAACTCTTTCGACAAAGCAGCGCCCGCCTTCGAATCCGGCTTCTAGAAACCGGGGTCCCGCCAGCGTGCGGGTCCCACGCGCAATCCCGAGCTCTCCCGCGACGCAACGCAAAGGTCGAAGTGCGTCGCTCAGGAATTAGCACATGCTGATTGTCTCGGTCAAAGATGGTTTGTCCAAGCCCGAAGCTGCCAGACCAAAGTCGCCTGCAGCAGCCTGAGCCGCGTTCGAAGCAAGGCAGACCAAAGCCCACGAATGACGACGCGGGACTGGGCAGAACGTGCCCACGTCGATCTACGGCGTCTCGGCCGTCGAGATCGCGTCATGCAAGGGCCGCGATGTCGCACGTTGGCCTGTCGGGGCCCTATCTCTCCGCTTGGGAAGCGGGCTTCTGCTTTTTTTTTTCCCTCCCCCAAGATCCATGATGTCTACACTTTGCCCTCCTGGCCGTCGGCGCCCTTTTTGACTGGCACGTCGCTTGGCACTTCCGCCCCTGCTGCCCCATATTCCCCATATTCCTGACGAGCTGACCTACGCTTCCTCGACGTCTCTTTGCGCCGCGTTTTCATCCTTACCGAAGAGTCCCACCTCTTCAGACCGATAACGAGTCTCGCCATGGACAATAAGCTGCCGCTGTCGCAGATTCTTCCTCCGCTCGTGTTTGGCACCGCGACCTTCAACAACCAGTACAACGTCGACCCTCTGGCGCTCGATACTAATGGCCTCGTCGAGCAAGCGCTTTCACACGGAGTCCGCGCGTTCGACACGTCTCCATACTACGGTCCATCTGAGGAATTGCTTGGTACGGCTCTATCCACCAGCTTTGTTCGTCGGCACTTCCCGCGCGAGGACTACTACATCCTCACAAAAGTTGGGCGCATCGCGAGCTCCGAGTTTGACTACAGCGCGGACTGGGTCCGCTTCAGCGTCAAGAGAAGCTTGGAGCGCCTGAAGACGAGCTATCTTGACGTCGTGTACTGTCACGACGTCGAGTTTGTGAGCAAGGAGGAGGTCTTGGAGGCCGTGCGAGAGCTGCGGAGAATCCGCGACGAAGACGGCACGATCAAATACGTCGGCATCAGCGGGTACCCTGTGCACACGCTTTGCGAGTTGTCCGAGCAGATCTTGCGGGAGACCGGCGAGCCGCTGGACATTGTGCAGAGCTACGCCAACTTCACGTTGCAAAACACCATCCTCGCGTCGCAAGGCATCGCGCGATTCAAGGCAGCCGGCGTCGACGTTGTGACAAACGCCTCGCCTTTGGGCATGGGCCTGTTGCGAGCTCAGGGTGTACCCATAGGCGGTCAAGGTGACTTCCACCCTGCTCCTCCAGGGCTCCGAGCTGCGGTAAAGCGCGCATCCGACTTCGCCGCAGAGTACGGCGAGAAGCTGGAGGTCATTGCGATCCGCTATGCGCTGGAAGAGTGGATCTCCGTCGGCTCGCCCGTCGGCTCTCATGGCGATCCAGCCTCGGGCGTGCCTTGGGTGCCGGAATCAAACGATCAGGTCGGCGGTCGGCGCCTTGGAGTGTCCGTCATGGGCGTCAGCAAAGCTTCGGAGCTGGAGAAGACTTTGATGGTGTGGCGCAGCATCCTGGACGGACTGGAGGACGGACAGACGATAGCGACGCAAGCGGGCCGATGGGACATGGCTCACGAATGGAGTCTGAACAGGAGACAAGCCGTGCTTCTGTTGGCAAAAGGGGTCAGAGATCGACTGGGGGAATGGGTGGATTATACGTGGGAGAGCCCTGGCAAAGACTTTGTGAATGTGCGGCAAAAGAAGCAGCAGCAGAAGCCACGGCCGGAGTCTGCACCGTGGCCAACACCAAGCGCAAGCCCGGAACCGACAACGCGCGAAGACGAGGCCAGGCCGCGGCTTGAGAAGACTCTGCCGATTCGATAACCATCGCAAGATCGGGCACGCCATGCCATGGGCTTTTCTCTCCGCGTGTCACACGCACGCGCGCGCCGCGGTTTTCGGCACCTACGACGCGTTCCACGATCTCCTTTTGTCTTGCACGTTTGACGATGACATAGATAGATATGCCTTTCATACGCTGATGGACCATCCGCCTGGTCAATGCGCGGTGGATAATTTTGGGAGAAATGAATGTCCCTATCCAGGGCTTTTTTTTTGATCTCGGCCAGAACCTTGACCATTACACTGGTCGTAGCTGTCGTTGGCGTTGTGCTTCATGCTCGTTTCGAACTTTTGAGTTCTCTTATGCACACGCTGTTGCTTCCTAACGGGCCGTGATCTTAGGTACCCTTCGGCTCAAGCTAAACTTGATGAAAACCCAGACCACGTTGGTACTGCAACTTAGCAACTGGTCGCGCTTGAATTGTTCAACAAGGAGCTTGACGAGCATCGCCAGAGTCAACCTTTCAGTTGCCTGAGTTTTGGCCATTTGGTAATCTGCAGGATGATCGAGAGGTCGCGTTTCTCTTTATTTTTTTTTTTCGAGCGCGTTTTAAACAAAGCAGAAGAAGTAACGTTTCGCTGCAAGATTGACCCAGTAACAAGCAGGGGAAGCTCGACTGTCTTAGTAGACAGCGATGTTGAGAATGGAAGACAGGAAAAGTTCGAATTGATGGAAATTGACAAAACTGAACATGTCCATATGCCTCGAACGTAATTTGAGGGTCGGCTCGATGTTAAAGACGAAGGAACACTACTCGATATTGAATTTCAGCTTGTCATAAATGTAGGTACATCTTCGTGCCGTTCTCGAGCATGGACACCGTATGGGCTTCATGAGTACAGCCATGGTGTTGCAGAGAAAGTCGTACACATTTATCTCTGTACTTGAGTTTCGTTGCTGTCTGAACGAGTTCTTGAATACCAACGGCGCCTTCTTACTTGCTTTGTTCAGCCTCGCCAGCATTTGCTCGCTACCTACCCGGCACCTCTGACCATGCCAGTGCAAGACGATTCAGTGCACGTAGATGTCAACTCGGAGAATTACGAACGGTAAGGTATCTAGTCTAAGCGGCGGCAGGTCGTGCAATGCAAAAGTCTACAGTACTCGCAGCACATGCGCTCGTTCGCTCGACAAAAAGGAAGACGTCACCACCTTTCTTTTTCGCCTGGCTCCGATGGTAGCTCGATCGGGACTGGGGGGATGTGGGGTGGCGCGTTGGCCCTCCAGATCTGGCGGCAATCTCTTCCCTTGAGCGTAGCATAGCCTCGACGAGCATAGTATTCCCCAGCTTTGGTGCTGGGTTCCTTGTTCGCGTTCGTGTCCTCGTCAGCAAGAAGTACGAGGTTCGAGGTCGAACATCTTGCGCACGTGGAGACGAGCGCACAGAAGGGGCTTATCCACGATACGTAAGCAACCAAACGAGGAGGTCAGTCAGTCAGCCTGCTCCAGGTGTCATAGTCTCACGGCCAAAAGCGCTCTCGTCGTGGCCAGGCGTCCCTTTTTGGGGGTCAGGCCGCGTGGTCAGCATGTCACGCACGCCAATCTAGATAGAACGAATGGAGCGAAAGGAGAGGGTTGATAAAAAAAGAAAGGACGGCCACAAATCAGAAAGCCGGCAGCGCAGGTGGCCGATGATTTGTTTCGCGGCATGCAATAGGCCTGTTTCGAGCTCTGGGGCGCCAGCAGTGGTCGGTGAAGCAGAGCCGGTTTCATGGCTGCGTACGCAATCGAATGCCGTCAAGAGGGCACAGGCCGTGCCCGTACTTGTTCCCTCCGTCGTTTGATATTCGCGGTGGTGTGTGGGTGCGATGGTAAGCAGGCGAGGCTATGCAATACGGCGCCTGCGCAGCCCCGTCGTGAATCGCAGCGAGCAGAACGAGCCGGGATGGATCTGAGCCGAACGCCAATCGATACGGCTCGCGTGCCGCCCGTGCTATCGCTTCTCGATTTCCCGGCCCCATACGGCTGGTGGTGCAGCAGCTCGAACAGGCCCACGAGTCGTTGCGGGAGCGTCGAATCGGTTCAAGAGTCTCGCAGCGCCCTCCTCGCAGCGCATGCCACCTGGACACGCCTGAGATATATCGCCCGGGCCGGCGGCCAACGAGCTTGCACCGCCGATGGCACGACTGTCACGGGCGCGCAGGAGGAGGATGGCTCCCCAGCCGGATGCGGCGGATGGTCTCCCAGGCAAGAAAACGTCGGCGGGGTGGACAAAAGCACGCCGCTCTTTGTCCGGCCGGCTACGCTCGATGCGGCGAAGGATGGGGGCTGGGGCTTCTGACGGTGACGGTGACGGGCTGGCCTTCGCCATGCCGGCCGAGGAAATGCTTGACTTGCTTGCTAGCGGGCGTGTCCAGCTCGATGCTGCGGCGCTGGCAGGCCGTAGCCAGCCGGTCGTCGACACTTGCGCTGTGCCTTGGCCTGCGTCCTTTTTCTTTTTTGGGTCGCTCTCGCTCCCCGCCTCCGCATCTCAGCTTTTTCTCGCTTTCAACCTTCCCCCCCCCCCCCCACACACAACCCAATCCCAAAGGACCCGCGCAATCCCGCCTCAGACAGGGAGAAAACCGGATGGAATGAGGTCGCACGACGCTCGTTCCTCTCGTAACCGCGTCGCCCTTGTCCCTCGCCCGGCGTGTCCTCTGTCCCGCCGCGGTTAATCCGGGATGTTGCTCTCCTCCTGCTCCTCCACATCCTCCACCACCGCGTCGTCTGCTCGGGCCATCCTCTCCGCCATCTTGCTCGCCTCGCTCGTCGCAGCGCAGAGCCTGAACGCGTCAGACACCTTCCAGTCGTCCTATCCGACCGGCAACGATCAGATCCAACTAAGCCCTCCCATCGGGTACGGGCCGCCCAGTGCTCAGAACAACACGCCGCGCATCAACCTGGTCAATCTGACTGTGAATGCGGTCACTAAGCTCAGCGTCAGTATTCAGCTTGCCGTCTTCCGCTCGTGCCATGTTTCGTGTCTCAGACTGCACTGTCTCCTTGTGTCTCCCCCTTCTCTCCACCACCCCCCCCGGTGCATGTCGCATGCCCTAACGTCGCGCACCGTTCCCTTTGATCGTCGTCAAACCGCCGTTTGCTCTCCGTCTCTTTGTCAACCGCTGTGGCTGATAGATGTCTTGCACGTAGGCGGAACAAGGCGAGAACGTCGCCATCCACGAGAACATTGTTTTCTTCCCTCCAAACTCCTCCTTCTCCATTGCTCAGTTCTCAAACAGCAATATCGCCATCATCTGCTGCGACGAGGCTCCTGGCTTTCTGCAACCGATTCAGGCCGTGCAAGATGCTGTATCACAGTCCAGCCCGGCCATAGTTCTGTACAGTACAAGGCACGACTTTTGCAACTTGGAGACGGGCGGCACTATACCTTCGAGCTACGCCATCTACTCCACAAACGATCCCAGCGCGTGGGTGACGATCGAGGCAGCGAGGGCGGAGTTCGCTTACAACGGACAATATCCGACGCAGTGGTTGATCGCACGTAAGACCGTGCTGGACAACATCACCATGTCGAGCAACAACGGTAACAGCGGAGGCTACGGCTTCGGCAGCGCAAATGGCTCGCCGTCCACGGCGGTGGCCATGATTATCTTGTACAGCATCACAGGCGTCATCACGGCACTGTTCCTCATCATCATCATTACCGGTGCCGTTCGGGCACACAGACATCCAGAACGCTACGGCCCACGCAACGTTCTGGGAAGGCCTCGGCAGAGCAGAGCCAAGGGTCTCGCGAGGGCAATGCTCGACACGATACCGATCGTCAAGTTCGGTGAGAGGGACGGAGAGCGACCAAAGCCCACAGACGTGGAAATGACGAGCGCGGAGCCGAGGCCATCCTCCGAGCATCACGATGCAAACGATGCGACAAAGGACCAGAAGGCGACGACTCTTGATTCGTCTCAGCCGGTTGCCGCGACCGAAGCTGGTGACTCCTCAACCGCTCGTGACCCTGCCGCGGCTGCGACCACGCCCAGCACCGCCGAAGAGTCCGTTTCCGAGCCGGCCAACGACGAAGACGCGCCGACTTGCTCAATCTGTACCGATGAATTCGAGCGTGGTCAAGATGTCCGCGTGCTACCGTGCGAGCATCAGTTCCATCCGGCTTGCATAGATCCATGGCTTCTGAACGTCTCTGGCACGTGTCCTTTGTGGTACGTCTTGAACCTCTTTTACAACCCCTCCAAAATGTCATTTTAAGGCGCTAACGTTCTTTCTTTTTTTTTTCCACAGCCGAATCGACCTCCGCCCAGCGAACGAGCAAGAAGGCGAGTTTGGGCGACCGTCCGTGGAAGGCCCACTTCCACCACCTCTCGAAGCCGACGGCCCGGACTCTTCGGGCCTGCACCCGGGGAGCAATCGAGCATCCCGACGCCTGTCCGGCTTCATCACCGACATCCTGAACCCGAGCAGGATGCAGTCCGCGTCGCGCGAGGAGCGCATCGCGGCTCTTCGCCGCCTTCGAGAGCAGAGGGCGCAGAGCGGAGCCGAAGAGGTCGAGACGAGGAGGAGAAGAAGGCTCACGGCCAGGCTGGGCGAGACGTTTGGAGTGAGAACGAGAGCGAGGGGCACAAGCCCTCCCGCCTCTGCAACGACAGGAGCCTCCTCTTCGCTGGCAGTGCCTGAGCCGCAGTCTGCACCGGCACGAAGCATCGCAGAGGAGAGCATACCCGAGGAGGGCCCTACGACGAACATGAGCGGCGCTCAGCAGCGACAGCAGTGAGACGTCGAAAGCGACCTGCTGCCGATACGAATTGTCACGAAGAAAGCCATTAAAAAAAATGACGAGACGACGGTTGAAAGAGCAAACAATTTCTTTCCTTTCCTTTTTTTTTTTCTTCCTACCATCCTTTTTTTTTTCTGGTTTTTTTCCTGTGGGAAACTGGCAAAACATCCTGGGAGGTCGGATTGCGTATCCCAAGCATACGGTCGGAGAATTCTTCATCTTCAACTGAAACCAAGCGCATCAAGTGTCACGCGACTCTTGTGTGTTAGTGTGTGTGTGTGTGTGTGTGTGTGTGTGTGTGTGCGTGTGTGGTCCACGACGGCATCGGTTTCGGTGTTTCGGGAGAATTAGATTGGGAGAGGTCACGCAGCAGCAGGAGGGGGGAAAAGGAAAAAAAAAAAAAAAGACCGGTCCTTTCAGCATCTGTGTTGTCGATCGAGGTTTATTTCATTTTTATATATTCTGGGTTGGATCGTTCTGTCGTAAATATGTACGGTGTACAGTATACCAGCAAAGCTGTAACGCACAGTCAAACAGCAATGTTCCTCCTATCATTACAACGATCGTGCTTGAATTTGGGCATCGAGACCACTTTTACGTATACGTCCTGCATGCCTTGGGAGAAAAGCGAATTTTGCGAATCTGTTTTTTTGGTGCAATTTCTGATCCAAGGTTTGCTCTAAATTGAACCCCTAAACGGTGTATTATATATACATATATATTTATGCCAGTCTTCCAAACTCCGAGCAAGAGAGGGAAATCGTTGACCTTTATATCGTGACCTGCGTATCCACGCGTTTATCCGTGCCAAATAATACTTGTCGTCTGTTGTCTTCCTCGTCCATGCTCAGCCATACCGGGAACACCAGTTTCACAAACCCAAATCCAGTGCGAACATACTCACTCCGTGTCGCCAATGCTAACCTTGATAAGAGGAACTTCAGTCGGCCTGTCCGTGATTTTCCGACCACGCTACTACGGTTCTCACATGAGCAGCATCATTTCTTCGCCTGCCCACGAAGAAGATCTGCACTGAGCCCACAAGAGCGACCAGCGCAGAGGTCCACCAAGAAACGCCGGCAAAATGCACCCGACTGCCGACGCCATAGAAGAAGCCTGATATTGGACTGGCAAGCATGCGTGCCACGCCACCTGCAGACGCTGCCAGACCATTGATCTTGCCGAGATGGGCAGTCGGTGCCGCTTGCTTGATCAAGATGAGCAGCAAAGGGTACACTAGAATTGCGAAGAAGTTTCGCAGAGAAAGTGCACCGTAGATCCATAGATGGATCCACCTCTTGGGAACCAAGATCAAGAACGGCATGACGACATAGGCCAAAGGGTGAGCAACGGTGACGAGGACTGTCAGGGGCCATATTCCGATCCAGGTCGCCAAGTATGGAAAGACGACACCTTGGATGAAGAGAGCAATGATGCCGTTGACGCTCATGATGACGCCAACATCCTGCGTGGACAGTCCAAGACCGCCTGACAGCCTCGACGCTGGTTCTTGACGCTCATCCTGGAAAAAGATGGGCATCAACGTATCAAACGTCATTGAATGATATGTGAAGATGGCCAGTGCCACGGTCAGCATGACAACGTTCCTCGTGAACACAGTCTGCTCATCAGGAGTGGACGAAGTACTGTTGCTCGTGTGTGCCGTTGCCGACTTTTGCTGCTGGCTTTGGGTGATGGTGACTGAGTCAAAGGTACCATAGCTCTCCGCAGACAAGTCAGCCGCTGGGTTGTTGACAGCGCCCGATGCAGGAATCAGCGGTCTCGCAGCAGAACTAGGGTAAGATTCACTTTGTTTCTCGCAAGGTTGCAAGCTGGGATGCGTCTCGACGAGGAAGAAGAAGGCAAAAGCGACGGAAAAGGCTAGAAACCCTGCACATACAAGATTTGGCAGTAGAAAAGGGTATCGCGCAAAGACACCTTGAGGAGAGAATACGTCTGGGTAGTGGAGAGCAGGCTCCGACAGAATGCCTCCAATCATAGGTCCTGAATGCATGTTAGTCAATTCAAGAGATAAGATGAAGCAGGAGTGCATGTACGAACCTAGGATTGTGCCAATGCTCCAGACGAATGGGAGGACAGCATAGGCTTTTGCTATTTGATGTACTGTTTAGCACGCAACTCCAAGAATTCGGATAATGTCTAAAGAGATTGACTTACGTTCATGCTTTGGGTTCGTGATTAATTCACCAACACAGGTCTGAATCACGCCGACATTGCCGTTTAGGAGCCCCCCCAGAATGCGGCCAGCCAGCGCCATCCAGAAGTTCTGGGCGAATCCTACGACAAAGAGCGAGATGCATGTTCCAATACATCCCGAAATGAGCACTTTGCGGCGTCCAATACGATCAGACAACGAGCCCCAGAAAAACCCAGTCAAGGCCTCTGCTAACGAGAAGGCGGCAATAAGAATGCCGGTCCAGAAGGCAGCGTCGTCGTGAGTACCTGCATCGTAGTGGAGTACGAGTTTCCAAGCGTATGGAAGTATGCTTGTGATTGCGATAGGTTCTGCTAGCCTGACAATTGCTGAAAGGGCACGTCGTCAGTCGCATTTGCTGCGAGCAATCGGCCTTTTTGTTTTCAAGACGCGGGGCTTACCGAGCACGAACAATTGCCAGGCAGGAAAATCGTCTGAATCCCGGATAGATCTTCCCTGTTGTGTTAGAGCCATGCTCGAATGGTTTTACTTGATCTCATACGGCAAACCGGAGTCGCAATTAAGCGCTCTCTTCAAACCAGACGATCTCTAGTGAACGAAATGATCAGAATGGCTTGAAGAGCCCTTAACGATTGCGATCGGCCAGATCTGCACACACGGGCTAGAGGTAGTCTGGATGCCAGAAACGAGGTTTCACGCCAGAGGAGCTGAGGGTTTCGAATGGGTTGACGTGACGAGAGAGGCTGGATGTTGAACAAGCAAAAGAATCTCGAGGAAAAGCCGGGTGATTGTTGAGGGCGAAAGGTCGAGAACCATCTGGACCAATGAAGACGTCGAGTTCTGCCACTTCAACCACGACGGCCTCGCGGCTCACCGCCCGGAGGACCCTGGATTAGGGTCCCAGGCGATCTTGAACGTCCATTGAGTTCAACCCCTCACATGAACATCGCCCACATAAAGCGCACACCCCCTTCTGTACAAGCAGCGATACAAAGCCATCGTGTTGCGGTAAAGGAGGGTATCACAAGAAGAGTGTCCCTGCATGAGCGTCCATTTCCTCCCCTCCTCCCCGCGAGGTTATTTTGCATTTTGATGAGCAATGTGACGGTCAGGTTGATTTGAATTGCCCGCTCGGTACGGGCGTGCAGATCCAATGCTGGTCCAGTCACATGAGCCTGAATAGTGTGTTGATCAGTTAACTTCGCTCTCCAAGATTGTTGCAGACGATCTAATCCAAATGTGAACTTTCCCATCCTCCCCACAGGGCTATCGTGCGGCTCGTACAGTAGCAGATCATGCATGATCTACGCCGTGGACCGACTTCTTACAAACTCCCTGCAGTATCTTACGACGTTCCTAGAGAAATGGAACATTGCTTGATTCGTCGGGTTTGTATCCCGATCGGATGCATGCAGATGGGCATCTTTCGCTCAGGATTGCTATCCTGGGATCGTGGGAAGAGCAGAGCAGGGGCCGTCACCACTCTGGCGGGACGCTTGGTCCGGTTTCCCTCATTTTTTTTCCGTTGCGGCATACGTATATGCAAGACTTGTCATATAGAAAGCATGCAGCTCCCAAAGAAAAAGGGGTCGGCCGCCCAAGCGCCTTTGTCATCAGTCACGTCGATAGTGTGGCCGACTAATGTTGCAATGCCATTTGTCGCTGCAGCCATCCTTTGGGCTTCTTAGTGACGATTGTCCCGTCTCCGCGACAAATGTCAGGCAGCCAGGGAAGTCTCGAACTATCTCGCATGCTGTACGCTCGTCAAGTTGAGAAGATATTCCGAAAAGGCACTCGATGCTCTAGTGTAGCTCCTAATGTTTCCAGTCTTTTCAGGTTTCCGACACCCTCGGTGCGGTTCGCTTGAGGTCTGCACCTCTGGCGTTTGGCAGTCGACTCTACGCTGAAGTGGGTTATTCCTGACCACCTTAAGATAACGCTCGCTACGTTTGTACTGGCAAGTCCTAGCTAATTGATGTACTGGAATGCCTTGATTCGTCTTCTTTGGCTTGCGCAGTCGAAGGGGCCCTGCGTGACTTGCTTAAGACTGTATGGATGTAGTACAGCCTGGACCCGGACATGTTGGCGAAGATGTGCACTCGATAACGCGCGGCACGAAAACGATAAGACCGTACATACGCAATGGAACCCAAAAAAAACACCAAAAGAAAAAGGGTAGAGAGAGATTAAAAGGAGACAGGTTAAGGATTTTCAAAAAAAAAAAAAAATCATTCATGACGGTATCATTCTCATGCCATTCATACTACACATAGCCTTGCATCCCTTATAACATATCTTCCCGCGATTCGTATGCGTCATGGAGCGGTGCAGTGAGCAATGCACCTCTTTAGAGCCGGGGCTATTCCAGATCTAGGTGGACGTTGCTGACGTCGCGGTTGTCGGCGCGGCAGCGGAGGTGTCGTCAGGATTCTTTGCGCACTTTGCGCAAGCGCACTTACCCGGTTCGCATGGGCATTTCTCGGCCGTAGCACCGCAGTTGCACTTTGTCTTGTCGGTGCCGGGAACGACTTCGAGGCCAGCCTCCTCGACGCCGACCTTGGATGTCTTCGCATCTGGGTTCTTGGCGCAGTTGCTGCAAGCACATGTCCCGGGTGCACAGCCACACTTGCCCAAGGTCGCGCCGCAGTTGCAGGTGGTGCGTGATCCTTCACCCGTAGGCACAGGCTCGCTCTTTCCCGCTTTCAAGTTGGCCAGGTGGCGAGCTTCGTTGTGAACATCCATGACCTGCTTGTTGCCCTCCTCGTAGAAGGACCTCAGCTTCTTGCCCGTGGGCGTGTTGATGGCCTTGTCGAAATAGCTGGCCAGCCCGCCCCACGCCTGGTTGGCCTTTGCAGAAACGCCGTACTTCTCGTCAGCAGCCTTGCTCTTTTCAGTGACCTTGTACTTTGCGTCGAGGCTGTTGAGGTAGGTCATGAACTTCTGGGAGACGCCGTGCTGCTGGTCGAGCATGATCGCCTTCTCGATCGCCTTGTCGCTAATCACGTAGCCGTGCGCAAGGTATTCGGCCAGGATACGGGACCTTGGCTTCTCCTCCTGAGGGACATCGTGCTCGTCATGGTGAGCGCCAGTGGCGGAGCTGGGAGCTGCTGTAGAGCTTCCAGAGGTGACGTGGATTTGAGCGGGGCCCAATTGAGTGCTGTCGAGAAGAAGGGCAGTTTTCGCGGCCGTCTCCTTCTCGAAGGTGACGGTGGCATGCTTTGTCGGAACCGCCTCTGTCTTTGTGTCTTCTTCGATTGTGAGGTCGCTGATCTTGCCACAGAAGCTGAAGAAGTCGCGGATGTCCTTCTCGCTTGTGGAGCTGGAGATTCCGGAAACGTGTACAACGGTCGACATTGTTGATGTGAGAGATATGAAGTGATGAGTGTGCGGTGGTTGTGTTTAATCGATATCTATATGTGTGGCTGGATGTAGCTGCCTGGAGTGTTCTGCACGTTGCTGGTGGGTTGATTTCCTTGTTGTAAGTCGAGTTACGTGGTGCGACTGCTAGTTACGTCATGTCAGGTGTGGCTGTGCAGGTCGAGGAGGGGTTGCGCCACCCTCCTCTTTTAACGAGGAGGAATTGTGCAGCAGCATCTAGAAACACCGTGTAGAGCGCAACAAAGTGCCACAGTGGACAAGTCAGCCACAAGCACTGTACACGTAGGGGTTACATACAGGTGGAACACACTGATTTTTTGTTAAGGGCGATGTGGGTGGGGAGGATGGTCGGTCGGCACAGTATTGTTTTGTGGATACAAGCAGCGAGTGATGGACAGCGGTTGGTGGGCAAGTCTAGTGGGGTGGACAATGGAGCAGGTACCACAGTGGCTAAGATAGCAGGAGCGGATAGCGGGTAGTGGGTTGGTTTAGTGGGTGGGTTTAGTGGATGGTCCCTAAAAGATAGGGGGCACCGGGCGGGTGGTAGTGGTGGACAGACGGTGGACCAAGAGGTGGGCGAGACGAGGCTCCGTCGACGACCAGCGTGTGGTAGCAGCAGCTATCAATAATGGGCATCACGCAAACAATGCGACCAGTCACTATCACCTGGATTGCAACGTAGGGGAGTTTTCCACAGCGCTTCCAACCCTGGGACCTCTCGGCTGGGTCATGCTTCCTCCGTCGCTGCGCGTTTGGCGAGTCTTTGCGTCTCCTCCACAGTCCAGCCCGTTCGCTTCTCCTTTCTGATCTCTTAACTCGCACCGAAAACTCATAGAGGAATCATCATCATCATCATCGTCGTCGTCGTCGTTGTCGTTGTCGTCGTCTTCGCATATCTCTCTTTATTTCTCTTCCTCCCTCCCTCTCTTTCCCTCCCTCTCGGTCTCTTCTCACTCAAATCCGTCTCGCGCCTCGGTAAGTTAGCAGAACTTTCTTCTGGACGCGTACACGTCGGTTCACAGAGCAGGCGTTGTGGCCCTATCCGCTCCGGCGAATCGCAGCTTTTCTATGCTTGCTTTTCCTTCGTCTGCAGTTCTTGCATGCGTCGCCATGTGCAGACTTTGTTCGTGCTCACGATCGCGCGCAGTGCGGCTAAGGCGCTCCGAGAATCTCCTGCCTTTTTGCTCGCGTTGCACGAACTCAGTCTTTTGCCGAATCGTGTTCGATCTGCGTGCAGAGCTGCTGCTTCTCTCCTGCAGCTGACTTGCCGTACTCCTTTCGGCCTGTTGCTGGCCTCCTCTTCCCTTGCCTGCGCCTTGCTCTGAAGCATCAAAATCTCAGCACATTCTCCTTTTCTGGGCACTGGCAGCCTGCATCCTCTGTTCGACATGCTATTCGCGCGCCTGTAAGTTATGCATATGACATGTATATCCTCTCCGCCGCCCACCAGAACAAGAGCCATGTACAGAGTATTAATAGTCTATGTGCACCAACCGTTTCCTCGGGACGAGGCCTGCCGACGCTCGCCTGGTGCTGGCGAAACCTCTTAGTGTTTCCTTTGATCTGTGGACTTGATCTTTGCCAGCATGTGATAGGTTCGCCCTGGTGCACTAGAACCGTTTGACCATTGCTGCTGTCAGGCAGCCCAGATTCTCTGAAGGAACCCAATGAGAAGCAGAGCGTAACGTTGGCGTCGGCCACATACGTAGTTTGGAAGTGCGTCCAAGCGGTTCCGCTTCCACAGACCATACCGGAAGTAGAAACACGATTGGAAGAACGCCTCTTTACCGCCTTGGTCATGCTCGACATTTGGTCCAGAGGATCATCTTTCCCCGCATGTAGTTTCGTATTCTTAAGAGTTGCGGATGCGCTCTCAGACGTGTCATACTGTTCTCGAGGCGATGTCCATGTATGGCTTTGGTGAAATAGAGAATGAGGGAGTTTGCCGTGATACATTGGCAAGTTGATTGGTACGCTGGTCCAAGTGCGTGCCACGCTCCACGCTTCCTGCACAGCAGCACGGCTGACATCGACTCTACCGACAAGTGTCGAACGCGGCGCCAGCGTGTTCAGACATAAAGACGATGACGGAGCCGATGATATCCTTTCATCCGCCGTCGAGCTCGCGTTCAGAGCGGAACACGTCAAATCCCAGGAGGCCAGCCTTGCTCAATCTACACCGGCTTACGGCCAGGGCTCATCGTAGCTGTGGAAATGACCCTGATCTCGGGGGGAGAGCTATCTTCGATGCGTTACCAATGGGAACACATCAAGAATCTTTTCGCGCCATTCTGATTCCCTGCATCATCTGTCCCCCTACACACAAGAGGATTGCGTCTTGCAGAGAGCGGACAGGGGAATATGGTCTAGCGCCACACACTAGTGAGGATAATGATATGGTCTTTGCGATGCATCAGGAGCTTAGCTACAGACAAACATATGCTTTCGCCCAACCTACGTTCTATTTTACTTTACTTGAAAAATAGTATGTGCGATCTATTCTTCGAACACCAAAGGAGCATGCGTCCCCGCCACCCCCCCTTGCCCGATTTTGATTGCTGGACACAGGGTTTCCATTCCTCTCGCAGAGCACAAAATACAGCAATTTCGCCAGGCAAACTGACCAATTTGGCTTTTCGGTAGCTTCTGCTTCAAAAAGGCTCGGACTGCGCTCAGAACCAATCCGCAAAAAACTTATATCGAGGCTCTCTCGCTTGGGTTGGCACTTCCCGTAAACTGAAGAAATACTCGCCTTCAAAACACGCCCCATATATAGGCCTTTCACACATACACACACACACACACCCCTTCCGCTCTCCCCGTGGACCACATCTCCATCAAACTCTCCGATATCCCCACATCTTTGACGAGATACACGGAGATATGCAGCGACAAAGGCCTGAGGACCTTTCCTTCCCTGGTCCCGAGTCAAACGATGTCTCAGACGGCAGCGCATCCAGACGAGAGGCCTCCAGCGTACGTGGACGCGACGATTCAAGGACCAGCTCTGGAAGGAGAGAGGTGGTTGCGATGGCCTGCCAGCCATGTCGCAAACGCAAGACAAAGGTAATCCCCCAAAGAAAACTCCATCCTACCCCTTCGACGCTCGGCCTGCTGTGTTTGTTGCTAACGGGTGTCCAGTGCGACGGCCAGCGACCCACGTGCTCGGCATGTGTGCAGAGGGGCCACACGAACTGCTTCTACGACTCGAGCAGCGACATGCGAAGGACTTCGGCCTTGAAGAAGAGGATAGACCAGCTGCTCGACGACATCACCAGCCTGCGGAACATCATCCTCTCCATCTGTAGAAACTACAACATCCCGCAGGACCCGGTCATCATGCAGCTCATTGAACAGACGCTGTGCCACGGCAAGTGGTCCTACCTTCCCGAACTGTCTCGCGTGATCGAGCAGCACGCTCAGTCGGCGAGGCCGTCGGTTCAGACGCCTCAGTCCATGGACGCAAACGGCCCGCTTCCGCTGCCCCTGAACAACTACCAGCCGCTGCAGCGGTCGCTGTCTTATCCGAACACTTCGTATCCTCCTCCCGTTGACCAGAGCACCACGCAGTCTTTCTCGGCCGCCGTGCCCCCGCCCGCTTGGTCCCCCATAGACATACGCGCCACGCCGACAGTGTACGCGGACGTCG
Source organism: Verruconis gallopava (assembly GCF_000836295.1). NCBI lineage: Eukaryota > Fungi > Ascomycota > Dothideomycetes > Venturiales > Sympoventuriaceae > Verruconis > Verruconis gallopava. Next base: position 1,243,374 of record NW_015622139.1, on the reverse strand, counting down.
GCCAATCGGGCTCCTATTTTACGACGAACTGTTCATATCGTCCGGCGCAAGCGTACCCCGTGTCAAGTAACACGTACTAGGGAGAGGGGGCTTTTAATATCACGTCTCTATCTTTTTTTTTTCTTTTTTTTTTTCTTTTTTTTTGCGCCCCTTTTTTCTTTGTAGAGATTCAAGGTTTCCGCAGGCTCGATACCAAATAGTAAAAAATGACCTCAAAAAGGCCGTTATTCGTTTCACGAAGCAACAGAGCCGGTACACAAAACATTCCTACCGGGGGGAGAAACGATGCTCGGATTTGCATGATACCCTTTTCCACCCATTTCAAGCCTGCAACCTCGCGAGGGCCGGTTGCGGAAAGACAAGTGCCGAAGGGCAGTTGGTTTGGACAGACTACAACAACACAACACCTGGACTTGCCGGCTACTTCCTTTGTCGTGATCGCGCCATGCTTTACTTTGGGGGTCATTGGATCGCACATTCTTGTATCTAGGCCAAACACGATTAGAGAGTAGAAACAGGCGAGTTGAAAATTAAGGATGTATCGTAAACGGCGCTCTCCTTACGAGCGGATATGCCAAGAAGACGCGGTGGCGTAGATTGCGCCCTCCAGCTTGCGTGTGTTTCCCAAACCTACTTTTTTTTTCCCATTTTTTTTTCATGCATAACATACTGCACCTGCAGGGCATACGAGGTGCAAGGGATCCCTTACCCTGCATCCCCGCCCCGTGATCAACGGCATACTTTAACTTCATCTACAGTAGGCAGATCACAGACTGGCCAGGTTCCGACAGAGAGGCTGTCTAGTACCTATGCAGGCAATTTAGCACGAGATCGACAAAATCTACCCCCGCTCAGCCGGAGTACCGTACTGTTTGTGAGATTCTCTAATATAAGCGACGATCAAAGGACGGGCCGTTGCAGGGTGACGGTGCGAGATTTGGCGCCCAGCTCGGACCTCGATCCGGTAGACCTCATTGCTGGAAACGTTGGACGGCCCTTGGTCTCGGCGACCGTGGACACATCTTTTTGGGTGTGCGCGATTAAGGCCTCGGTGCTTGCTCTCGCGCGGACTCTGAGCGGGTAGGGACAGTGTCAACAAAGGCCTGCAGACCTTTTGTGCCGTCATGGATCGCGGTGTGAATTCACTGTCAGGCCCATGTCTCTTGGCCGCGACAGTCTCCATACCGCCATTTGGACGATGCGTCTTTGCCGCCCTTCGCCTGAACTACTGTATAGCTCTCGCACCCGTGGCCTCCATGGAAGGAGGGACGTAGAGATATTGAGAGCCACCAGTGGGGCCACATGTTTTTTTTTTTCCCTCCCCTGGTCATAAGGATCTGGTGTACGCATGATTCACGTAGCCCTGTCGGCAGTGGCAATTCGATGGTTGAAATGGGAGGTGGCTTTAGATCCGTACGTGCCGAATCGCGTTCACCGTGTTGTGACGGACCACTTTGCTGCATTGACGCCATGTTCAAGAGCGGAACCGCTCCTGGCAAAGTATATCTTTTCGCCAGGCGTGGAAAAGCGTGCGGATTGCATCCGCTGCCAAAGCTCGCTGGCAGCGGGCTTCTGCGGCCATTGCCTTGCTGAAATCGCCATCTGATTGGACATCGAGATGTAAGTCATGATGGCCAGCGCATGCGGATCTCGGCCTGCACCCTTGCGGGTTCGAATCAGCTTCGCTTTCTACAGCCTTCCATCCGACGACCTTGTGGATCGGCCACATGGCATACGGGGAGTGATGCGGGCCACGAGGCGGGTGACTTCGATCCTGCAACCTGCTTACGGTGTGAGAATGAATCCGCACCAAGAGCAATGAAACGCAACCACGCAGCTGGTCATGACAAGGCTGAAAGACGGTTCGTTTGACACGAAAACTCCCAACCTTCCATCCGATTCGACCCGTCGACGAGTTCTGACAGCGGTATCGCTGTTCTGACGAGGATGGGGAGATGAGCGTGGAGCGCAGGGCAACACAACATGCTAATCGCAATCACATTCGAGTCAAACCTAAAATCTTTCAAGATGAACGAGGTCTATCTTAACATACTGGGGGCAACGCAAAGAGCCTTTAGAACGCGCTGACCGCGCTTGACGGATAACAATCCCGTCATAGCTTTTGGCACACACGTCCAACTGTAGCGACTCTACACAGTTCTTGTTTGCTCAGCCAATCATATCGGCTCCGACGCCGCGTCCAATAATAATTTGTACAACAGCTCGCGAAAAATGAAAATGTCCCATATACTCTCACTTAAATTACAACCAGATCGGCATCTTCAAATCTAGAACGACGACACAGCCACAGCAACAGCCTGCTCATCATCATGGCTAATGCTCACACTGACGCTTTTAACACCCGCTCGAGCTGCCGCTGCCTTGGCATCTCCGTGTAACTGAAGACAAAGATTAGCCAGTCATCCTTTACATCGTGAATTCGAAAGCAGCTGGAACTTACGGTCACTATCGGTGCTCCTGTCTCATCTGACACAATTTCGATCTCCCTAAGCCCGGCGCCGGCTCCCTTGCCTTGCACGCCAAGTGCTTTGAAAACAGCTTCCTTCGCGCTCCACCGGCCCGCAAAGCTTGCCCGTGCGTTCGGTGATTTCTTGCAGTAGGCCTGCTCGGCAGATGTAAAATTCCGCTCGATGAATGTATCGTTTTCTATGTTGATAGACGAAATAGATTCCACATCGACACCGACTTTCGAGTTTGGAGCTGAAGTAGCTTTGGTCAGAGACTCGACCATCTTCTTTGTCTGCTCGGTTTTAGGATCCTTTGCCGGCACAGGAGCCTTGGTAGGATACACCAAGTTGTTAGTCTTCTTGTCGACAGTCACTCGTGCACCTGGATCAAGGAACACCTTGCTCTGAATAGCATCCTCATAGGGGCTCTTATCCTTGGCACGGAACATGTTGTTGTTGATAAGGCCGTCGTGGAAATACCTGTACGCCTTCTTCTGCCTTGCCTCGACCTTCAGCTTGTAGGACTGGAACTGCGACTGATCGAGGGTAGCAAACAGATACTTAGGGTGGATGCCAATGGCCTGAGCACCTTTCTGCCCGAATCCGAAGGAGGTAACAGAGAAAGCCTTAATGCCATCGGTTTGAATAGTGCGGCTTGGATAGACAATGTAATCGAACTTCTCCATCACTTGATCAACATTGTCCGCATTTCGATTACCCGGCACAAGACCAGTGTTGAGAACTTGCAAGCAACCGTTGAACATCCAAGCTCCCGCAGCACCCTTGGGATGACCGGTGAGATACTTCTGGAAGATACCAAGAAGAGCATTGCCCTTCTTTCGACCGAGGTGCTTCATCTGCTGGCAAATAACATCCGACTCATTCTTATCATTGGCAACCGTGGACGTGCCGTGGAAGGAAGCAACGCCGAGGTCATCGATAGTAAGACCCCACGTAGCCAGAGCACCACGAAGTGGAGCGATCCTGGGATCTTGCTTCCAAAAGTTGTTACCCAAGCTTGCTAAGGCGTCCTTCTCCTGTCGCTTGGCTTCTCGTGCAATGTGCTCGGCACGATCTTGAAGATACTCCGACTCGTTGAATTCCCCACCCTCGGCTTTCATGGCGGCAACCTCCTCCTGCAGATACAAGAGTTCGGATTCCTGCCATGCCTTGATCTGCTGTCGGCGGAGATCCATTTGTCTCTTCCTGTACTTGATGTCAAGAAGCGGCGAGGGAAACTTGCTTTGCTGTTCGCGAGCAGTGGTAAGCACACCTTGACCAGGTGCCGGAACAGACCGGCCGATCTTGTCTGTGGCCGTGGCTGTAAAGCCTAGGATACCGTAGATTGGCACGCCCATGTCGAGAGCAAGCTGTGCGTCCATAATTACCTGCATACCGCAACCTTGTGATTCCATAAAACCATTTCGAGTTGTGGTGGTAGGACGAGACATCTCTCTTGGAGTGCGACCGTGAGCGAACTCATCCTCCGCATTGCTGGTAGCTTTCATATTGGCAAATTCGTACGAGCCTTCCTCCTGGAAGTCGTCGAATCCACCAACGAAGCAGACACGAGCCTTGCCCTCGACAATGCAGTCATAGCCAATGTCTATTGACTCAACAGCTGTCGCACAGGCACCAACTGGCGTTCTGATGGGACCAGTAGAGGAGAGTAGTAACATGTTCACCCACGCACTCATGGTGTTAATGAACGACTCTTGAAGGATGTCCTTCTGTAGGGGCTTGTCGAGGAAGCGGTCCTTATACATTCCACGCAGCGCGCTTGTGCCACCAATGCCAGAACCGATGCAGTTGCCAACCTGTGAAATATGCACATACTTGTAAAATTCGTACGGATCCGTAATACCACAGGATAGCAGTGCCTCTGCAGTAGACACAAGCACGAACAGCGTCACTGGGTCAACCTGGGAAATGATGTCTTCAGGAACACCATACTTGCGCGCATCCCAACCAGTTGGAATCTGACCAGCGACAAGACGGTCGAAACGAAGAGCCTTGGGGATAAGGAGAGTAGCGCCCTTCTTCAAGCGAACAGTGTATTCACCCGAGTCAGCGACCTCGAAGATTTCCACTTTGTCACCATGTCTGCGCTGGAATTCTTCAGCGGTCTCCTTAGATGCCTCGAATGGATCCAAATCTTCCTCAATCTGCACCTCGTGGAGCAGTTCTTTCTTGTTGGGATCATAGCCATTGAACAGTTCTGGCTCTATGAGGCGAATTCCAGAATGCTCAAGAATGTGCTTCTCGTACTTGGCCTTTACATCCTTGTCGTCGACCGGTTCGCCAGTTTTGGCATCCACCCAACCGGAGTAGCTCTTGCCCTTGAGAGGACCGTTGTGGTTTTTGATTAGACCCATGATCCAGGCCATCTCAATGCAGCCTTCTAGGGAGAATTCACCATAGGCTTCCATCTCCCAACGTGTACGGGAGTTGCCCCACGGACCCACCTCAGCAAAACCAGTAACGACGACAACCTTCTCGAGATCAACCATGCCCTTGAGGTTCTCATTGAGGGGTTTAATTTCAGTCTCCCAGTCGGGCAGCTTGGGGAAGTCGAACTTGATATTGGCGCGGCGCTGGATCTTGACCTTCTTGTCAAGTTGTTCACTTGCTTCGCCATTGACGATCTTATTTTCTATAGCTGTTTCCTTCACGACGGCCTTGCGAACTTCGCTGATTTCCGTAAAGTCTTTGCGCAACTGCGCAGTAAGGTCTTTCAAGTTCGGGAGGTACTGGAAACCGCCGTTTAAGTCTGCCCATACAGGCTCAATCTGGCACAAGTTGACGATTTGAGGCGACATGAGACCCAGGATGTTGAACGCCATCTCCTGCTGGGAAAAGGTACGTACGCCATAGCGCTCAATGCCCTCAGCAACGATGTTGTTACCGGCCATAAGACCCGTTCCACGCGTCCAGCCGATGACCGCACCACAGATGGTAAGGAAGCTTCCCCAGTTCTCGGAGTGCCAACGACTGAATAGGGTTTCAAGGCCAATTTTGGACTCCGAGTACAAGCCATCGTTGCCAAAAGTGCCGTGGTTTGGCGACAGTGGAAGGATAACCTGAGCGGGTCTTGTCTCAAATTCGCGCTCCATCTTTTGCGTCTTAATCGCACCAAGCAGTCTCAGCAAGTTTGTAAGCATGATTCTGTGCGCAAGCTCGGACTTTGAATCAAGGCCATCAATTTCGCGTCCATTTTCTGAGATGGCGGCAAACGGTACGATAAAGTCGAGGTCCCAGCCGAGGCCCTTCTTATCATCGTAGATGTAGTTCACCAGAGCATCAATATCCTGCTTGCTGCCCTGGTTGAAAGGCACAACAATGAGTTGCGAGCCCCGTGCTCCAAAGCGCGTGTACATTGACTGGTAATACTCGTTGACCTCGCGCGAGAAGCGGCTCGTAGTAACTACGACCTTAGCACCTCCACTTATGAGTCCCTGCAAGATCTCGGCACCGATAGATCCAGCTCCAGCACCAGTCATAAGCACATATTTGCCCTGGAAGGTCAAACCGTCGCGTGCCGCCTTTTCAAGGCAGTCAAGATACACGCCTGTCATCTTCTTGCTGTACTCCCAGCCGTGATCATCCTTGCGCTTAAGGTGCAAGAAAGGAATCGTCTCAACCTTGCCGCGCTTGCCGGGGAGGCGACCATTACGGCTAGTCTTCTTGGAGCCGATGGACTTTCCATTCTCCTGAGGAATAATCTGACCCTCGTTCATGGACAGGGAACGGATGACGTTGCTGTAGAGGTTCCTGATTTCTAGTTGAGATGACTTAGACAGCTTGTGCTGCTGCTTGATGAGCTTGTAGATGCGTTGGAGATCGTTTTGGACTTTAGTACGGTTGCCGTACTCGGACAGCTTGCCGCCTTCAGCCATTTCACGGACATAGTGTTCGAGCTTACGAACGCTAGCACGCGGTGCTTCCTTATAGATCATGTTACCGCGGGCATCAATTTCAAGTGAAGGGCCAGTTGGAATAGCGACATCCTTGAACACGGGAGGTTCATTGAGCACGTCCTTGCAGTTCTCGATGAGCTGCTGACCCAGCTCTTTGGCCAGCTCGTATGTTTCGCCGCGCTCGGTCGGACAGTGATCAATATGGTACTGCATATAGTCCAGGAGGCGCGGATTCGAACGGTTCATGATAGCGATGCAGCGACTGACAATTTCCCGGTCGACGGCCTTGAGGCGGCCAAAGATGATATCGTAGTACATGCTTAGCGCATCTTGTCGTGCCCAATTCCACGAAGAATCGTACACTCTAGCCTTGAGTGGCGTAAACGAAGGAGCTATGCCCGAAGCATAGAAGTCGCCGTGCTCAGCTTGCCAAAGATCCAGCTGCGCTTGAAGCGCATCTGAAGCCTGCTTCGATGTGACAAACGCCTTGTCACCGGCTCGTAGATCCATCTTCAAGTAGCGTGCGAAAAGTTCCAATTGCTGCTTGAATAGAGCCCGCTGGTCTTTGGTGAGTGCGTCAATCGCAGCTGGATCCATCAACATGCCGCCAGAAGCACCACCAGCATCGCCACCAACGGACGCCGTGGACAAGCTGATCCCAGCAATGCCAGCATATTTGTTGGCCATGTCATCGAGCCACGCCTTTCCATCGTTCTCCGAGCCAAGACGTGAAGCTGGCTCTGCTGTCAACCCAAGGAGGAGAACGCCGTCTTGTCGGCCTGGACCAAGGCCCCACCTCGTCTCCAAATGCTTTCGCACGGCTGTGATGTTGAAACCGCCCGGCATCTTCGATGAGACCATTCTCGCAACGAGGGAGGAGGAGTGCTTGCCAAGCTGGCCATTGAAAGTAGGTTGAATAGCTGCCCCAAGCTCATCAAGAGGAATGTCTTCTGGCTTCTCAGGCGCGGAACCGAACTCCTTGCCCAAGTCACCGATGATTTCATTCTGGAGCGTTGATTTTCCTAAATAATATTCATGTTAGCACACAGGCTTCAGAGGGGTAAAAATCGAAGAATAAAATAGCAGTGGGTAAGATGTATAGGGAAAAATTGCTTGCCTCCAACCAAGTCCTTGATCGCTTTGCTCAATGGGATGTCCATAAGCGGCTTCTTTAACTTTTGGGCAACGATGGCACGAATCACATCCGTCGCGGTCACGGGCGCGTCTGCTACAGCTGCAGCCGGTCCAGCGCTAGGAGGAGGTGGAGCTGCTGCTGCTGGGGCTGCCGCCGCTTGTTGTTTAGGCGCTGCAGCTGCTGGAGCGTCTGGAGATGGAGCTGATGCAGCCGCTGCGGGTTCCTCTTCTTCCGGCTCAACATCGTAGTAGATGTCCTTGGCGTCTTTGTTGTAGCACAGGATCTGTCGCTGGAGCGAGAGCGCCGCATCGTGGGCTTCGTACTTGCTTGCGAGGGTGCGTTTGGCCATTCCGCCGAGCGTGTCTGCGGGACCGATCTCCACGATACGCTCGGTGCGCTTCTCGCCCAGGATGACATCTTGGGTCTCGATCCACCGGACTGGTGAGGCAAATTGATATGCGAGGAGCTCGACAAGGAGAGTGTGGGCGAGTTCCTGTTCGACTTCGGGGCGCATCGCTGCGGTTGTTTGTGTTGGCTTTGGGGATAGCAGGCGTCCCTGGGAGAAAGCGTGAGTGCGCACGCGTGTATTCTAAGGGGTATCTCAAAGATGCCGAAAGAGGCTGTGTGTTGATGGTGCACGGAAAGGAAGGGTAAGGATCTTTTTGGACTCTCGAACTACCGGCCGCTGTCACCCTTACACAAGTGAATGTGTTCGCGGGACAATTGAGCCAAGTGGTGGTGGACCAGTGCTGGTGTGGAGAACCAGTGAGGCAGCAAAGTCAAGAAAAATGGTTAAGTGAAGGAAATGGAGATGGAGGGCGGAGAGGGTGAACGGGATGGGATAATCAACTACGATGGTCCAACCACAACGTAATGAGGAAGGATGCGAAGAGGAGGGATCAGTTATCTCGCCCGCAGGTGTTGATACAGGACACGGGAGGATTGTTGGTGTCGAGATGAGCAGTGATCCCGGGACGAAGTTTGTTGAGGCGAGATGGGCATAGGATGCGTGGGTGTTGTGTGCAGGCGTCGCGCAAGCACAGGCCTGGCAAAGTTTCTGCGCCTGGCGGTCGCGACTTTCTGATCGTTCCTTCCAAAGCGGACAGAGTCCTCCGCAGTTTCCCAACGTGAAAATTGTGGCGCTAGTTCCCAGTCCGGCAAGGATCGAGCTCCCCAAGCTGCCCAATCCATGTCCGCCTCCACGGTTGGGAGACCAGACGACGCAACTTTTCGTCCACCCATTGCTCCGTCTCCGTCATCCGAGGTCCTCGAATCACAGCATCGAGATCGTCGCAGACGTGCCACGCAGCAGATTGCGAGCCGGATTACTGAACGCGGGGACGGGAGAATCGTGGCATCGCCGGTTGCCTGATCACGGCGGATTTTTTGGTGGTCACCGTCCCTCTGATGTGAGGCAAGGGTGAAGGGGCGTCATGACGCAGGTCCGGCGAGCTAGAGGCTCACACGGATCCTCCCACACGCACACGTTTTGCACTCCCAGTGACAAAAGCGGTCACCCAATCTACAAGACGTCGCCGTGACCTCGACGCCCTCCGCAGCGGCAGAACTGAGAAGCTCTGCGTGTTGCTTTGCGGACAACCGCCGGGGGAGCAAGCACGCTCGTGCAGCGCTTGCTCGCACGCCGGAAAGGCTCGGCTGAAGGGCCCGACCGTCGTCAACGGGGCAGGCGCCATCATCTTGCCCCCCCCGTCGTTGTGGTTTCCCAACATTGAGAGATCTGGGACCCTGCGCTTGCTCAATTCGGTTGACTGGCTGAGCGGGCCCCAGCGCTCCTTCCCGCATCCGAGCCTGTCTCGCGCCCTCCAGATCCGTGTTTCTCAGCAAAAGAGAGAGCGAAGGAGCGGCGCGTTCGTGCGACTCCTGTAGATATCTGCTCAACCTGTCATCAACTCGTACTTACTTTGTCGAGAAGCCACGACTTCCCATCGCCTCCGTCTCACCCTTTCGCGAGTTTCCGCCTGCATCTGAGTCTCGTATCTCCTTCGCGGTGAGCGCGCGGTTTCTCGTCGAGCGCACAAGAAGTTGCTCTCGACAACCTTATAAAAAAAATTAGCGGCAACCAAAACATCCACCTCAACGCTGCGCAACCCTCTTGACTGAGCCTGTTGCAGCACACCCATCACCGTAGCCGTCGTGTACGCGCTCTCCAGCCATCCATCCGTCATCATTCTTGCCAATTGCTAACGTTGACGGCAATAGTTTCTTTCCCGCTTCGTGATACCCCCTTAGACTCTTGTTCCTGTCTCGACTCTCAGCTTCCTAGTCGTCCGCCACAGCAGCCGCAATACCATGTACGGCTCCGGCCCTCAGACAGGTGTCTCGACACCACGCTCGCAGGCCTCACTCAGACCTCTTGTCATCTCGCACGGCTCGCTGGAACATGGCTTCCTCATACCTACCGCCCTCCACTTCACCGCTACACAACTGAAGGATGCTTTCGCCCAGACGCTACCGGAGCCCACTGACGAGCTCGCTCAAGATGATGAGCCTTCCTCGGTGCCCGAGCTGGTCGCCCGCTATTTGGGCTACGTTGCCGAAGAGCTTGACGAGAGCGAGGATCCTGAGATCTACAGCGAGGTATTGCGCATCATGCTCAACGAGTTCGAGCGCACCTTCATGAGGGGGAACGAGATCCACGCCGTGGCCGCAACTCTTCCCGGTATCCCCCAGAAGAAGCTGGTCACTGTCAAGTCATACTTTGCAGCACGGGCGGCCATTAATCGCGTCATAAAGCCGCACGAGTCTGCCCTGTTTCGTGAGGCAGCTGACGGAAATGCCCATATCTACGCCGTTTTCGGTGGGCAGGGGAACATCGAGGAGTATTTCGATGAGCTGCGGGAGGTCTATACCACGTACACATGGTTCTTGGAAGATTTCATTTCCACGTCAGCTGCTCACCTCTTGGAGCTCTCAAGACATCCCGAGGCCGTTAAGATGTACCCTAAAGGCCTCGACGTACTTCGTTGGCTGCATAATAGCGAGTCACAGCCAGACACTGATTACCTCGTTTCAGCGCCCGTCAGTCTGCCGCTGATCGGTCTCACGCAGCTCGCACATTATGTCGTCACTGCGCGCGTTCTGGGCACACACCCAGGCCATATCCGGGACAATTTCAGTGGAACGACGGGCCACTCTCAGGGCGTGGTCACAGCAGCAGCAATTGCTTCGGCTTCGGATTGGCCTAGCTTCGAGAAGGCAGCCAAGGATGCGCTGACCATTCTTTTCTGGATTGGTTCCCGTAGCCAACAAGCATTCCCTCGCACATCACTTACACCGGCTGTCCTACAAGATTCGGTCGACAATGGCGAGGGAACACCAACGCCTATGCTCTCCGTCCGTGACCTTCCCATCAAGCAGCTGCAAGCGCATATCGACACAACAAACGAACATCTGCCCAAGGAGCGTCACATCGGAATCTCGTTGGTAAATAGCGCTCGCAACGTAGTGGTCACAGGCCCGCCCCTCTCTCTGTACGGTTTGAATCTGCGTCTACGTAAGGTCAAAGCTCCGACTGGCCTCGATCAGACCCGTGTCCCTTTCACCGAAAGAAAGGTGCGCTTTGTCAACCGCTTCTTACCAATCACTGCGCCATTCCACAGTCCATATCTTTCCGAGGCCCACAAGCTCATTGAAGTCGATGTCAAAGATATCAGGATTCCCAGTAGCTCACTTGGTATCCCCATGTACGACACCAACTCGGGGAAGGACTTACGCGAAGAAAAACTTGACAACATCGTCCCATCACTCATCCGCATGATCACACATGACCCTGTGTACTGGGAACGGGCCACTGTCTTTCCGCGGGCGACGCATATCCTCGACTTTGGACCAGGAGGCATTTCAGGTCTTGGCGTGCTCACTAATCGTAATAAAGATGGTACCGGTGTCCGTGTTATTCTCGCAGGTACCATTGATGGTACTAATGCAGAGGTTGGCTATAAACCAGAGCTCTTTGATCGTGACTTCGAGCACGCAGTTCGGTATGCTGCGGATTGGGTCAAAGAGCACGGCCCACGCCTCGTCAAGACGTCTACAGGCCAGACGTACGTCGATACAAAGATGTCACGAATGCTTGGCTTGCCTCCTGTCATGGTAGCTGGTATGACACCGTGCACAGTGCCCTGGGACTTTGTGGCTGCGACCATGAACGCTGGTTTCCACATTGAGCTTGCAGGTGGTGGATACTATAATGAGCGTGGCATGACCGAGGCCATTAAGAAGATCGAGAAAGCCATTCCCTCCGGCCGTGGTATCACTGTCAATCTGATCTACGTAAATCCTCGCGCCATGGGCTGGCAAATTCCGCTACTTGCGAAGCTACGGGCTGAAGGTGTCCCAATCGAAGGTCTGACGATCGGCGCCGGCGTGCCGTCCATTGAAGTTGCCAACGAGTACATTCAAACTCTTGGTATTAAACACATTGCTTTCAAGCCTGGTTCCGTGGAGGCCATCCAGCAGACCATCAACATTGCAAAGGCAAACCCCACATTCCCAGTTATTATGCAGTGGACTGGTGGCCGTGGTGGTGGCCATCATTCCTTTGAAGATTTCCATCAGCCCATCCTTCTGATGTATAGCCGTATTCGAAAGTGCCCTAACCTTGTACTTGTGGCCGGCTCTGGCTTTGGCGGTGCTGATGACACGTACCCCTACCTCACAGGTAGCTGGTCCTTGTCTTTCGGCTATCCACCAATGCCATTCGATGGTATCCTGTTTGGAAGTCGCGTCATGACCGCCAAGGAAGCGCACACGTCCAAAGCTGCGAAGCAAGCTATCGTCGATGCCGAAGGACTAGATGACTCGGAATGGGAGAAAACGTACAAGGGCCCCGCTGGTGGTGTCATGACTGTGCGCTCCGAGATGGGTGAACCGATCCACAAACTCGCGACCCGTGGAGTTAAGTTCTGGGCCGAGATGGATGCCAAGATCTTCTCGTTGGACAAGAAGAAGCGCCTTGAGGAATTGAAGAAAAATCGCGAATACATCATCAAGAACCTTAACGACAACTTCCAAAAAGTTTGGTTCGGTCGTAACAAGGCCGGTGAATCAGTTGATCTTGAGGACATGACGTACGCAGAGGTTGTGCGCCGCATGGTGGATCTCATGTACGTTAAGCATGAGAAGCGCTGGATCGACAAGAGTCTTGCCAAGTTGACTGGCGACTTCATTCGCCGTGTGGAAGAGCGCTTTGCCACCGAGGATGGTGATTCGAGCTTCCAGAGTTATTCTGAGCTGGATGAGCCATTCCCTCTAATTGAAAGCGTGCTCGCTAAATATCCGGAGGCCGATAAACAGCTTATCAATGCTCAGGACGTGCAGCACTTCCTATTGTTGTGCCAGCGACGGGGCCAGAAACCAGTTCCTTTTGTGCCTGCACTAGATGAGAATTTCGAGTTCTGGTTCAAAAAGGATTCGCTCTGGCAATCTGAGGATCTTGAGGCTGTTGTTGATCAGGATGTCGGCCGCACGTGTATCCTGCAAGGCCCTGTGGCTGTCAAGTACTCAAAGATTGTCGATGAACCTGTTCGTGACATTCTCGATGGCGTCCACTCAGCACATATCAGCTATCTGACTCGAGACTTATACGGAAACGATGCAAGCAAGATTCCCGTCATTGAGTACTTCGGTGGTAAGACCATCAACGCAGGGGATGAGCTCGAGATTGAAGATATGACGGCTATTGAGACGGATGAGAAGCTGCTCTACCGCTTGTCCAATGCGCCAAACGCCACGCTTCCTCGCGTTGACCAGTGGATGCAACTTCTTGCGGGTCGCTCGTACTCATGGCGCCACGCATTCTTCACCGCGGATGCATTCATCCAAGGCCAGAAATTCCAAACTAATCCCATGCATCGCGTTTTTGCCCCCTGTCGAGGCATGAAGGTCGAGATCACACATCCTAACCAGCCATCCAAGACGACCATCAGCGTTTGGGAGCCGCACAATGGATCTGGCAAGGATGTCATGACTGTCAAGGTCACCATCTCTGCGAAGAATGAGATTCAGGTCGACCTCATCGAGGAGCGAACTGCGTCTGGCAAGCCTGTTGCTTTGCCATTCAAGTTCACGTATCACCCCGAAGCAGGTTACGCCCCCATTCGTGAAGTCATGGAGGCACGCAATGACCGCATCAAAGAATTTTACTACAAAGTCTGGTTCGGTGAGAATGAAGTGGTGCCGTTTGATTCCCCGGTTGACTCTCGCTTCGACGGTGGCCGAGCAACCGTCACCAGCGAAGCAATCAACGACTTCGTCCACGCTGTTGGTAATAATGGTGAGGCGTTTGTAGATCGTCCTGGCAAAGAGGTCTGGGCTCCGATGGACTTCGCCATAGTGGTTGGGTGGAAGGCTATCACTAAGCCAATTTTCCCGCGTGTCATCGACGGTGACTTGCTCCGCCTTGTACATCTATCCAATGGGTTCCGTATGATTCCCGGTGCAACTCCATTAAAAAAAGGCGACGTTCTTGATACAACAGCTCAGATCAATGCCGTCATCAACCAGGACTCTGGCAAAATGGTTGAAGTGTGCGGGACTATCACACGCGACGGCAAACCTGTCATGGAAGTTACTTCTCAATTCTTGTATCGGGGCGATTACTCGGATTTCGAGAACACATTCCAGCGCAAGAATGAAACGCCCATGAAGATCACGCTTGCCACGCAAAAGGATGTCGCTATTCTCCAGTCCAAGGAGTGGTTCCAACTCGAGAATCCTGACATTGATCTTCTAGGCCAGACGCTCACTTTCCGTCTGCAGAGCTTTGTGCGCTTCAAGAACAAGACAGTATACAGCAGTGTGCAAACCATGGGCGAGGTGCTGCTCGAGTTGCCTTCCAAGGAGATTATACAAGTTGCCTCCGTGGATTATGAGGCTGGAGTTTCGCACGGTAACCCGGTTATAGATTATCTTCAGCGCAACGGTTCGACCATTGACCAATCCATCACCTTCGAGAACGCAATTCCTCTGAACGGTAAAACACCTTTGACCCTGAAGGCTCCTGCTTCCAACGAGACATATGCACGTGTCTCTGGTGACTACAATCCAATCCATGTTTCGCGTGCTTTTGCTAGCTACGCTAACCTCCCCGGCACGATCACACATGGAATGTATACAAGTGCAGCCGTACGCTCTCTGGTCGAGAATTGGGCGGCTGAGAACCAGGTTGGCCGTGTTCGCAGTTTCCATGCTTCCCTCGTCGGTATGGTTCTACCAGATGACCTTATCGACGTCAAGCTACAACATGTAGGAATGGTAGCCGGACGCAAAATGATAAAGATTGAGGCAAGCAATAAAGAGACGGAGGACAAGGTCCTAATTGGGGAGGCGGAGGTGGAGCAGCCAAGCTCCTCTTACATTTTCACTGGACAGGGATCACAAGAGCAGGGCATGGGTATGGATCTGTACGCCAGTAGTCCTGTCGCTAAGGAGGTCTGGGATCGTGCTGATAAGCATTTCTGGGACAACTATGGTGGGTTTTCGTGCGCTCCAGGTACACTGACACAATGCTGACGAATTGGTAAAGGTTTCAAGATTACACACATTGTTAAGAATAACCCGAAGGAACTCACCATTCACTTTGGCGGACCTCGCGGCAAGGCTATCCGCCAGAACTACATGGCCATGACGTTTGAGACCGTCGGAGCTGATGGCACCGTCAAGAGCGAGAAAATTTTCAAGGAAATTGACGAAAACACTACATCCTATACGTACCGCTCGCCAACTGGTCTACTATCGGCTACGCAATTCACTCAGCCAGCCCTGACGCTTATGGAAAAGGCCTCCTTCGAAGACATGCGGCACAAGGGTCTCGTGCAAAACGACAGCACTTTCGCTGGCCACTCACTCGGCGAGTACTCTGCTCTTGCAGCGCTCGCTGAGGTCATGCCAATTGAATCTCTGGTCTCTGTCGTTTTTTACCGTGGTCTTACTATGCAAGTCGCTGTCGAGCGCGACGAGCAGGGCCGTTCCAATTACAGCATGTGCGCTGTCAACCCCTCGCGCATCAGCAAGACTTTCAACGAAGAAGCCTTGCAATATGTCGTTGGCAACGTCTCTGAGGTCACAGGTTGGTTGCTCGAAATCGTCAACTTTAATGTCGCCAATCAGCAATACGTTGCTGCAGGTGACTTGCGCGCTCTGGATTGCCTGACAAACGTTCTCAACTTTTTAAAGGCGCAAAAGATTGATATCCAGCAGCTGATGCAAACTATGTCGCTTGATCAGGTCAAAGAGCATCTAGTCGAGATCGTCAAAGAGTGTGCCAAGCAGACGGAAGCGAAACCAAAGCCTCTCGAGCTTCAGCGCGGCTTCGCCACCATCCCGCTTAAGGGTATTGATGTACCCTTCCACTCCACGTTTTTGCGCAGTGGTGTCAAACCTTTCCGCTCATTCCTTCTTAAGAAGATCCAGCGCACCAGCATCGACCCGAGCAAGCTGGTTGGAAAGTACATACCTAATGTTACAGCTCGGCCCTTCGAGATCACCAAGGAATACTTCGAGGATGTATACCGTCTGACCAATAGTCCAAGAATCGGTAATATTCTCGCTAATTGGGAGAAGTACGAACAGGACGGATCAGCTGGCGTAGCAGGCCCTGGGAAGATAGCCCCTGCAGCATGAGCTTATTCTTCGTCAGCCTAGAGGTATGAAGAATTTAATGCGCTCGTACTCGAGCCTCGTGGAAGGGTGTGAGAGAATTTTTGCTTTGCTGAACGACGTGTAAGGGCTCGTGTTTGGAGATGGACAGGTCAGAATGGTCTCATGCTTTTGACTTTACTGAGACGGATAGATCCGGAGAAGATATTGTATTATTGAGTTTGGCGCAATAGAAGTGTCTATTAGTGGTTTCTTGTACTATGAAGTGTAAGGGAGGGGTTCAAAGGCCCAAATTTACTGGATTTGCGTGCAAGTACGAGTATATGCTTTTTGCAAGCACAAGTTACCGTTTATGATTGGCATTATGTTAGCATTCTTCAATGAATCCTCGCAGTGAGCTTTAAGCAGATATTTGCTGAAACGCGAGGCATGACATGAGTACAACGTCGGTGACGCAACAACCTAATACTTCGAGGCCGTTTGGCATGTCATCAGTCACGTGACCTTTCCAGCTTCTCCAAATTCGAATGACTGTGTAGCCTTGTTCATGTAGTGGGAAAGCTCTGAAGCTTCGGATAGACTACATGCAAGGACTGGAACTCAGTTCGACTCAAATATAACAGGGGTCCAGAATAGCAGGAGAGATGATGATTCGTCGTGGAAACGATAACCCCGAGCGCAAGGCCCGAAGCACTGGAAGGGTTCCTCCAATGTTGCTCCGACTCTCCGCTTCGAACGAATGCGATGCATGTTCCGTCCTAGGAAATATCGTTTTCGCATTGGTATTAATACGTGAAGACGGCGGCGGATCGTTCGCCAGTTCATCTCAGCACAACTTGTTTGCAGCAATGCCGAGTCTTCGCGTCATTCAAAGGGAGATTGCAAAGCTTCCACAAGGCCCTCCATTGGTCATCGTTATTTCCGGAGGCACGACTGGTATCGGCTCCTACATTGCGAAAGAACTTGCAAGACTGTTTGCCTCCAAGGGTAGCAAGCTACGCGTCTACATAGTCGGACGAAATATCACGCGTGCGGAAAAGGTGCTCGCCGAGGGTCGTTATCTCAGTCCTGGATCTGAATGGCGCTTTGTAAAAGCGACCGATCTTGCCTTGATCAGCGAGGTCGATCGTTGCTGTGCGGACATCATCAAACAAGAGACCGATGCTCCGTTCCATGGAGGACCGGTCAGACTCGATGCGCTCTACATGACACATGCGCGATCTCCTTTGGTCAACAGAGAAAGTAAGTTCTTAGAAATTCCAGTCGTCCCCTCTAGCTCCCATCAAGCTCAAACTGACGGTTCAATCAGTGACGGAAGAGGGCCTTGATAGCTTTCTGTCAACGCTGTACTATTCGCGGATACGGATGACTATGAATTTGATCCCTTTGCTTTCAGCCTCTCCACTCAACGGCCATGTCATTTCAGTGTATGCTGGAAGCTTCGAGGAGGTGAAGGCTGGCGATGAGCCTCCCATCGGCTGTCCACCAGACGATGCGTACGGCGTGAGCACAGTGCGTCGCAACACGGTCTACATGAAGAACTTTGCCTTTGAAGAACTAGCGTCACGACACGCAGGTCGCGTATCGTTCGCACACATCTATCCTGGACTCGTGGATGGACCAGCATTCACAGATCCGGGCAATCCGCTCTGGTTCAGGGTTATCTGGCGTCTGTTGTATCCGCTTCTTTGGCTGACTTATATGACGTCTGCGGAGGACTGTGGCAAAGTCATGCTCTACCTCAGTACCCCACGGTTTCCAGCCAAAGGCGTGAAGCAGGAGGGTATCGAGCCGGCAATGGGCACGGATGGCAAGTTAGGGAGTGGCTCTTATGCTCTTGGCCAGCGAGCAGACCCCAGCAAAGTAAGATCGTTTGACAAAGTTCGCCCAGAGGGCGTGGGTGAGCGGATCTGGGCGCACACCATGGAAACATTCGAGCGAATTGTGCGTAAGAACAAGCCGCAGGGCAGTGAAACAGAGATTCAAGCTGGGTCATGGGAGACAGAGATATCGTGATACTTTACCACCTCTGGCCATTTGAATGACAGGGTGATGAGCTCGCACAATCATTTGCAACACGCCATCACGATGTCCACATTCGCTCGAATTTCCGTGAATTGTGCCCGCTTTTGCGAAGTCCCAGAAGAGACACGTGCCAAAACCAATTGTCGCGGGCCTTGTCGTGAAGCGAATGGCACGCAAGAACAACTCTAGGAGCAGAAAAAAATTTTTTCAACACCTTCATTACCTGTTTTCATTTGTTGGACGGTCGTCGCCAAACGTGCCTCGAGTAGTCTGCGGCTGAGCAAGTCACTGCGGTCGCATGCCCAGCCTTTAGTGGCCGACTTCGAAAAAGCTTAGCTGAACGCAAATCTCAAAAAGCGTTCGTCACTCAGGGGAAACCGGCCTGGCCATTGGAGCACTCCAAGTTTCCAACGATTCAGCACAGAGCGGACGTCCCGCTAAAACGGCTCACCCCTGGGCTCTGAGTGATCCTGCAGATGGCATTGGCTTGAGGCAGCCGACGGCAGCATCCAATCAGCACCGGAATTTTGATGATGGTTACCCCTTTTGTGCTCGGAGCGGCTAGGACCTCCATGAGAAATGTTTCGAGTTTCATGCACTTGCAGCCCGCAGGACCTGCCCGACTTGTACGCGGAAATTGGTGTGAGGGTGTCAGTCGCAAGACGCCAAAGACGTGAAGTCGAACGCTCTGCGTATGCTGGCGGTCGACGAGCAAGAGCATGGCGAGAATGACCAAGGGCCCGACTCGCGGGGCGCGGTGTGAGAGCACGAACCGCAGCGTATCTGGTCCCGCGAAAGGCCAGAGGAGCAGCTCGGAGATTCAAGCATGGCACCTGCATATGCCTGTGAATCTACTCCTTAGGAGGCGTCGGCGTAGCCACCACACCATCTCTAGTCACCCCAGCCGACGGGCCATCATGTTACGGTTGCAGCCCACACGGCTCTCCTAGGGTAGGATCGTGAGCAGCCATATTTCTACCCTCCCGCAGCCCAGATCCAACATCCTCTTCACTTTCGCTCAGTCGATCACGTTCCTTGTCCAACTACCACACTTTCTTTCTTTGTTCATTCTTTTTTCAGTTGAGCCTGTGGCCTCTCCTTGTCTTCAGACGAATCGTCGTTTCACATTCATTTCAATCCAACCATTTCGACTATCATTTAGTTACCATGACACTCATTCATTTGTCCCTCTTGGCTGCTTGCAGCTTTTCGGCCCTTGTAGCTGGACTACCGCTACCATCTGGCCTAAAATTTCACATTGGCACACCTGTCAAAGGCGCCGGCTTGGATCAGTCGTTCACCCTCAGGTCACTTCTCTATGGCGGGCATTCAAAGCGCAGTTCTGACACTTACACGTTCTACACCGGAAATGGCGAGACATGGCCAGGAATCAGCAACTGGGTCTCGAACTTCGATGACATGTTCGCCGCAAACAAAGAAATCATCATGAACAGCTGTTCTCAATTCGGTGTGCCCAACAACTCTGAACAAGAAACCGCGGACATCAGCTCGGCAATCAGCCAGGTCGCAGGTGAGACGGGTATCGATGCGCGCTTTATCCTTGCGATCATGCTCCAGGAGTCTAATGGCTGCGTGCGTGCTCCAACCACCAACTATGGCGTGCGCAATCCCGGCCTGATGCAGGACCATAACGGTCAAGCAACGTGCAACGATAGCGGCAACGTCCAGAACCCGTGCCCGGCGGCTACCATCACGCAGATGATCCGTGACGGCGTGGCAGGCACCCCCTCTGGCGACGGCCTCGAACAGACGTACGCCCAGGCTCCCTTCACTGGTGCTGCCAAGTACTATGGCGCTGCGAGAATATATAACAGCGGCTCCATTGCGGCCTCGGGTAACCTCGACGATGGTATCGCGACTCACTGCTACGCCTCGGACGTTGCCAATCGTCTCACTGGTTGGGTGTATGCGCAGAAAGATTGCACTCTCGACGGCACTCCACCCCCAGCAGCTACTCCCCCAGCTACTACTGCAGGTGCATCTCCGACACCCACTGCTACATATTCTCCCGCAACAGCCACTGCTGTTCCCTCTGGATGGCCAAGCCCAAGCTCAGGAAGCTCTCCAAGCACAGAATGGCCTTCAGGTTATACTGGCCCGGCATCTGCCACTCAACCAGCAACACAGTCACCGACTTCTGCGTCCTCTGCTCCGCCGACCAACTTGGCCCCCGGCGTGACGACGCAATGCGCTGAATACTACACCGTGCAGGCAGGTGACGAATGCGATTCGGTCGCACAGAAGTTCGGCACCACTTTTGCGAATCTGAGAGCATTGAACACTCAGCTTGACAGCACATGCAGTAACCTGTGGAAGGGCTACGCATACTGCGTCAAAGGCGCATGAGGAATATTTGGATCTGGGGTATGACGAATGACAAGGACGGACGAGCATATGTGTATACATATATGTACCTATATTGTTGGTGCGGGACACCAAGATATCATGGCGCCCAAGAGGCGTAGATGCTGTGCAATGCTCAAGGTATCCTTGGAAACTTCTGGACAACGACACAAAGTCATAGGCTTTTCTGGATATCGGTCCTCAACTTGTCGTTCGGACGCATCGTCCAGAGGATGTAGATGAATATATACCAAGACCAGCGCTTTGGCACTTCAATGTTGAGAGCTTCTGTCCAAGAAAAATAGTAGCCACTCCGATTATTCGTGCTCCAGTCTTCGCCCGGCGGTAGACAATCTCGTGGTGCGTCGTTCAAATGGACTCGACCAGTGCAAGCAGATCGGGTAGATCTTTCATGTTGTGGCGTACGTAGGCAGATAGTCTTACTCAAGAACCGAAATCAGCTCTGTGACGACGAGGCCACCATTTCAACCAAGACTGAAAACTTTGAGCAAATGAGGCTCTGTGAAAGCTCGGGAAGGGCTCCCGATTGGCTTGAGCCGCAAATTTGACCGGTTATTTGACGTGTAGTTGGTGCCAAGATCAAGGTCTAGTTCTAGTTCTACGCCTCGTTTCATGCCTCAGGCAACAGCATACTGCAGAACTTCTCAGCTCGGCTCAGCTGAGCCCTTTGTAATGTTTCCGACCTCAAGCAAGTGGCGTTACTCAGCTCTTGGCCAGTCAGATCCGGACAATCAGATTATCCATCATCACGAGTCAACCAAAGTGCAAACACTTGGATTTACCGAATCGTTCGGGCGCATGCTTTGCCGAGCACCACCTGTCACGACTCGTCCTTCTTTGCGTTTGACTAACAGGAATTCGTCCAGGTGCAAGTCAAGCGGCTAAAGCTGGCACGTCTACATCACTACTTTTAGCAAAAGGATCCTGGAAGACACGTTTGTTCTGAACACCGTGGCGGGAGGACCTTTGCTGCGCGACCAAGCTTAGTCTTCGTTTTGTTTCACCCCAAGCTTCATAGAACAGTCATTGCGGCCTGCCAAGCGAGATTTGAGTGACCAAACGGCTTTAAAAAGCAATAAAGTTTTGTTTCCGTGTGCAGACCGTCCTCTTGGTCGTATGACATGCTGCCTTTGTGATGTTTCAAAACATCGCCTAAAGTGGTGACATGGTTATGCACAGACATTTGTCATTTTTATAAAAAAGGAATCTTTTCCGCGAGAGAAAGATGCATATTTGGCCTTCACAAGATCGAATTCAGCCAAAGATGACGATCGAGCATGCTATTCAAGCTGCCCTGCAGCTGTTAGCTTATCAGCTCCTTTCAAACTGGACTAGTTCGCGGAAATGCCGACAGCGCTACGGATCTAGATCAGTTTCACGTTTTCAGAAGAAAAATCGATCTAAGCACATATGTGAACCGCGTGTATTCGCAATCGTGTTTTAGCATCGTCACGGTGAACACTTAACGTCTTTGTCCTGTGTTGCCAAAGATTCGTACCCGTATCTTCGCTACGATCTTTGCGGGCATCATGTGCTACTCAGGTAAAGTGCATACCTGCAGGTGTCTCGTTGACTTAGAGGCGCACCAAGGGGACTTACTTTAGCGATATCAACGCCATTTCTTCTCATGTATCCATGTTGCCCAGACTTTGGTCAATCCTCGTGCATATGAGACGCGTCACAATTTTCTTTCAGCTGGAAGTCTAAAATAGCCATTAGCACTACTCGGCGTTCCTTAAAAACTGTAGTGTACGTCCATCCGGTCCTATTCTTTAGTTATGCTAGAAATACCATAACCGCAAACAATGGAGAAACTTAACGGCGTTCAGGTTCAAAACGAGCCTATTAATCTGGATTCTCTTCGCACACCACCTTCATTGCCGCCCCGTGAGCTGGTCAAGGAGTGGCCAACAGAAACGCACAAGCTTGAAGAAGACCGCAAGAGGTGGGCTGTGATTGCTTATGATACAGTTCTTATTCTCTTGCCACTTGCTCTGCTCGCTAAAGCAATTGTGGTTGCCGTATTTGGACAAGATGGCGACACTGGCGGCCAGCTTGATCTCGTTTCGCCAGTGCTGATCAGGCTGGACGAGTTCAACAGCCAATTGGTTACCTTGTTTACCATTGTGTTTGCGACGATCATTGCAACTCTTGTTAGACGATATGCGCTCTGGAAGTCACAAAAGGGAGCATCCGTCGCAACGCTGGAACAGCTACATTCTAGCATCAGCTTGCCAAAGACGTTGTCCCTGATCTGGTACATTGCCTTCTTTCCTTTGTAAATTGCGTGTTGACGCCCTGCTCTAGGTCGCTTCGGGCGTTTTCTTTGACCAGTGTATTGTTGGTACTCATTTGGTCGTGGTATTACCTCGGGTCGCAAGCTGTCTCCAGAGAACTTGCCTTCCATGATAGCGCTGTGCCTTACAATGTAAAAATGGCATATCCAAGCTCCTCTGGCCCCTCTGCATTCGATTTTGGTGTGCCGAACTCGACTATTTTGGCTAGAACGAATGCCAGATACCTGAGTAGTCTAATGAGTCCAAAGGCTGGAGCTCTCGTTGCTCAAACAGAAACCATCAGAACAGGTTGGGACGATGGCGGCAACGCCTTGATTCCGGTGTGGGACTTTCTTTTCGCCGATACCTATGAAGCAATGCACATGGAGACGAGCGGCTGGTGGACAACAGACCTTCCAAGCTACCAGATATGGTCCTCAAACATAGGCATTCCGTTCAAGGGGTTGTTCAATGACAGCACCTGTTTGGGTAGCTCAGACGCCTATGGGTGCTATTTGTTGACTGATCGTCTCATTGGAAAAGTAACTATAAACACGAGTTATATCCAGGCCAACTGCTCTGAAGTTGTCCTTGCAGGAGAAACATTCGCCAACAGCACCACGCCTCATTTTAACACGCTCTTCAACATGACCAACGCAACCATACCCACGATTAAGATCTCCCACAGATATAATGAAAGCTCCATCCAAACGTTCTGTAATCTTACACAGACTGGAGTTGAAATGGAGGTAGAATGCAGTTCGCAAGGTTGCAAATCAATTCGATCTCGTCCATACCCGGACCAAAGGCTGGCTATCGACCTCTTCTACAACACAACCATTGCACAGCTTTTCCTTGACAACATGGTCCAAGCTTCGGGCTCTCCTGCCTACGATGGCGACAACTATCTTGATAGTGACAGCTGGTTCAGCGACGCTGTGCTCAAGCTCGAAAACTATTCTTCATACTACGCAGAAGAATCTCCAGCCAAAGTGGCGCTTTTCCCCTCCCGAGCACTAACAAAGCTATTAAATAGTTACCTATCAGCCTCCCAACAAGCCCTCATTAACACCACGGATTCTAAAGCTATAATAGACGGGATCCTTGGCAAATCCTTGAACACCTTCTCAACTGCAACGATGAATGGTGCACCATACTCTCCGCAATACCGCATCTCTTGGCCATGGATGGCTCTCGATTTTGTTTCATGCGTAGTGTTGCTGGCAGCCTCCTCCCTTGCTGTTGCAATTGGAAAACGCACATTGGCTCCTGATGTTTTTGGCTATGTGTCATCGCTTACCCGCGACAACCCCCATATCAATCTTCCTGATGGAGGCTCGACACTTTCAGGGTTGGACAGAGCGCGTATGCTGAGAAAAGTGAAGGTGCAGCTGGCTGATTTGAGCGGCGAAGATGGCGTGGGCAGGGTTGGACTGACAGTAGCGGGAAGTGGAGACACTGGAGTATCGAAATTGCAAAAAGGAAAGCAATATAAGTAATATCGGGGCAGGTTCAGCATCATTGTATGATGTACTTATGAGATAAGAGATAGTAGTCACATTTTCTGTGCAAAATTATATACGTATTTCAGTGAAACTGTCCGTACATGTCGTAGAGTGTTCGTGAGCAGTTGTGTAATGCCAAACGAGTTACACAGTGATGACAGCCAAAGACATATTGTCTTCTTTCTTAGAGGAGTGATGTACTTGGAGCAATCTAAGATCTCAATTTACCATGAACTGGCTACACAACTTCACAAGCGGCTTTGAACGCGATGGAAGTTCAAGTCATGGACGTGGCAAGTGCAACAGCGGTCAAAAATTGGACTTCTTCCATCTTGGCTTTGAAATTTACAAGCACGAATCTCATTGAATCAATATCCATTGATGAAGTTACAGGATATCGTGAACTCCATATTGTAGCCCAAATCTTGAACGTGCGATTAAAACAACTCCTCGACCCGACGAAAATTCTCGGGACGACACTCCAGTGCCGCTTAGGACGACGATGAGGAAGTGCTGGAGAAGTCTTGAGTCAATTCAGGCCGAATGCTTTCGCGGGACGGGAGAATCGAGCCAAAGATATTCCTCGCGTCTGCGTAAAGGTGAAAGATCGGCTATCTATAGTTTGGGAACCAGATATAAACGAATCTGACTACGAGGATTCTGAGGATTAGCCGACACTCAAACAACCTCAACAGCTTACGAGAGTGCATGAACAATTATTATGAAATGTAATTGAAGAGTCACGGTGCGCATATGTCGTTAAAAGCGTAGACCGTCGTTCGAAGGTCTAAAAGACCTTGATTCAAAGGCGTGTCATCCTTGTCTTGACAATTGCTTGTTACAAACAGAAAGAATGACGCTAAAGCTCTCCCCCTACCACGGATTTACGCGCTCAATACAAAGAATGCGCTGATCTCGAATTTCTTACCCCTGGAACACGAGAAAAAATCAGCTTCTTTTTACAACCTTGAAAAGTGATGACGTCAATGACACTTCGTATCAGTAAAGGAGACATCGCATAAGCTCGAACCGGGGCGTATGAATAGTGCGATCATTCTCTCTCTCTCTTCTCCCTGTGTTCTTTGCTTCTGTCAACCCATATAGTACAGTTTAATATCTCGTTCCAAGCTTCAAGACTACAATTACCCCGATTTCACTCCGAATTAGGTACGCTTTTGACAGAGGACTCCAGTAGGAGATGTGTTAAGAAAATGCATGGCAGTCTTCTTGATTGGAAATTTGCGACTACGTCAATGGCTCGATTTCTACCAGTAGGCCAGATCCTTCTCACGCTGCCGGCGCTCCAGATCATGATTGCTGCTTACTTTACGGATGTGCTCGGGACTCATGTTTGCAACCCAGACTGGCCGGGGCATGCGAGATATCACAACGCCCAAACCATGGACTTGATGATATTCTTGGAAATAATGACCTTGTACTTTACATGGAGGTCGCCATTTTTAAGAGGCTCGACTGAGAAAAGAGAATCACTGTTTGTCGCAGCACTTATAGGATCTACATTCTTCGTTACTGGTATGCTAGCGCCTTACTTCCCAGGCCGACTTTGCCTAGATAAAGGCGTGCCCCCCGGAGAGCCTGGAACGCCGGGTAATTTGATTTACGGAGTGCCTCTTGTTTTGAACTGGATCGGATACAGGGTAGCGATTGGGAGAACCCAGCAGAGCGAGCACCAAGAATGAAAAATATAAGGAATGTGCATAAAAATGTGGTGTGACAAATTCCAAGACGCGGCGAAGAGCTATTGAAGATACAAGCTACAGAGCGAAGCTCTACAAGAAACAGTGAGAATTGAATAGCAATGAGATTTAGCACAGAACGGGAAGTTATTATCCACACGCGCATGGATTCTGATCGCATTATTGTCGCACTTCATTTTGGCTTGTTCAAATTTGTAATCAATACCACTGAATGGCGGGTTTCTCTCAACATTCGTAACTTTAATTATGTTGCAAAGGAGCAGATCTTGAATAAACTATGCAGCCAAGTTCATTTTATGCACACTCACATAAGATGAGGAAGATCAAGAGAATTGTCCGCAAATAGCCCCTCTCAGTCTTAGTCTAGATTGCTAGAGATAAGGACCAACTATGGGTATCTTTGAATACAGAAAGTCGTACTCCTTCGCTAGCCACCCAGTCGCCTCACCGCCTCTTCCAACTACACCGAGTCCACCAGCTAGCCAAAGGCCTGCAATAGCTGCAGCAGCTCCATTGACAAGATAAAACCTCCTCTTTCTTATCAATTCAATATCACTGCTCCAAGCCGTTGCCTGAGTGGGCAACCAACCCATCCATTTCGCCCAACCGCTCACCATATGCCATGAGCCAGCTACGACTAGAGCCGAGAACCCTACCCAACTTACAATAGGATGCTTTGCAAATCCATGAGATACGTACTCCAATCCCACATTCGCGCTGCCACCTTCCCACATCAAGGGCAGCACGCGGTTGATGAAAGCGTGTCCAATAGCGAGGGGAGCAAAAATGTAACCGGTTGCACTCGTCCAGCTTACCGGTGGCCACTTGATACTCCTACGCTCTGCGAATGTATCTGCGCCGTAGCGATGAATTTGCTGTCTTCTCCTGAATAGGCGTAGCGCAATACCAGACGCGATGTGCAGGCCCACAGCGCCGGTTATAAGGAGAGGCTCAAACGGAAGAGATTGATAATATGGCCGTGTGAGGAGGAGATAGGTGTCCGCCGTTGGGACAGATTGGGTGATCAGCGGTATTATTGACGTGTTCGTTATATGGAATGTGCCAAAAATCGTGAATGCATACGTAGAGTAGCGTTGAATACGGGTAACTGCTCGTGTGTCTTCGAGTTAGCATTCTCGGCGATATCAAGAATAAGGTGGTAACCTAAGGATTGGGTCTGTAATACGGTAGAAGGCAGGCCCATGGTGCCCTATTCCAACCAGAGTGCCTGATCTGGACAAGAATGGCGTCCTTGCACCATCAGGAACGGCCTCGTCTTTCTCATCAACCGGAAAGTAGCTTCCGTCTTCGCGGAATTCCGTGGGAGTCTCCTCCACCGGGGAGGGTTCGACCTCTATAAGTGACGCTGTGGAGGCACGAGACTCTTCTCGAGTCAAACGGGACGCATCTGCCATCTGC
This sequence comes from Verruconis gallopava, assembly GCF_000836295.1. Classification (NCBI taxonomy): domain Eukaryota; kingdom Fungi; phylum Ascomycota; class Dothideomycetes; order Venturiales; family Sympoventuriaceae; genus Verruconis; species Verruconis gallopava. The sequence goes on along the minus strand of NW_015622139.1, from coordinate 1,215,907 downwards.
GCTCGCCTTTGTGATCAGTTTACGCCGCAATGTAGTTGGAAGATCCGGTTGAGATTAGCAAATGTGGAATGTGTGGCGTCTCATTCGTCACTGAGGCTGGAGCTCTCCACCTGACACGGATCCATCTCGCGCTTTCGCAACGAATTCAACGCACAATCTAAGCAAGCAAGACATAGAAAATTCCCTAAAAACAGTAGCCCAACATGGCGCCTGTAAGTATGTGCTGAGTTTGAGAAACATATCATACTAAGAAATAACAAACCAGCGTTTCCAAACGATGCCAGCGCCAAAAACCGAGTCCGCTCGTGAAGCCGCTCGTACATTCTACTGCGAATTATGCACCAAGGGCTATGCCCGTATGCCCGAATACGAAGCACATCTATCTTCATACGAGCACACACATAATCAGAGGAGGAAAGATGCGAAGCAATTTCATAAGAACCCGTTTGGCCAAAAGGACGCCAGCAAAAACGAGGAGCGGGACAAAAAGGCAGCGGGAATGACCAGTGTCAAGATGGACAGTAGCACCAGCGGAACCTCCGGTAAACTAGGTGGAGGCTTTAAGAAGGGCGGTTTCAAGAGTGCTGGATTCAAGAAAGTAGGAGGCTCAAATGCGGACGCCGCAAAAACAGAGCAAGAAGCCGTACCTCAAGGTTTGGGTGCGGGAGCTCATGGAGGCGAAATCGATAAAAAAGATGCGGAGCAAGAAGACGAAGGCCATGACCAGTCTGGCGACTACAGTTTTTGGTGCGAGAAAAACCCTGGATACACGTACTACGATCCAATGAGACCTGGTGGCTGTGACGTACGATGTCCGTGTCGGAAAGCAGGAAACGGTCAGTGCAGCGGAAGAGACTGTGAGCTATGTACACAGCTCGGCCCCTTGCCTGGCTGATGAAGGATGGCGGGAGCCTTGTTGCTTTTCAGAAAAACAACATTCCTATAATCTCTCTACAACTCCCTGGCAGCGGACTGGCCAACAAGAAACCAAACCTCGTTTCCAGTTTCCAAACGGAGACTATTGGCAGAACTTGAATTCGCTGACGGCAATTTGGATCACATGGCCTCTCGTGGAGTTACCACATCTCAACAATTCTGGGTATGGAGTATTTCCGTGTCCATATGGAAAAGAAGAGGCCTAACAGAATATCTAATTATGCGACAGCTAGTCCATGTATGGTGATTTGTCTGTCTCAACCAGTTTAGGAGCCTATTTTGGTCAAATATGCAACTGAAAATAGCTTAAGGGCAAGTTCATGCATTTTGAAGAACTGGATGATGGACGTATCAAGAGCCGGGTGAAGGACTTGCTGGCGGATTTGGAAGTCCCAATCATATCCAAATATTAATGTGGCGCTGACGGAGAGCGATATACAATCGCAGCGCATCTTGATCTACCCCTGAATGAATAGGTGGGCATTGGAGGTCACAATCTTGTGAAGGCAGACATAGCGAAGTTGATGAGATAAAGACCTACCAACTTAAGTGCTGGTCTACAATTTGAGAGAGGCCCTCGGTTCGTAACTTTGTTGAGAATGATGCGCTCATATTAAACAACAAACCTGAATAACCTTGACTCACAAAGCGCATCATCCATCCTGGTGCAGTAGATCACCTCGTGCAACAGCCCGTTTCAAGTTTTAAATCATCACAGGTTTCTGGTTCGCGAATATATATCATTCGGGCAACTACACCGTGTTGCTTGCAGCCCATCTCAAATTCATAGGCACATTCCTACAGGTGGTCTGAGGCTCAACACTTGCTCCAAGATGCCTACAACTTGACCTGGAAATAAGCCTGGCGCTCAAGAACTTTGCGGCTCCTAGTTTGCATACGACATATAGTTCGGAGCAACAGCCTTAGGGGAAAGATATTCAGAAGTTACGCGCCCCCGTATGACGCGCTTTTCTCAATGCTCACAACGCCGGAGGAGCGGAAGGATGCTCTCTCGAATGGGATCAACAGGTGAAGCAAACAGAAAAAGGGCAAGAGCAGTTACAGACGTGTTCATTGGCCATAGCGAGTCATGAGATGCACGCTTTATGCGGAGAGATGGGCGATTTCTACCGAGGGCACATCGTCGCTGTTTACACTCGGGACGAACATATACCATCCTCCGCAGAGGTCAAGGGGGCGCAAGGTCCGGTCGCATTCTACGCGCCAAGTACGTATCTCGGACAGGGATTTCGGCATGTCTGGCTCGATCAAGTGATATTAACTAGACTAGCGTCTACAATCGACTTGACTGGGAAAAGGCACGTTTTGTATTCTCACTGGTCCAGGCGGAAACGCTTGAAAAAATGCTGCGTACACCGCATCCAAGAATCTAGGTACTCGGGTAAACGCCTGTTCTCTAGGAATTAGACAAGATTGGGAAGATGCGGATGGTGATTGGGCACGCACCTGCGATGACGATGGCGTCGAAGAGAATGGGTGCGTTTGAATCAGTCGTGGAATATTCACTGCTTGGGATGCTGAAACTGCAAGTGAGAGCTATTCAAACAAGAAATTAGAAGACGTGCTGAAAAGCATTCTAGACTAATATGGCTTATCATCGCTCATATGCACTAATGACACGATTCTTTACACGAAAGGCCCCGATTACCGTCGTTATTCTCCTATATTGCTGTTTCACGCGCGCCATCAACGGCATAATTGGCACCGTTGACATAGCTAGCCTCGTTGCTAAGCAGGAAGACTATGACATTGGCAACTTCCTCTGGTTTGCCAGCACGTTGAAGCGCCGCTTCTCGTACATTTTCGATAGAGTTAAACCCCATGAAGTGGTCTCTCTTAGCCACCAAGGGCGTGTCGATGAGCCCGCTAAGCTCCCCTATTAGATTTGTTGTGAAAGAATGCAGATTGAGCACTCACGGAGCAACTCCATTCACCCGAATGTTCTTCGGCCCCATTTCCAATGCTGCACAGCGAACGAGACCAAGCACTCCATGTTTGCTAGCATTGTATGCTGCATGTTTGGCGAATCCAAGAGTCGATTGTATCGATGTGACGCACACAACGCTGCCTCCTGGTCCGATGTTTCGCAACTCCGCACGCATACTGTTCATCATGCCCTTCAAATTAATGTCCATGATCAGGTCCCATTGATCGTCTTCAAGCTCCGTAATTGCCCTTAGGCCGTGATGTTTGCCGATCACGCCAGCACAATTTACGGCACCCGTGAGCTTTCCAAACCTGGATACTGTAGCGCTGATCCATTCATCCACCTCTGCCCGTTTGCTAACGTCGACTCGAGTAAGTTGGATCCGAGAAGCTTGGTCCTTGAAGAGCGATTCAACGTGACTGAGCGCTGAGTCGTCAATGTCGCAGATGGAAACTGAGGCCCCACGGGAAACCAGTAACTGAGAGGTTGCGAGGCCAATTCCTGAAGCACCACCTTGAAAGTGTATTAATGCTGCAGTCCAGTAGCAAGGTGAGAAAATGTGATACCAGTAATCGCAATCACTTGGCCCTCAAAACTTTGACCGCTTGTCATCGCGTCTGAGAATATTCGCCTCAAGTTATAGGACAAGTCAGTTTTTTTTCCGTCATTTCTAGCTCAGGATTCTGATCTATTGGATTTATAGGCATGGTCGTCGTCATTTATTCTCTGAAAGGCAGTGACGCGGGGTATGAGCCAGGCATTCGGCGTTAATCACTCCGAAGAATTGCAAACGTTACTGTCGTGTCGGAGATTCATGGTCCAAGTGGTGTATGCTCAGCATACAATAATGTGTCTCATGTACGAAGCTATATCTTACATAACTATTTGTTATCACATCTATTTAGTACGCAAACGGTATGTTTTCGTAGAAGTAATATTAATATTACTATTAACAAGCCATGAGAGGTGGTGTAACCAGCACAAGCTGTCACACAATCACCCTCTGCATGTCAGGATTGCTGAGAAGGACAAGTCATGCTAGCTAATATAGCTGGGTGGCATAATAGATGTGCACACATATCCTCGCATAAATTATTGAAGAAGAATGTGTTGTTCATTTGCATATACTGAACTGCCTAGGAGCCTGACGCCCACTGAAATGCTCTTCTTCCTGTATTCTAGTAGCCTTCAGTGAATCATGGGACTTCAGCAGGTCAAGCTTGTTTTCACGCATCTCAGTCAAGCTATGGTATTTTGTCATTGTGCACTGTTTTTGAAGGTAACATTAAGTGAACGGGTCCGTGTCATGTGAATGTGAAAGAAGCTCGCTGAAACCCCATCGGGCCCCAATAATCAGGTCAAGTGCCTCTGGCAGATCATGCCTTATCCAAGTAGCGTTGGCTTTCGAAGCCCAAGGACATCGGTAGCAGATATTGTCCTTCTCTCACTTCATCCTTGGCTGTGGATTAGTGTCTGGCACGGACTTGGAGAAGTCGTCGAGTGGAGCATGTCCATCGTTCGGTCTGAGAGACTATGTACGCGCGCGGTGAAGGGCAATATGCCTCAATGATAGAATCAGGTACGTGTCCACAACTTCCGTAGATTGTGGATATGAAACCTAGCACATATCCCTTTTGTGGAGATATCAGGTTGAGCCAGTGAAAAACCTTTTAGGTCCATAGCCATTGCAAACCATAGCTGATCAAGTCGAATAAGCGCTCCTCAGCTTAACCTTTCAGAAGCCCATACGAAACTTGAATAAAAAAAAAAGCTCCAAGCAGTCCGTGTCGTATGCATGTGTGCGACAATAGCAAAAGTATACCGTTCCTGCGGCACTGTCAAGCTTCTTGTTCAGATTCCATAAGATAGGTGCAGACAAGGCCCTTTTTCGAGGATTATGAAGACAGCTCTCCTTGTCGTTTCAAACAGGCTATGCTTTTGCGAAAAGCGTAGGCTTGAGGGGTCTCATCGAGATTCCACTGACGCATACTGTATTCTAAGCCCAGCTTCGGAGGCTTTCCGCGCGTGACTGTCAAACTTGTAAAAAAGTTGACGATTTCGATCCCTCATCTACTTCGCTCCAACGATCCACGATGGCAGAAATGCCCTCTGCCGCGCGCGTCCAGACTCTCCTTTCCAACCTGTCGTCGGTCACAAACCGCATCGCCTCATTATCCACGCAGCACCCCGTCCGTCTGATCCTGGTCTCGAAGCTCAAGCCCGCATCCGACGTCCTCGCCCTCCACAGTTCAGATGCCAGACCTTCTCATTTTGGCGAGAACTACGTGCAGGAACTCCTCGAGAAGGCCGAGCTGCTACCTCGAAGCATAAAATGGCATTTCATCGGCGGGCTGCAGAGCAACAAGTGCAAGATTCTCGCCGAGCGCGTGCCGAACCTGTGGTGCGTGAGCAGCGTGGACAGTGTGAAGAAGGCGAACGAGCTGGAGAAGGGCAGGAAAGCTCTGATGGAGAAGGACGAAAGCGCAGACAGGCTGCGCGTTATGGTGCAGGTCAACACTTCCGGCGAAGAGTCAAAGTCGGGGGTCGAGCCAAAGGAGGCTCTGGGACTTTGTAGACACATTAGAGACTCCTGTCCGCATCTCAAACTAAGCGGACTGATGACGATAGGGGCTATTGCGCGGAGCCAGGAGACGACTGTCGAGAATGAGAACGAAGATTTCGAGGTCTTGCGAGCTGTCAGAGACGAAGTCGCGAAGGGCTTAGGCATTGACCCCTCTGAGCTGGAACTGAGCATGGGAATGAGTTCTGACTATGAGGGTGCGATCAAACAGGGGAGCAATGAGGTTAGAATAGGTAGCTCCATCTTCGGAGAGCGTCCGCCAAAGAATGAGGCCAAGGTCACTGGCGAGGCAGGCTGAAATACTATAGATTCTTGCAACGTCCAAGACCGTAGACTTTAATATTATGTTACCGCAAGGAAAACTATGCACAAGAGCAATAGGCTACTTCCACGCCCGACACGTAGACGAAATCAAGCGCCACCAGTCGTGCCATGCTCTTTTGAAATGCACAAACCGTTTTTATTCACCGTATCATGTTACCAGATCGCCATGCGAGACACTGCTATCCCAACAGAGAATCCAACTGCCTCGTCAAACGTAGACACCCATCTCGCACACTCGCTATCTCGCAAATCATTGATCTGTCACGCCTTGGGATAGTCGAGATTCCATGAGTTTCATCAAGACCGGCGGCACCCCTTCATCCGTCGCTCGAATCGTCAGGCGGTACATCTGCGAGAGTTGTCAGTCTCAACCTACAAGACAATAAACAAATCGATAGCATGGGAAACTCACTTTCGTGTCATAATTCGGCTCCAACCGCATCAAGCAACCGTAGTTTCCTCCCTCGCTCGTTCGCAACACTCCAGCACCCACGATGTTTCTGCTATTCGGATCAACGCCGTCCAAGACTCCCCAATTAAATCCTTCAGCCATGTGCCGCGTAAATGAAGGGCTAATTTCCCCTTTGGCCTCGAATATCTTCTGTGATTCTCTCGATCCTCCACCGATCTGTTTCCACCGCTTAAAGAAGTCCTCGGCAGAGAGCTCAGCTCCAGACATATACTTGTGCAGCGTAACGGGAAGCTGCAAAGTAAGCGCTTGCAGCGCACCAGCCATGTATGTCACACGTATCGTAGGGGCATCGGTGAATGCAGCTTTTGCCTCAAATAGCACTGTCTGCTGGGTTTGCTGATCTGGATGAATCGTCGTGTCGGGCAAACTTTTTACGTCCGATTTAAGTGCTTCAGATGATTGATTATCGATGACCGTCGTGAAAGAGTTGATTGGCGAAGCAAATTTGTTTTTGAAATAGAGAATAACTGCACCTGTAGACCCACGGTACTCAGAGCGCAGTCCAATCTGGATCTGTGCATCTTCGTACAAAACGCCGCCATCAAGGGTGAGTAGTCGATAGTAGCCATGTTCCCAGTCTGCACTGAGGTGGGCGGCACTAGCGAAATTGGGTGCTTTAGAAGCCGAGCCGTTCATGTCGAGGCCCGCGAGATCATGGCTGCCAGAGCTCATGGAGCCGTTGGTCGCATTGGCTAACTGCGCGTTATTGGTGAAAGAGCGTTTCGCTCCCGATGTCTGCAGAGCAACTTCCCTGGCGTCGGAGTTCGCGTCTTTGCCTCCGATCGCCCATACCCGCCTGTCGCTTGTATTCGCATGCTTCGAATGTAGTCGAGACAATAGAGGTGAGGCTCTTTCAGGGAATGGAGGCATTTCGTCGCATATATGTTGGAGCAGTTCTTGGGAGGGCATCGTCGCGACATTCAAGTACTCGCACGCTCGTTGCTGCAGTTCCGGATCCATGCTATGACTATATGCCCGGAACGTTTGCAGAAGCTGCGGCCGAATCTCTGGAAGCAAGTTGACAAACTTGAAGAAGCACGACAAAATCATTGCTTGTGTGCCAAACGAGCAATTTTGCATTTTGGCGTGGAGCACCATGAATTGCTCGATTGGACTGCAGCCCGGATTATCGGTGATGTGGTAGCAGCATTCGCCAAGGATATAAGCTGCAATCTTGACCAACGTCTCATGTATGTGATCTTTCTTGATGTAATCAAAGATCGTTTTTGCAGCATACGGCTGCAGATCCTCATTGTTCGTGACGATCTGGCACACTCGCTGCCAGACTTCATCACTGACGTGATCGCCCGCCATTGCTATCAGTCGTAGCGAAATATCAACGTACCACTGAATATCAGTGGCATATTTCTCAGTCAAAATTGCGATCTTGAGGACCATCTCCTCCCTGATGGCATAATCCGCGGTCTGCAAGTACTTCAAAAGCTCTGAAACGATAGGCTGGGCATTTGTCGAGTCGCACATGCTGTACAAAAGGTCCAAGCCTTGCCTTCTGACACTAATGTCTCGGTCTCGCAAGGATCCTATGATAATTTGCTGGTGCTTCTTGATTGGGTCAAGAGTGTCTGTACGTGCAGCTAAATGCACCATGGCTTCCAGACCAAGATACCGCACGTTCGTTTCCCGTGACTGGATGAATTTTCCAAGTTTACTTGATATTTGCACCATGAGTTCTCGCTCAGTGTCAAGATGGATGACTAGGTTGATCGCTTCGAAGAGAACGGCATTCTGAGCATTGTTCTGCTGCACATTCTTGGGCGCCTCCATGGCATTATCGAGGATCTTCTGCAGCGATACTCGTATGAGATCCTGGATGTGACTATCGTCTGCATTTTCTTAGCATAATCTAAAGAACGTGTATCATTCGACTGACCAGAGGGAGGATAGTATTGCAGCAGCTTTAGCAGTTTGACCTGAATCCATGGGCATGGTACTCTGTAGTAATGATAGTCAATGGAGCATTCATTGTCCACCACAATCGCCTTCAGTCGCCGTGCGGCCTTGACATAGCTTGACTTGTACTGCTCTGCATTGTCCTGCGCAAGTGCAATGACCAACGATGCCACAGAGAGTGCAACTCCCATGTCTTGATCATCCATGATGGAAATTATACGCTCGGCCCATTCGAATTGTATTATACCCGGGAACTTGCGGTACAATCGCAGAAGCGTCAGAGCTGCCTTTTTCTTGACGAAGGACTTCGAAGTTCTTTGCTTGCAAGTCAGCCTTAACTTTCTCTCTGCAGTAAGCAGCAGGTGTACCCACGGTGAGATCAAAAGGCGGTGCACGTCTGCTGCCAGGGCCTCTCCCATCTCCTTCCCACCCACGTTAGCGATAGCATGCAGCGCCAAACAATTAAATAGTTCATTGTGGTCATTCAGGTCCTTCCTAATGCTGTTGATAACCAAATGGACGAGCTCATGCTGTTCATGCAAGAACAGAGTCACAGCCAAGTAGCCAATCTGTTTCTCGGAATATTTGGTGCTAGACACCAGATTTACGGCCTCTAAATGCCCGAAATCGACATTCCAGCCCAAGATGTATATGTACAAAAGCTTGCACACATACTTCTTGCGGTCGTAGCCAGTCAACTTGCCATCCTTAAACTTTTGCCGTATGTTAGCCAGCTCCTTGTTGATTCGTTTCTCCTCTAGCTCGCGTGCCCGGGCATTGCGAAGATCAGCAATGAAGGTGACAAGACCTCGCATCGGCGCATTGGTGCCATCCTTGCGGGAAAATAGGCTAGCCGACGCGCCAACACTGGCGAGCGCTGTTGGGTCCTTCGGCATCTTCGAACTGTGTTTCTGACGGTCCACCCCGTCTCAAATGGAGAGCCTAAGACATCGGCAACGCTAGTTGGAGCCGAGAGGTTGAACTTTGTTTTGCTTGTCAGAGAAAGGCGCAACCTTTCGCGGCGGGGGGCGATAAATGCGGAGGCTAGTCCCTCTCCTTTGGCTGACTAGCTCATACGACAGCAGCGTGATATCGGAGGCCAGGCTACAGGTCGCAAGACGGCACGTCAAGCTTTCAAGCAGACCTTGTCGGCGCGCAGAGCGAGTTATAAAGGAGAGAAGCTGCGTTGTGGAGAGGAAGTGAACGGTGTAGGCTTGGTAATTACTATTCCCAGATAGTCGAGGTGTGGATTCGGGGTCCTTGCGCCAGTAATTCCGTCCTCTCCCAAAGGCAAGCTTCTGTACGTTCACCTCTTCTCGTCGCAAATTTGGCTTCGCTACACACAATTCCATCTCGCCGCTCAACCCTGCAACTCTTACGATGCGCAGGATACCTAAGATTTACGAGCCCGTCATTGATGCGGCCATTGGACGCATTGCCGGGCAGCGACATGTGTCAAAGTATGTGTGCAAGCGATGTCTGCGGCACGGTTCTTCCAGTCAGCTGCCTCCAACATCAACGGCACGATTCTCCACCAGTGCGGCTAGTTCAGCTGCGCTTGGAATGGACAAATTTTCAAGCGCAATGAAAGGGGAGACGTCGATGTTTGATGGAAAGGCAGAACAAAACGAGACGGACTTCAAGCCCGCAGAAACCTGGGAGGGCCTTGAGTGGGTTGGCACCAGACAATGGTACGAACAGCAGAAACGACCATCGAAGCCATTTCAAGGGTATGTCACTGCAGTCATCGAGCAATCCGCATGTCTTTACTGACACATGTGAAGATACGGCCGCATCACGGCACCATTGAAGGATCGAATAAAAATTCGGGATGAGCTGCTAAAAGCCATTGTCGAAGTTTTCACCATCAAGAAAGCAGCTCCAGATGCATGGAAGACGCGGCTGAGGCAGGCCACCGTGGATGACGCTGAGTTGTTCCCCCGCGGCATTCGCATTGGCAGTGATCCTCATACCAAAGAGCTAGTCTTGGAGTTTGAGAACGGAGAGGTAGAGAAACAGTTCTCGGACCATTTGCAGAGGACAATCAACTCGGAGAGCCAAAGAGCGAGAGAAGAGATCTCAGACACTGGATCCTCAACAGCCGAAGCTGCGCAAGCCACACAGTCAAGCTCGGAGGACTTCGCATTTGCTGATCTTAGGAGCGAGAGCTATGGCAAATGGTCGTCGATCAGCCTCGAAGATTTGGGTGTCAGGTTTGCGGTATGTGTTTCGAAGCGCGGGCATCTTTTGAATGCATCACTGACCATTTGTGACGAACCAGATTGCGAGGCGAGTTCAGCAACGCACTGGGATCAGGCTGACGGATCCGCAATTCACGCACGCGACTACGGCTGGAGCCATGTTCAATCATTTGTGGAAGCCTGAGAAGCCCAAGAAACTTGCCGAAAGACTGATGAGCAACGAAGAATTGGCCAACCTGCCCAACGTGAAGATTGCTGACCACAGAATCACATTTGTGCACCGCGAACGTGAAGTAGGCCGATGGAAGGTCATTGAAGAAGAATTGAATGAGCGCGGAATCCCAGCTTTGGGTACGCCCGGCTTCAAGAAGCGATCTGGGAAGGTGTGAATGCAAATCAGGGGGGGGAGCAGTGAGGAGGCGAGTTTTGTACTAATACAGCATCGTTGCGAAGCCGTGAATCTCTATGCCTTGCGCCGGGGCACGCTTTGCTGGAGACAAGATGAGGATTCTGAACTAGCAGGCAAGGTCTGCCAACAAGCATGGAACTAGACTTTGCGGCGCCAGACGCAGCATGTACAAATCTGGCTGCCTTGATGAACGGCAGCAGTAAGATGAGACAATACAGCGTGGTTCGATCGCAGTGACAGCGACCAATCAGCAAAAATGCCCGCGAGAATCCGGCGTGGCCTCGTCCGGCTGGTCGAAATGAGCGCGAGGCGAGTCAGATCACATGATCTGGCTGCGACACTAAAACCGGCTCGGGTCGTTGGCTCATTGCTCGTTTCGCTTCAGGAGCTCGCGCGCTGCGGCTCAGCTGTTCCACCATCAATCTCTTCTGCATCTCGCAACATCATCGATCGTCACTTCGCTCTCTTTAGCGCCACATCCCGTTGCCGTAGGCATCTTCGTGACAACTGCGCCCTGCATTTTCGACGCGTCGTGGCCGTGCTGGTACTTTGATCGCAGCGGCTCCAGGGAGATCAAAGCGCAGGCCGCTGCGTCCGTTCGCTTCGCAACGTCTATACACGTCGTGACACGCGCTGAGATTCACGCGACGCCACGCCATCTGAGATCCTGTCGCGGCCAACTGTTTCCCGTCGGGCGGTGCTGGAGTCATGGACATCAAGGAAAAGGACCACAACTTCCGAGCGTCGCCACGTGCGGATTCTTTCATTGCCGTTTCTGACGACTCGATGGACGCCGATGACGTGCAGTCGCCAGCGCCCGTGGAAGACGAGGCCGTCATCAAATGCGTCTGCGGCTTCGGAAAGGGCTATGACGATGACGACGCCATCATATGTGATAATTGCCGGACCTGGCAGCATACCTTGTGCTATTTCTACCAGAGACCGCTGCCATCAGACGACGAGCAGTATCTGTGCCTGGATTGCGGAGGAGCACGTGATGACCTCGACATAAATGCCGCAGCAGTGAGGATGCGTCGGAAGATCCGAACGCTTGCCACCATCGCGGATCGCATCTCAGAGCTCTCGTGCGAGATCGTAGCGCGCAACGAGGAGCTGGACAAGCTGGGCTGCGAACTGTCCTGCGTGGAGAGCGACATTTACCTTAAGGGTCCGTTGCTAGCTGAGCACGGCACAGCCGCTTCATGGGCTGTGCTAGATGAGTGGCACGAGGAGTATTCGCTTCTTCGATATGAGATCGACAAAACCATCGCCGAGAGAGACGCAATTCGCGCACGCGTTGATGAGCTGGAAGACGACGCGAATCGCGTGAAACGAAACGAGCCGACCAAAGCGGAGGAGTTGAAGTCAAGGTTGGATGATGAGGCGGCAGGACCAAAGCTGTGGACCACTGCGTGCTCGCTGGGCAATCGGGCGGCGGTTCCGCACTCGCTGCCACCGATCCTGGAGCGAGCTCTAGGAAGGAGTACAAAGAAGAAGCGGAAAGCTGGTCGATTACGCTAACTTTGACTCGGCTCTTTGACCACGTGCGAGTCCTTATTGGTCAGAAAGTTTTATTTTCGAGCTTAGCATGGGCATGAGCATTTTGATCGTCATAGCATGGGCAAGGAGTTCGTCTGGTGTCTACACATTGGCATATAGCCATTGCATGTCCGATGGAGAGAGCGAACTGTGTTTTTATGATATGTTGGGTTTATCAAGCATCGCGGTCGATGCTTTTCTTTGATCGTTCTTCATGGCGGTTCTCAACTGTGATATCATTAGTTGCAAACTGTGTAGCAAATATCGCATATGCTTGCGCCAACTTGGAGCGAGTTCACTATTCCTCCTCTGACCGACCTTGTTTGGTTAGAAGCAGACTTCTGACATACCAACCTTGTATCGTCGCGGCTTCCTGTTCAAAGCATGATGCATGTTCTCAATCTTGAAATTGGTTCGGTACCTCCGGGTAATATCATCAGGCTTCGTATTGACTTTGTTCAAGAGATATCTACATCTTTTATGCAGCGACAAAGACCTCTACTGTCCACCGAATAGTCTCCGAGATGGAAAAAAAAGATGTATTTAGTCAACCTATGTAACCAATCGTGATTGGAAACTCCACACCGTAAGTATCGCCGGTTTATATCCACCTTGTCATTGTTCTTAATCCTAGCACGAATACAATAAGATTATAATAGCATAGCAAACGACCTTCGTTAACGAAATGCAATGCTCTGGGAGACTAAGGTTCTTCTATGACGGCTATTTCAACCCTCTTAAGCTAGCTTTAGGAAAGGATTGATGCGGACGCTCGCTCGTCCCATTGCGAATGTCTGAAAACTTCTTCTCCACCTGTGCTTCAAGCGAACAGCTCAGTTATGAAGCAGTTCGCTCTTGCACGGTTATCCAAAGCAGTCGCAGTATCTAAAACCGTCCAGATAGTACGTGCCATCACGAGAAAGGCATAGGACAACCTTCACGTCGAGAAGCAACATCACGCGATTGAGACAAAGATCTCTAGTCGGTGTGATCGATAACCCGATCGTGCTGTCATCTTAAACGAGCAATGTTTCGCAAGAGTGACGAATTGAATGCCAGCACATGCTTGGAAAGTCCCGAGCCTGCAGTCGCGGCTGTAGCAGTGGCAATGCCAAATTATACCCTGCCTTGAACGGATGTCCAGGTCGTATCTGGTTCTAGACAACATGGCTGGTCAAGTGACAACTATTGGTGTGAGGAGATCAGTCCTGTTTGTTTCGCCTTCCTGAGAGGGTCACGATGGGATTCAGCGGTGCAATGGAACACGGCAGATCAACTTCACAAACGTACCAAAGCGGGGAACGTCAGGTCAAGCTACTGCTAGTTACCAGACGTATTCCAATGATCTAAGTTTCACGGCCTCAGATTAAAGCCAACGACCGCAGGTGATTTTTGGGCGCTGCGATCGTCGGATCTACGAGCAAAATCCCGTCAAACGTCCGTAGTCCAGTATTACATGATGAATTACGCTTTGAAGCTAGGTATTAGTTTGTAGCAGTACCTGAATGCCTCAGCTCACTCATTGCATCGAAAAAAAAAAACTCAGCTCATTGTCCGCTGTTTTTCTACTGGACCTGGATGCTTACTCCCCAATTGCATTATCCTTGGTATGCATATCTAGACAAAGGCTCTACAGATATATCGTACAGTTTTGCTTGCAGGGGAGTCAACAACTTGCAGAAGGGTTGTGAAATTCTACAATAAGTTTGTCGAATATAACAGCATCCAGGAGGGGCGAGGCGTGTGAGAGAGCAACATGAGCTGACTTTGCTGATGTGCCTTCGACATTCCAGATATCACAGGTGGAGACAAAGACGCGAATCAGGAAGATGAAGATGAGATTCTCTTCCAACTTCAGGGATATTCCGAAACTCCTGCCAAAACACTGCGTTTTATGATAGCACAGCGAGAAGTAGGGTTCAGAGGTAAACTTCGTGACACGTTGGAAAGACATAACGTATTTGTCTTATGATGTCGCCAGCAAGATTATTCGGTTCTGTACTGCGGAGAAGAGAACGGCTGATTGATAAAGGTTGAACGCAACAATAAAGTTCTGCAGCATAGCATACTTGGTATCTTTAGACTTGTACTATAAAAGTCGTAGTAATCGAAAGACTGGCTGCGTGAAGTATTGTGGAGAAATGATTATGTGTAGGCGATTTTTGGCTTTGTTCGTTGTGGTGAAGCATCCATACGACTACATGGAGCAATCTCGGCCATGTGCATTTTTATTTCCTACTATTGGATCCAAGCTTTTGAACACTTCAACGTTTCAAAATCCACGAAGAGTTCGCGTTCTGGATGGTAGCTACCATTATATTGTCAATCATCATCGCCCATTCTTTGAAGACTGCAATCCAATGATAGCCATGAACATTTCTTCGTAAATTTCTCCACGGTCATATAGAGTATCATAGTTCTGCACCTTGCCCTATGAACGGCTTTTGACATATGGTCCATGTTTCTCCATCTCCGCTTTGTTTGCCTTTGTTGCTCGATTGCAATGCTCGACTGCAACCTTACGCCAGATCACGTAATATCTGACACTTAAGGATTTCAAAGGGCTATGTAGCAGAGCGGCAGTAATGCACGCTCTTTGTTCAACATGGTAGTCGCATTCGTCGGATATTCTCCTTCCTTCGGTCCCGAAGAAGCCGGTAAGTTCTACATGAAATCAAATACTCAAATAAGCTTCATCCTGCGCCTGATATAAAACTAGGCGACCAATATTCAGGCTCTTCAGCCTGAAGGTCAACCCAAACGAGAGAGTCGGCCATCAGGTCGTCAACTACTGCGGTTGCCCTTCCTTTTTCCCACGAGAGATTATCCCGTAACATTGATATAGTTACGTAGCCAAGAACCTGAATAACTTCGAGAACGGTCGACTGGTCATTATTAAGCTCCTTGGGAACAGATCGGATCATTTTTGTGCTTCCAATCTGAATAATCTTGAAACCGGAAGCAAGAGGTTCCAAAGATTTGACCGCGCGGTGTATGTCATCACTAATTGGCATTAGCAGCCTATCTACCTGAAGGGGAAAGAGATTTATTGCATACTCCGATACCTCCATGCCACCACCAATAGCCTTTCCTTGTTGAATTCTTTTCTTCACCTCAGACACTGCCATCATCCCTCCATTCTCAGCCCTTGTCTCCCTGCAGACCTCTACAACTCGCACGGCTAGCTCAAAATAAAAGTCATTTACGCTACCGCCGAGCATCTGAGACCATATACTGCCCCCGCCCTTGGCGCCTTTGCTGGTGTGCGATGACGCTAAAGGGTCCACGCCGATAGCGTTACACATACGTGCAAATTCAGCGCGAAAAGTGGGGTTGCTTCGGATGTCCTTGCCATGAGTTATGCTGAAGTTGTGGAGAAGTTGCTGGAAGACTGATAGCTGAGTCTGAAGAGAATCAAGATGCTGTGCTTGGATTGAAGAGCCGTAGTTGGCATAAGCATCTTTAATGGCCTCGTTGGAGAAGGCCGAGAGGCCCACTCCACGGCGAGAAGCCATATTCAAGGCGTAACAGTGGGGTCTGCCGGCTCAGAAAGAACACGATAAGAAAGTTATCATAACTCTCGTTCATAGACATCGATGATATGTAGATTCACGTGTATAAAAACTTGGCCTAAGGCTACAAGGAAAAGTTGTCCTGCGCACGGATCACCACAAACGGGTAGCAATTTTCTTTCTCGAACTTTTTCCTTGCAGACCTCGCCCAAGCCTTCGCACTCCATCGGTCAATAGCAACAATGGCTCCTGCTAAGAAAGCTACCGCTGTCAAGACGTAAGGGAATTCCACCGCCACGACAAATACGACAAGAAAAGAGAATGGTAGGATAGTCAGGCACATATCTGCTGGAATGGCTCATCGCAGCACCAGCTCGATTCTTCCTCAGACTCAGCCCTCATGACGTCCGTAAGCTTCTTGCGGCGCTTGAGAGTATGGGCAGAGATGTTGGGGCAGAAGGTAGCACTTCGCTCCAGAATACATTGGCCGCTGAACGTTTGTGTATTCAGCGTGCTCTTCACGACCCTGCACGCAGGGCGCATCAATCTACGGTTGCGATCCAGATGTAGAAACGATGACTCGTTTCTGCGGATGAAACCGTGACTTTCGATGCGATATTATCGAGATGTAACTCCAGTTCAGAATGCCGCTATGCTGCAATTCTCGACTTGCGAGTACAAACATTAAACGCCTGACTATTCTAACGCAACACAGTACGGTCCCAACTAAGAGCGAGATTCTCGCGCCTGAATCTCTCCTCAAGAAGCGCAAGTCTCAAGAGAAGGAGCGTGCCAGCCGTGCTGCCGAGCTTGAGAAGAAGCGAGCTGTAGGTACATCCCTTTTGCTTATCGGGGAGACAGAGTTATGATGATAGCAAACCACCTAGTCGACTAGGCTCCTCGCCGATGTTGTCGCTAAGTTAACCATCTTTCGGGACTGATGTGGAGGAACGAGTCATCACTTGACGAGAAGTCATGTCGTTGATGGATCAGACTGACCATGTATCCACAGGCAAACAAGGAGAAGCGCAAAGTCATCTTCCAGCGTGCTGAGAAGTACGTGAAGGAATACCGCGATGCGGAGCGCGAGAAGATTCGCCTTCACCGCGTAGCCAAGTCCGAGGGTCACTTCCACGTTCCGGCCGAGGCCAAGCTCGCCTTCGTTGTCCGTATCAAGGGTATCAACAAGATCGACCCCAAGAAGCGCAAGACTCTTCAGCTTCTGCGTCTCCTCCAGATCAACAATGGTGTCTTCGTCCGCTTGACAAAGGCTACCATCGAGATGCTGCGAATTGTCGAGCCCTTCGTTGCCTATGGTTATCCCAACCTCAAGTCTGTACGTGAGCTCATCTACAAGCGCGGCTATGGCAAGGTGAACAAGCAGCGTGTGCCGCTCACGGACAACGCAATCATCGAGGAGCATCTTGGCAAGTACGGCATTGTCTGCATGGAAGACCTCATCCACGAGATCTACACTGTCGGCCCCAACTTCAAGCAGGCCAGGTAGGTTTTCGTTCTAATGTGTTTAGCTCTACATTCCGCTAACCATCACCGCAGCAACTTCCTATGGCCGTTCAAGCTGTCCAACCCCACTGGCGGTTTCAGACCTCGCAAATTCAAGCACTTCATTGAGGGAGGTGATCTTGGCAACCGGGAGGAGCACATCAATGCTCTGATCAGACAGATGAACTAAGGAAATTGTGCGGGCCAGTATGGGATCATAACAAGGAGGGCAGCGTATTCGGCTGTTTCCTTGCTGACAGCGGTGGCGTGGGTCACGGTTTATGCGAAGCATTTGGCAACCCTCGGATTAATTGTATGAGGGCACCAACGGCACGGTGGCGTACAGGCTTCAGTACGGTAGCTCGGTATGAAAAAGTACTCTGCAGATGACATGGCACACACAGAATTTTTTTTGACCCCTTGCGCAAAGTGCACTGTTGGGAACTGCAATTGTCCCCTTCACTTTGCAACCTTGTACAAAATCGCGTGTTTGGGTGATACGCCAAGCAAATGACAACACCCGAGTTTGAAGATAGATGCTACCCTCACGAAGTGATTTTTGTGCATGAGACACGAAGTTTGACAAGAAGACTTCGCTCGTAGGGGTCTAGTAAGGGAACCCAGTCCTGTATATTCGATTGCGTGACCCTGGATGAGTAGGAGAGGCTTACCACGTGCTGTCCGAGTGATCGACTGCAAATTAGAAGCTCACTTGCCCGAGGCTCAAACCAGTTGCTTGCCGGGAAAGTGCAGTGAGAAGAGAAGCGGAGGGAAATCGCTTGGTCGGTCCTCGTTGAATACGTCGCGGAGCAGAGATAAAGAGGGATCGTTGCGGCAAGCGCGACAACAAGGATCTTTTCGATCCCACGAAGCGGTTTGAGCGAGCTCTGCGTCTTCTCCAGCAGCCCGCACGTGCAGCCTGTGTAACTGGGCCTAATGCACACGTCCTGAATGCAAGCCAACAGGGTGTGTTGGTTACGCCTGGACCATTTGAGCGAACAGGAGGGAACCAAGAAAGAGATTGACGCTGATCACGGATTGCAGTGGCAAAGCTGCAACGAAGCGAGATGCCGCGAATGCACGGAAAGGAATGAAAAGATGAACACGGTTGTGCTGTCAAGCTCGAACAGCACGAAGGGCAGGCTCTGGCACACGCTGCTGGCGCTGTTGCCTTGCGCCGTGTAAGGATTAGATCATCATCAAGAGCATGGTGGCCGGCTGCCTTGGATGGTTTGTACGAGGTGGCAGCGAACGCGGCCGGGGACGTCAGCTATGACAGCATCATCAGCCAGCGACCGCATCATACCCAACGCCGTCATCGTCATCGTCATGATCTTGCTTCTGTGTTTTCGCCACTGAAGAAGAAAGGAAGAGGGAAAAAAGCCAGGGGACGCGTTGGTTGGCCGGACGGAGTGGTGCGAATGACTCTTGTGCAGCTCCCCTTCTGCTCCGCCGTGACCGACTTACCACTAGAACGGACTGGACCCCGCAAGCGAAGGGCGGGAGAGCAGGATGGCTGCATCCTTCTCGGTCGGATGCGGTGGGCTCACTTTTCCATTCCCACCGCACGCAAGGTTTTCGATATTATTTTCCCTCTTCGCGCCGTGGGAACTATTTTAGTTTACAGCACAGCAGCGTAGGTGGGTTGCAAGGGCCCAGAACACACCCTCGTTGAAATCTCCCGAGGACGGCAAAAAGCGGTCGCCGAAGCAGGCCGGAACGACGCCTGAGAAAGGAAGGGCGAAATGATGCAAGGACGGAGGGACGGAGCGCGCGTCTAGCACTTCTGCATCGGCCTTGGCCAGCCGTTCGCAGGAACGCATGTCCTCTCTCTTTCGTCTTTTTGCAAGCCCAACAGCATCCCCAGTTCCTCAGCTCATTTTGTGGAGGCCATGCTTTTCGGTCCTACCGCTATCGCCGACGCCGCCGCCGCAGCAGCAGCAGCTGCTGCTACGGCTGCTGTTACTGATGCTGACGCTGCCCGACTCTAGCCATGCTATGCACGACGGTGCGATGCAAGGCAGATCTCAACCGAACGCGAGCCCTGCGTCCGAGCCTTTCCGCTCGTCTGCAAACCCTCTTTTTAGCTTCTCTCTCTCTTCCCAATTCTCCACTTGCCTCTTCTTTACCCTTAACTCCTTCCCTTCTCCGCGTCTGCGTTCCGTAGTGGGGTTGGGGGGAGGGAGCTCGAGGGTACCGGCACAGAGGGGACATGCGCGGCAAAACTCAAAAAAAATCAATAGAAAACAAAAAGTGTCATATGCACCAAAAAAAAGAAGAAAAGTTTGGTGTTAACTGGAGGCGAAGTGTGGGCTCGGTGCCTCTTTCGCGTTGCGTGTGTCAGTAATAAGATACCGCACAGGTTTCGTCCTCACGTCTCCCTCAACGCATGCAAACAGCAACAGCAAACCCGTGACACGCAGCAAGAATATAAAACGGCTTTTCGTAAGATATGTGGGGAAATCCAACAGCTGGGAAATCCAAAACTGTGGTTGCTCCGGACGGTTGCTCGGCAAGAAAGCAAACTGACCCACGGCTCAAAGTAATTTTTTGTCTATAAAGTTATTTTTTTTTTTGTTTAATCGCTGTTAAGGCTCATGCTTTTTTTACTGCGTTCTGCGTTTCACGGAAACAAGGCTTTTGACTCTCCGTGTAACGCAGCATCGATCCTTCGTAACCTCCGGTTCAACAACTCTTTGGTTCTGGCCCCCTTCCCCACGTCTCCTCTCTCCGTTCCTCTCCCTCTTCCGGCCGAGTGCTGACGAACGAGCAAGCGACAATTCGCTCTCCTTCGCCAGCAGGCGGCCCACAGTGAGTGCCCAGTCACGGTTTCAGCCGGCCGCTGCACTACGAATGTACGAGATGGATGTTGCTCCGCTTCCGTCCATCGGCCGTCTGCTCTCGTGAGGGTTGAAAGGCGGGCTCCGGCGGGATGTACGGTACAGACTGGACGTCGCCTAAGTTCTTTTTTGGAATTGCGCACGCGGCAAAGCAAAAATACGAGGTTGAAAACGGGAAGGGGCTCAGGAGCAGGCCTTGCGCTTTCCTCCCCCTCGAGGACCCAACATGGAAATGCAGAGCAGAAAAGACTCGTCAATGCCAAATTGTTATTTCTTTTTCCCCTTCTCCTTGTGAGTGAGCGGAGAGGCAGACTTTTGCCATGCCATCCGCCCAGCCGTTGGGCGTCCGCAGCAATTTCTGCGCCTGCAAGCGAAAGAGTAGTAGTAGCAATAGTTTCACAGTCAAAGGCGCACAAGCGTGGTCAGTTTATGGCTCAGGCAGGGGCGTTTAGAGGGCCTCATTATTTCAACACGAGCGAAATGGGACTAACCTACTGCACCTATTACGACGACGAGGACGGGGCTCCTGTTCTGAGCAGAGCTGAATGGCAACAACGAAGAGCTCCGTGCTTGATCCTTTTTGGTTTGCTGCTTTTGTTATGATTGACAGAAGCCTTCGGCCTTGCGACCGGGACCGTCGCGTGGCGGCTGCGTGTGTGTGGCGGCCGCCAGGCTTTTATTGGTAGACATGTGGGCAGAGCGGCTTCTCCATTGCGAACACAGCCGTGGCCGCGTTTGATCTGACGCTTTCGTTGAGAGCGGATTATTGGTGGGCAGTCGAGTCAACGGGGCATTGCCAATTTTGCTGCTCATGTGTTCTCCCATGGGCAGCCTTTGTGAGGGGGCTCTGCAAAATGGCTGCTCGACATACTTTCGCTCCGCTCGACCGGCATGCCAGAGCTTGCATTTGATGGTTGACTGGATGGCAACAAAGCACGCGGCTTTGCCACGGTGGACTTCCTGTCGTTGTCCGACAGATGGGATAAGGTCTGACGTACGCTGGACAGAGGCTTTTGTCCGGCTGACAAAATACACGGCTACTGACCAGCGTGAACAATGAGCGCTACTGTGAGCTGTGTGTAATGGCACCCACCAACGGCGAGGAGGACGGGGAACGCAGAACATGGAAAAGGCGTGATTGGTGGGCAGATGAGAAGCGGAAGGGGTGGGCGTAGCCCTCTTGTCATCGTGAACGGTTTTTTGCGCAGTGCCTAGAAGAGATTTTTTTTTACCGCACCCCTGTCGTGGACCGCCCTCGCGCCGGAACCAAACGTACGGCCAGGCCAAAGCCGAACAATGGCCTATGCCCAAGCCCAAACCCAAGCCTCAAAGCGGAGAGCACAGGCCCACGGTTGGGAAGAAGAGAAAGAATGGGAAAAGGAAGGCAAGCTGCCGGACGAGCCAGGACTAGTGGACGCTAGGCGTGGACGAGCGTTCGGTCATGTGCAGGTTCAACTCTCCTTCAGGTGCCCTATTGACTTAGTTACAGGCGTGGAATGCGGCAGTGCGGACAGTCGTGTACAGCACCGTACATGTACGGGACAGTACTGTGCGCAGAGGAGCAGAGGAGGAGGTGATGGTGGTGGTGGTTGCGGTGGTGCTGTTGGGCAGTAACTTAACTTTAGCCGCCGTCATGGTGGCAGGTAGTAGCACGCCCACTCTGGCTCCACCCACTTCTCTGCTGTTTTTTTTCCCTTTTTGGGTGCCGCAGCATTTAGAACGAGCCCACGGAACCCTTCTGATGCACACGCAGACACACATCAGACGTACCTCCGTCCTCTTGCACACGGACGCACACGCCCGCAGGCACAGACGGGCAGACACACACACCCTACTCGCGGACACTCACGGACACACTCGCACACACACCCGCACCGCATCCGCCCGTCTACCCACCTACCCACCCGCGCACACTCCAAGTCGCTGACCTCTCACCTCATCATTATTCACGTTCCCAGTGATTACGCGCACTCCCACACTCTGCCACGCTCGTCCGCACCTTCCCCTTCCCCCTGTTCTGCCTTCACTTGTCTGAACCCACCCCCGTCCTTCCTTCCTCGTCTTTCTTCCCTACTCTTTCCCACTCCAACTCTCCTCTCCTCTCCGTCACCCTCTAAACCCACCGTTTCTCTCCCCTCTCGTCGCAGGCAGCGCTCTTAATTGAGCGACTCATCTCCACTCGCAGCGCCTTCATCTTCAGCGTCCTCTTTTTTCCACAGCGCTGGTTGTCGGCACCGGTCGGTTGATTCGTCCGTCGTTGCGTGTGTGTGTGCGTGTGCGTGCGTGTGTGTGGCCTTCGCAGACTTGATCCGCTTTCTTGGTCAGTCAGCTTCACCTCCCAAAAAAAACCCACCGAAACAGGCCTACCACTTTCATCGCCACCTCGCGATTCTGTCATCAGCCAACCGCCTCGCTTCCGCACCTCGGGTCGGTTCATACTTTCGCTGCAGCCTACGGCACCGAGACTGTGTCTTGCGTGTTCGGACCGCGTGTGCGTGTGTGCGTCTTGACTTTTGGTCCACCCTAAAAGGCAGACTAAACCGTCCACACGCACACACTCAGCTCATCCCCTTCCGGCTGTTTTTCCCACACCCAAAACCTGCTTCTCTCATCAAACCACTTCTCGACGTCCAGATCCTGCTCCTTGCACAGTCTCGCGGCATCGAGCTGCACTGTCTACTTCGGCCTACGCGTCAATCTCCAATTCCCGGATCACGGTCGCCTTTGTCCGGTGCAACGACCTATTAACTTAGCATCGTTGCCGTCGACCTCGACCACCTCCACGGCAAACGTCCTTCATCCCAATCCTCACACGAGGAATACGTGTTTTTGTGGCGCCCGTCGTCATACACACGACCTGCTCACGCGCTGCCGTTTCTCTGACGCGGTGCTTCCAACTCTTGTCGTGGAGTAGCTTTTCTCTCTCCAGTCAACGCCAGCCCTGGGACACGTCGCCTCGTCCGCGCGGTCGCACCCAGCTACGTTCTAGCACTTGCCCTTTTCACCCGCTTTTAACGTCATTACGCCCAATCTCGTACCCCGGATGACAACGACCTGCTAAGTGCTTTGACTTCGTCCGTCAAAGGGCTTTCGCTCTCCATCCCACGGTTGGAGGTGAAGGGAACGGTACTTGACAACGCGACCTTGATCCTTGCCACCGTAACTAACGTCACACCCAGGGCTTTCAAAGCCGTTTCTTTCGCTTCTAACGACTGCGACACTACTCAGTCATGCCGTCCTTCTACAACAACCGGCACATGCCGCTCACACCACCGGAGTACAGCACAGGCTTCCATAGCAGCCACTGTTCAGGCATGCCGTACCAGCCTCACGGTTACGGTGCGCAGCAGTTTGGACGCCAGGATGAGATGATGTACGACTATGCCGGCCGCTATGTACGTGCCAGTGCCGCAGTTCATCCGCAACAGGGCTATGCGTCGTCGGTAGGTGTGCAGTCTATCGGTCGGTACAACGACGGCATGGGTGTCACTCTCCCGCCAGTTCGCTCTCTGGACCAGTCTGTGCCCATTGACGTTTACCAGCAGCCTCCGCCATACCGGTATCACGAGCAGCGGTCACAGCAGAAACAGAAGGATGAAAAGCCTGTTGGCGGCGTCTCCGCTAAGCTGGACTATGACATGGAAGAGATGACGGATTTCGTCACGGAAAAAGCTCAACAATTGTATGCTTACTTGATGGTCTCTCTACACGTTGCAAATGTTGACATTATCACCAGGGTTCAGTCGAGCAGACCCAGTCATACCGCCTTTCGTGCGTGGGTCAACAGTGTGCTGTGCGCCACTCGTCTCCCATCAGCAACCATTGTGCTTAGCTTGCATTATCTTTCCGGTCACATGGCTCGCCTCGCTGCAACGTCGCAGCCAAACCATTCTGAGAACTTCATTTATCGCCTTCTGACTGTTGCGCTGATCATGGGCAGCAAGTTCCTCGATGACAATACCTTCATCAATCGTTCCTGGGCGGATGTCAGTGGCATAGACATCCGAACGTTGAATCAGATGGAGCGAGAGTGGCTGGCCGAGTTGGATTGGAAGCTCCACATCGACCCAGCCGAGCACAATGGTTTCAACGCTTGGATGCAGCACTGGAAGGACTACGAGAAGACCAGACTGGATCGTGGCGCTCAGTCTCTCAAACTCAGTCCCATTGATACCAACGTCCAGCACCACTCCCCGGCGCACAAGCCCTTCTCACCCCCGTCAGCCATCATGGGTTACACTCCTATGTCTGGTATGGAGTACAATGCTCGGCCGTTCCCCACCAACCACCACACACCTGTCTACACACCGTTTGACCCATGGCTAATCAGGCGGTCTGCGCACGACAGCTCGCCAAGTTCCGCACCACACACGGGACCGACTACGCCGGAGTACTACGGTGGTCCTGGCACTTGGGCACCGATTGACGGCTCTGCGTACTCATACTCTAGAAGAGGATATCAGATTAATTCCATGCCGCAGCCTCTGAATGCCCCCTATACTCCGTTCACTCCAACATACAACCAGCAAAACCCTTGGACTGGACACAGCATTCACTGCAACTGTGGTCATTGCTCACGTCAACAGGTTCCGTATTGGGTTGGCCCTCACTACTGCCAGCAGTCCGTGATGGCCTAGACGTTCTTCTCATTTGCGTGGACATCCGCTTCCTCCACAATGCCCATGGCTTGGTTCTGACCTTTTTTTCTCTTCTGCGCCTACTCGCCAGTGTTTCGTTTGCTCCAATACCTAAAAGTTTATCTGGGGAGAAAAGTGGTTTCGCCACCTATCCAAACACTTCTAATACTTCAAAGTCTATACTTCGCGACCATTGTTCGGCAAAACATCGCGGCACATACCACACGAGGCGGGCCATTAGAAATTTTTCACGGCTGTTTTATTTTTTTTCACTTCGAACGACCCCTGCATTTGTTCAATTCACCGGATAGACCACTTTTTCAATTTTCAAACATCAAAGGGATCAGCGGGTTTAACGGGCGTTTGGGCTCGGGTTTGAATTTCGCTCTCGTCACATTCGACTTTTACGACTCCTTTCCGGGAAGAAGTCTCTGCACCGCATGCCTTGCGTGGCGTGGACTTCGAGATTCTCCGCACGGTGCTCTTGGGTCATGGCCGCAATTTGGGTATCTGCCGAGCCGCTCGTGGCTGCATTGCGCGTTTTTTTTTTCGTGCAGAAACTCGGCTCCCTCTCGGCTATTGGTTGATGCCGCGCAGACGTTCGGCCCACCACACGTTCATACTCAACACTCGCACCCATGCGACGCATCGAAGTCGGAAAATCGGCGCTCACACTTGCCAAGATGTCGAACCAACATCCCATTGATGCTTCTTGGCATCTCTTTCTCCGACGACGAAATAACAAACATCTTCGGGTTCTTTACGGTCACGCTTTTTCTGCATTTAGATGGGATGCATTCACGGGAATTTGCTCTTTTTTTATCTTTCTTATCTGCGTGGAAATTATTTTCGCTCTTGTCGCCTTCTATATCTTCTTCGAGATATCACGATTCGATCCGAAGAAAGTGCGGCAGAAGGATACACCAGATCTTCGAGATCCAGTTCTTACGATGTCTTAACGGGTTACTTACGGGAAAAAAACTTCGTCTTCTATGTAATTGGGTTGAGGCCTAACAAACCTAAGATAAGAGCACTAGTCTCAAGTGTTTTCTTGGTCATGGGGTTTGGTAGCCGGACCATTCCTTTCGCTTTTCATCGGGCTGAGAATACTTTATACCCCTTTGCAGAAGAAATCAAAACGGGAGACAGGAGGGGAGTTTTAAAAAAGATGCTATATCAAAACACATTTTCTTTTTCGCACCAGTATTCCCCCTCGCACAGCATTTTTTTTTGTATCCAGCGAGCGAGTTGCACGGCATTCGACTTCCTCCCGTCTGCTCCTTAATTCAACATTTTTCATTTTCCGGAAAAGTATGATCATGTCCCCAGTCTTTTTCTTCCCAACTATAAGGAGGAACCCTTTCATGTTCGCCCTAACTTCGTTCCGCTATTTCCGTTCTCGCACGCGCAGCATGCGCTTTACCGGACCCGAATCCCGGGCCCGAGATGTACCAGTAAATCTTACTTTCTCCTCTATTGTTTTTCTCATGAAGCGTTCAAATAACATCAGACTGGGAAGTTCCGGAGAGAAGTTTGGGGTAGTAGCAGCAGCGGCAGCCGCATCACTTTTGACATGCTCTCTCGAGTCGAACCGAAGACAGATCAGGATTACTTCACGAACCCTGTGACTCTTCATGAGCGATCACACAAAATAAAAACAAACACTCAAGATGAATGATGCCACCTGCGTGGTGAACTTGCTCTCGATGTGTCTTTGGATTTCGTTGAACTTTCTCTTTTCCTCTCTAGGTCCAATTGAACTGTTTTCGTGATTCGCCGTTCCAAGGAACGAGAAAAAGCACGAACGAGCATCTCTCGTTCACGACACACCTTCTTTTTAAGATGATTCTGCCTTCCTGCGAAAGTCTAGAGATCGAACCCCCGCCTCATTGAGTCAAAAACTTTCCGATTTTGCATGAGCTTTGTCGGGACTATCACGACCGCTCGCAACTGCCAGTGTGATTTTTCTCTCATCTAGCCTTTGATGCTGCTGCTTGAGAAAAATTTCGCAGCAAGAGCACAGCGTTGGCAGCATCGTGATGCAAAAGCTCAAGCACTGCTGTGATCTGCTACCCTCTGAAATGAGATAGCTTCTCACGATGATAAAGCAGGACCTCACGTGGTTTGCAACGGAGGAAAGTACCCAAGTCTTGGGGGCCTTTGTTGGGACCGTATCTTATACTCTCTTTCTCTGTGCAATGTAATCGTGACACGGTTATGAGCTGCTGAGAGGCGACACCTTACCGTTCATGACTCTCATGCTACATGCTAAGCGACAAGATTCAGAACGGCCGCGTATTGCCAACAAACGAACGACCAGGCCTGATTGTTACTACTCTGAGCTCTCTGCCCAGCTTCCACTTCCACTGGAACAGAGTTTGCAAGGAACAAAGCGCCGAAGCCTGGCTCTGGGGCTACCTTTATAGAGACAAAACAGGCCGAGTTCCCCGTCTCCCTCACGGCATATCTGCAGGCGTGGGAACTTTGTTGTACGTACGACGGTATGACAAGACACGGGACCACAGAGGGAAGAGATGATCGAGGTTGCAGAGGAGGTTGCAGGCGCCCAAAACAGAGCGCCTACAGCCCGCGGCCACAGCCAATCACACGACGAACAGCGCTGTGCGGCCTGCTGAACCCAGGAAAGAATAAAAGCTGTGGGACGCTAAAAATATCTCAGCCGCCAAAACATCGCCAGCAAGACAAGTCGACTGTGGAATAGATCATCGTCCAACTACCATCTCTGGCAAATATGTCTACTCAAACGCCCAGCTGTCTGGCGGCACGGGCACATCAGGCCATTTTCTAGTTCTAACCGTCCTTGCTAAACCCCTCCCTCGCCGCACAGGAGCAGCTGACGCCAGGACGTCCGTACTGCACCATCCTCCTTGTCCATCTGGAGAGCCGTCACGCTGCACAAGCGGCTGATCATATGCTGTGGCATGAAACCCGCCAGTTAGCTGGAATGGTCCTTGCAGATGAAATCGTACGACTGCCGGGTTATTCTTGGTGTCGTGTGCTCCTCTTTTGGCCGTATTTCTGCCGCTAGCATGTGCATGGGTGGCATCAGAAGCCTTCTTGTGTGGCAGCGTCCTTTGCCTTGAGGCTCCTCGATGCAGCTCGGCCAGCGGTTGAAAGACGTCTGCAGCCGCTCGCAACTGGGGCACCCTGTAACGTAGAGATATCTTCCCCTAACATCTTGTTTCTCTTACATAGTACTTGTACCGCACTCCTTCCTACTTCGTCGCTGCGGCCTGGACGTAGACCTTTGAACCATTTTCACATACCGTTTTGCTAGCGCTGCGTCCCACAGAGCTGGCTCGAAGGATTTCAAGACGCAGAACCTGACACATTTGACAGCTTATTTATAATATTTAATTGATCCTCCGTGAGGCTTGGTGCGATTCTGTTTCTCACTCCAGCTTCGTCGACGACCTGTCGTTCACGCAAACCTTTTGGAGCACGACCACATCTAAAACAAGCACGATGGCCTCGACTATGGCCGCCTCCTTGATCAAACCTGGCTATGCGACCAGACTGGCCAATGAACCCAACGGCCACCGTCGCCCGGCCGCACCGATGGACACAGTGGGACCGTTGCCAGCGATCAAGCTGGCGATTCCCAAGACCCCCTTCACGGCACCGAAGAACGGATTGCCAGTCAATCCCAGTCCTCACACGGGCATCGTCGATCCCGCCATCCAGTTCCCTGCGGGCGGGAGAAACTCGCCTCCCCTGTTCAACAGAAGGCGCAGTCCGGCGATGAATCAAGCTGAATTTCTATCCCCACTTGACGCTTCGTCCTTTTCTTCTCAGCTGCCCGTGGGCTTTGCACAGGACAAAGCCACACAGACGGACGCACCGGATCTCTCTCGATCGCCGTCGCAGGCTTCGATTCGTGGCTGTCAGTACTGCCGCGGGTGCCAGCGCCGGTTGGGCCACGCCCGTTCGAACAGCCACTCGTCGAGCACGTCCTCTGTCGCCTCCGCCTCTCCGGAAACCGGCAGCCCGGAGATGGGAAACGAGCCGAGGAGGTCCTCTTCGTCGTTTGGGCGCAAGTTCAAGTTCAATCTCTTGCAGCGATCTAGCTCGATGCCCGCCCGCAATCCAAACAGGGGGCCGGCTGCGCGCGACGACGATGGCGACGGCGGCGGCAGCGGCGTTGACAACGAAGCCAGAACCGCGCGGAAGAAGTCGGTGTCGAAAGCGAAGCCTGTCAAGCGGATTGCTTTCGAACTGGTTGACGCGGAGGACCACTGGGCAGAATAACGCGCGTCAATCACGGTTGAACAAGGGGTTGGCGGTTTCTTTGTTTTGCTTTTACTGCACCTATTCCCCCAAGACAGACTCTCTTTTTTTTTCTTCTCTTTCTTTCATGTTCTTCTCCTTGTTCAGCGTTCACGTTTAGACGACGATCTTTTCTCACGTCATGCCAAAGGCGACGGCACTGGCCTTCACGGCAAACGCGTGGCTCGGGGGCGGGGCCATTCACCGTCATTGCTTGACGGTCGCGCGCATGTGCGAATCGCAGGAAACGAACTCGGGCGGAAGCTTTTGGTTGGCGCACGTTGGTCTTTTCTTTCTACACGGGCGTTCACGGAAGGGGGGACGGTGGTTCTCTGCTTAGGCCAGCTGCAGCAAGACGGTATTCAGACTGTATCTAGACACGGCACAGCACCCAGTTTTCGTCACTGCTCAAAACGAAAGCAAGTTAGTTCCCAGCTAGCAAATCTGAGGGCGAGAAGCGCGAAGATCACACAAAGAGATGAAGTTTTTAATTTTTTTTTTTTCAATTTTTCTTTTTAATCTCCATTCTATGCCCAAGCGAACAGATGCACAGTCGCCTTGCCCTGGCGCTGCGCTCGTGTTTCTCGGCGTGAAACTATCGAAGTTTGGTGGCAAAACGGCCAGTAGTAGTACCCTAGGGCTTTGTGACCAGTTCATCAAACCATTTCGGTGCAGCGCGCGTGTCGATCGGTCTGTGGATGAGCGGGCCAGGCCATGTGGCGCTGGCACAGCATCTGATAAGTTAAGCAGCAAACAATTGCGTGTACGAGATTGATCGATACATCTTGGGACAGGCGAGGGCCTCTTGTGACGACGGAGAGAGCGCACGCCTGCACTGCGGCACACTTCTTCTCTCCCCCCTCCCCAACCTCAAACGAAAAAAAAAAACAAAAAAATATTAGGCCAGCTGCGCGCAACCCGTGCTGCGGGCTGGTCGAAACGGGGCGCGTGTGCGAGGAAAGACGTGGCAGCAATCTACAGACGAAACAGGTCGACGACAGAACGCAAAGGAGCGGTCGCGAAACCGTCGCGCTCTGGGAGAACACAACGCAGCGGCTGCGAGGGCGGGAGTTGGGAGGCTCAAAGGCTCAGCTTGTTCCGCTTGAGAAAGATTCGTCTTTTCGACGCACGCGCCCGGACAGCGTTCTCGTTTCATGAGGCCTCGAGCGAGAGGCTGTTGCGCGGCCTAATTGGTGGCGAGTCGCATGTTCAGGAAGGGCAATATTCTAGTGTCATGCGCAGGGCTGCTCAGAGGGTCTCTGCGGGCGGGGGGGGGGGGGGGGGCTAAGCTAGCAGGCTCGCCCTCCCCTCCCTCCCCCCCCCCCCTTTCAACGTTGCAGTTCCGCCGTTCAACCGCTCAAAGCAGCCAGTAAACTTGGCCCGTCCCTCCAGCCGTCCAGCGGCCCCGAGTTTAGCGTCTCTCCCAGGATGTCGCCCTCCTGCCCAGCGGCCCATGGGAGCCGCACGCGCGGAAGTGGAGCTTGATTTTTCGCACCTCAGCATCCGCCCCATTGGGGGAGGGAGCCATTCTTCTCACACGTCTAGAGATCTTTCGCTTTCCTCAAGCCATCGTTGTTCCTTTCGTTCCTCACACTTTCGCTCTCCCATCGTTTCGCGTCCTATCCGTCCTCTCTGGCCCTGTCCTCCTTTTGTGCTCGTCAAGCAGCGGGCTCATTTCGGCATTGAGATTTTTTTTTGAAAATAAATAATTTAATTTTCTCCGCTCTCTTTCTCTGCTTTCCGACCTCTCTCTCCTTGCAACGGAAGCCCTTTTCTACTCTTTCCCGTCTTTAGCGAGACTCCATTCCCTACCCTTAGGTCCTCTTTATCCTTCTTCTTCTTCTTCTTCTTCTTCTTCTTCTTCTTCTTCTTCTTCTTCTTCTTCCGCTTGTGACGGTCGCTATCGCTGGAGGACTATGCTTTCTTGACTAAACAGTTTGTCAGCGGCGGACACGTCATTTCCAGCACTCTCTATCTGCCGATCGCTCGACTGTGTCCTGGTCCTTTTGGTCGTCCTGATCGCATTTTCTCCTACTCAACGCGTCACATCGGTATGGAGCCGAGCCCGGTGCTCGTTCTGCTTCGGCGTGACGATGATGCGTCCGCACCTGCTGCGACAAAGAGCGCTGCAGACCAGTTCTTGGAGCTGATATCCAACCCCTTCGCCAATCAGGTACGGTTCTGGCTCGTGACATGGAACCGCCCGCCGACCGCTGCTAACACAACTACCGCCTGCAGATCCGTGACAATGCTATCTGGGCTTCGCTGGCCACGTCGCTTGCCCTCACGGCCATCATTGCCCTCATCTTCTGCTTCCTTCGACCCCTCAACACGACCGTCTACGCCCCACGCTTGAAACACGCGGACGAAAAGCATGCGCCGCCTCGCATTGGCAAGAGTCCCTGGGCATGGATCAATCCGGTCTTGCAAACACGAGAGCAGATGCTCGTCGAGAAGGTTGGATTAGACGCAGCCATTTTCATACGTTTCACCAAGATGTGTCGAAACATCTTCCTCGCCCTCTCGGTCCTGGGCCTGGCAGTGCTCATTCCCGTCAACGTCGTTGGCGGCAACCTGCAGTTCGGCAAGGACGCCAAAACGTCCGTGGTAGGCATCTTCACCAAGATGACGCCCCAGTACATGATTGGCGAGATCTTCTGGGCCTTCGTTGCGGCTGCCTACGTCATCGACTTCGTGTGCTGCTTTTTCCTGTGGTCCAACTACAGAGCCGTTACCCGGCTCCGAAGAGAGTACTTTGAGAGTCCCGAGTACCAGAACAGTCTTCACGCTAGGACGTTGATGATCACCGAGATTCCGAAGACGCTTCGCACGGACGAGGGTGTGCTCAGAATCGTGGACGAAGTCAAGACCACCCAGGATCTACCCCGAGGAACCATCGCCAGAAATGTCCGAGATCTGCCAGAGCTGATTGAAGAGCACGAGGAGCTGGTGCAGCAGCTGGAGAAGATACTTGCTAAGTATCTGAAAAATCCGAATAAGCTTCCCGCAAACCGACCGCTCACCACGCCGTCGAAGAAGGATCCGAACTACGTCAAGGGGCAGAAGGTGGACGCTATCATCTATCTGACGTCGCGCATTGACGAGCTGGAAGGGAAGATCAACAACATTCGGCTTTCCGTCGATCAACGAAATGCCATGCCGTATGGCTTCGCAAGCTATGAGAGCGTGGAGGAGGCCCACAGCGTCGCGTATGCCGGTCGCCGCAAGCATCCGCACGGCGCGACTGTACGACTGGCCCCACGGCCTTCCGATATCATTTGGCAAAACCTAGTGCTTTCCAGGCAAGCACAACGTGTCAAGAAGTGGAGCAATTACCTTTGGGTTATCCTTCTGTTGCTTGTCTGGACTTGCGTCAACGCCTTACTTGCCGTCTTCGTCTCTAACTTGTCCAACCTTGCCCTCGTGTGGAAGGCGTTCGACACGGAGCTCCACCGCGACCCCCAGCTGTGGGCAGTCATCCAGGGTATTCTGGCCCCGGCGATCACATCCGCCTTCTACTACTGTCTCCCCATCATCTTCCGGAGGTTGTCAATGCGCGGAGGTGACATCACAAAGACCAGCCGTGAGCGCCACGTCATTCACAAGCTCTACGCCTTCTTCATATTCAACAACCTCATCGTATTCTCGCTGTTTGGCGCTATCTGGCAGTATGTGGTCGCCGTGATCAATGCGAAGGACAACGACGAAAACATCCTGGACGCGATAAAGCACGGTGACATTTGGACGAAGACTTTCTACGCTCTGTGCTCCGTCTCTCCCTTCTGGATTACCTGGCTCCTGCAACGCAATCTCGGCGCGGCCATTGATCTGGCCCAGATCGTGAATTTGGGATGGGGTTCCTTCGCTCGACGATTCCTGTCTCCCACACCCCGACAACTGATTCAGTACACGGCTCCGCAACCCTTTGACTACGCTTCGTACTACAACTATTTCCTATTTTACGCGACGGTTGCCCTTTGCTTCGCGGCTTTTCAGCCGCTCGTCTTGCCCATTACAGCGCTGTACTTTGTCCTCGACTCTTGGCTGAAGAAGTACTTGATTTTGTACGTCTTCGTCACCAAGAACGAGTCCGGTGGTCAGTTCTGGCGCGTGCTCTTCAATCGGTTTCTCTTTGCCGTCTTCCTCTCGAATTTGATCGTCGCATTCCTTGTGGTGGCGAAGGCGTTCGACTACTGGACCATGCTAGGAGCGATGATTCCGCTCCCTTTGATGCTCATTGGATTCAAACTGTATTGCATGAAGACTTTCGATGACCAGATCCACTTCTACACGCGAGGATTCATGAACAAGGAGGCGGGCGTCGTGTCGGACACGACATCCAGGCGGAGCAACAATGTGGCTGTGCGCTTCGGCCACCCCGCGTTGTACAAGTCTCTCATGACGCCCATGGTGCACGCAAAGTCTCAACATCTGTTGGCACAAGTCTACAAGGGCCGTCTCGGTGAGGACGACGCCGTGTCGATGGCTGGCTTCAGCGACATGTACAACATGAAAGATCTCAAAAAGGGTGGCCAAGGCAAGAAAGGCCCGTTCGAATTCGTGAACGACTCTCAGCTCGACTTTGAAAATTACAAGGACAGAGACGACTTTCGGTCCGAGTACGGCGGAGATGGCGAGCTGTACGGCAAGCCCGAGGATATCATTCGCACTGCCACCCCTGCCACGATCCGCGAGGCGAACGCGGCACGCATTGGTTCAGGCAATCATAAACGATCGAGCTCCAGAGATTCAGAGAGCACAGTTGGCGGCCAGGATATTGGCACCACGTATCCAGCGGGCTATCATACCACCCCCTCGGCACTTCGCGAGGCCTCCCCTAGCCCTGATCGAGGCGCCTGGGATCGGAGCTACTCCCCTGCGCGCTCAAACTTAGTTCAAGGTGCAGCACCGATGGGCAGTAACAGCTTCAGAAATTTCAGCGGAGGCTCCAGACCCCAGAGCCCCGCTTTAAGTGTTCTCAGCCAGCAGACACCCATGGATAATGAAGCTACGAGTTACGATTATTTTAGAGGCAGGCGGTGAAGCTCTCGCCTGCCATGATCCTTGTGAATAGCCTTTTTCTAATCGGCGTTGCCACTCTTCAGCACACGCTGCCGTGGCGTTGAACACAGCATCTTTTGCGTGTATATAAGGTCGAAGGATTTTTTTTTCTCGTTAAATAAATGGGTTGGGAAGCAAACAGGTCACTGCATCAGCATATATCGTACCCAGCAAGAGGGTTGGTACTGAAGATAGTGCATCGAAGTAACCATTGCCAGGGAGCGTTTACCGGCGCAAAGACTTTAGAATCATTTTGTTGTGATCGCCATTGTCGAGTAATAAAAGAGTTCCTACTTTCTCCGAGATGTATACCAGTGCCTGGAAGTTCAGTGTCGTGAATTCTTTCTTTTTCCCCTACAATCGTCACTTGGAAATTTCAGCCTTGTGTGGCTTGTTGAAAAACCAATTGGATTCTGATTTTCCTCAGCAAGTCGCTCATCACGTGCGCCCTGTCGCGCAGACTCGACTTCGTTCACTGAGGCGTCTTGTCGCGCTGTGCATCGTCGCCCATTTTGAAATTCAGCTACCCGTTGGAGCCTACGGACGGAATTTAAAATTGCTCAATGCTTTCAGGGCCTGCGTTCGATCTAACAGCTGTCTTGGACGTGTGAGATTTCCACGCACGCAAACCCTTTCCACCGGTGTGCGAAGCTAGCTGGACCGCGGCCCAAGTGAGAAGATCGAATCATGGCAGAGAACGGCGCGACGTCGTTTCCGGTCTCGATTCGCCCTCGAGGCGACCGGCCAGACGGCGACGTCGAGAACTTGGTCGCCAAGATCCGGCAGATCAACCAGCAGCGCGACGGCTTCCGCAAAGTGACCGAGGAGCAGCTTCTGCTCGAGATGAGCGAGGGCAAGACGGGTTCGCCGGAGGCGTCCGAGGCGGAGGAAGAAGATGAGTCGGACGAGGAGAAGAAAGGCACGGTCGAGTTCGTCTTTCAGAAGAGAGCGCAGATGCATCGCTCATTGCAGTACGTTCAGCTTGGTGGCCACGAGGTCATGTGTAGTGAAGCATGAGTTTCTGACACGGTTATGTTTTTTTTTCGTCTTGAACAGTCAATCGAGAGAGAATTCTTTGTGGGCCCTGGACACGTTCTCGCTGACGGCGTCGAGCATACTGAAGCAGAGCTTTCAGACTGCGTCTCCCGCCATGCGGGAGTCGATCAAGGAGGGCTCGTTCAGCTACACGCGCAGACAGGCCCAGCCGTCCACGAACCCGGAAAGGGAACGGCAGAAGAACCAGCTGTGGGCCGGGTCGTTCATGACCAACAACACCGAGTCGGCCGACACGCTGCTGGCGGCGGCGACGCGCCTCGAGGGCCTCGTGAAGGCGGAGACGGAGTACTGGCGCCAGCTGCTCTCGCTGACTTCGAAGGGCTGGCCGGTCTACAAGCCGGGTCCGCATGCGCCCATGCACGTGCGATTCGTGGCCTCGGAGGCGTCGCCCGACTTCAAATCGCAAGGCGTCGCCCAGCTGGTGCCGGACGAGGAGGGCACGATCCAGCTCGGCAGCAGCGTCGGCCGCGAGCCGCGCACACTGCGGCTCCGCCGCTCCAGACGCGGCGAGGTCGTGGCCAGCAGCGTCACCGCCTCTCTGCTCTCGCTGGCCGATCTGGGCAGCTCGCTCGAAGACAGGGTACGGCGCGAGCAGAGCTCCCTGTTCGAAGAGGAGCTCTTCCAAGAACTGGCGATGGAGTCACGGATCCTTCGGCCGCTTGGCGTCAAGCTTCGAGACAAGGTCCTACACCTGCCCGTGACTTCGGCACAGGGCGAAGCCGAAGAGTATCTTGTCGATCTCATCTCCATCGACGAAGCCTCCGAAGCCGTCGCCGCGTCGGCGCCGTCCGAAGAGAAGGACGTGCTGGACGCGCAGTCGGTCTTGCTCAGGCTACTTCTTTGTCACGTCTACCAGCTCCGACTTCAGCGCCGCTCGCAGATTCCGCCGCCGCTCTCGGACGCGCCTCGGAAGGCGCCCCCATCCAGCATACTGCGAACTTTTCTTGCCCTCAACCAGCACTACGCCGTGTGCGTGCCGTTGGAAGGCTATCTCGCGCACTTGCAGAAGTTGCTTACGGTAGCCGGCTTGCCCTTTTCGCGCGACGCGATCAGACTGCCCGGTCTGCACGAGCTTCTGGAAAACACGGCCGAGGTGTTGGACGAGAAGAAGAAGAGGGAGCAGGCGGGTCACGAGTCACTTTTGCACAGCCTTTTGGAGCAGATCAGCCAGCCGCAGCGGACGACGGCTCGGTTGAGGCTCGCGGGGCTCGCGCGAGCCGGAGCGTCGACCGAGCATGTGGTCAGCATACACGTCCGCACCGATCTGTCGGCGCCCATCTACGGCAGCGAGTTCGTGCTGGAGCTGCCGGCAGCTATGGCCAGGCTGATGTACGGACGGGAGAGTCACGACAAGACGGTCAGGTTCGCGGACTTGGCAGAGGTACGCTCGTTTGTCAACCAGCTGATGTCGCTGCACATCGTCTTCCACGAGCTGGTTCCGCGAGCGGGCAAGGGATGGGTAGGCAATGCCGACACGGCAATCATCTCGAAAGCTGTGGACGGCAAGGATCAGCAGAGCAAGTTGGCCGTCGGGGTGAGGGTTGAGAACGAGCAGGTCGAGATGAGGCGGCGATGGTTCGGCGGTCGCGCCGACCAGGATCGTGAGGTGTGGAGCCTCACGTCGACCAGGGCGAAGAGCCTCCCCGCCGTGTTCGAGGCGTGGGCGAGACAGTCGTAGAAAAACGTGCGGCACTGCAGCGTGCAGATCACACCCCACCCCGAAAAGACCAGGTCGTCGGCAACAAGCGATGCCGACTAGTAATATCCAGCACTCTGTGGAATGAAGAGGAAAAGAAAGAAGACGAAAGATTCCAGTTTGAGCGGATGAGGAAAGGATGGGTTGCTGCACGATGATGTCAGTCCAGGGGCGGCATGATCCGAAGGCGGATCTTTGCCTGAAGAATGGAGAGCGAGAGAGAGAACGGAGCAGCAGCAGCAGCAGCAGCAGGTGAAGGTGGCTCCAGTCGGTGACAAGGAAAAGGAATGCAATGGATGGACAAAGGACATTCCGCATCAGGTTACGTGTAGAGCCTCATCCAGGCCTGGACGCGGCCACCAATTTTTGCAGCCAGAAATTTCTAACCCAGGAAGTGGGAGCGGGCTGGGGCTGGGACGGTTTGGTTGAAAAGCACACAGCAACTGGAGTGTTCAGAGCCACGTATGGCGGGGAGCGAAGAAAAGCAGGGAAGAGAAAAAAAAAATTCAAATCTTATCGCAGACGGACGAGACGAAAGTGAACACAAAAGGACTCGGTTGTCTGGAGCCTGAATTTGGTCTTTTTTGTTTTTTTTTTTTTCCATCAAGTCCTCTCTTTCTTTTCCTCTTTTGCGTCGCCGCCGTTCGACCATTCTTCAACAGCTGCTGCTACGTCCCCCAGAGGTTACCGTCCAGCCATACGCCAGCCGTTCAAGTCAGTCAGTCAAGTCGGTCGGTCAATCCGTCGCAAGTCGGTTCAGATCCAACGTCGAAAACCAGTCAACTGGCACGTGGAAATACTGCAACACAGCGTGCCGTGCGGCCAATCCTACCAAACGACCTAGGCGCAGGTTTTTTCTCTCCTCGCGTCTTAGCAGGGCTGGTGAGGAGAGTGACTGGCCGAGCAGAGGACACGGCCAGGAACCGCCTGGTATCTGGCGTCGTTCTGGGCCTTTTTTTTGGGCGCTTTCGGCTTTCTTGCTTGCTGCGTCTTGCTCGTATGACTCGCTGCTGCGGTCTGGGAGAGCTCCTGCACGGTGAAAAGCACTGCACCCGCTGCTGACTGTTGGGTTCGCATCGTCCTCAAGTCAGCGCCGGGGTTGCACTGGACGAACGCAGCGCACCAGTCGATTGTCCCCCAACAGCCGCTCGTTGGGTTCGTGCCTGCACGTACTTTGTACGCCCAAGGTCTGACTCGCAAGTCCGCACCGACGAGCGCACCACGCACGCATACACAAACAGACGTGCGTGTTTTCCCACACGTACTCTAACCAGCACGAGCGTGGCTGCGGCACACGGCCGTCAGAGAGGACGCACTCACGCGCCCGCGCACTCAACGCGTTAGTCGCACCCGCGGCGGACAGCAATCCGAAGCGCGGTGCCGCCGCCGTTTGGTGGTTGTTGTTCCGCTCAGGAAAAAGACGGGTGCGGGGAGAAGGGGGCCCCGAACTTGGTCGACGAGGTTTTTTTTTTTTTTTTTTTTCTCCTCGAGCCCGAAGGCGAGGCAGTCGAAAACTAAGAGGCGGGATTTTGCTTCTTGCGTCGAATGAGAAGCGAGCGAGCGGAAGGGGGAAAAAAAATTAAAGCCCGAAGAGAAACACATCATCGTCGTCTGTATTATCGTCATCATCATCATCATCATCGCCGCCACATGCCAAGTAAGTCCTGGGCCGACCACAGGGCCCTGCGCGGGGTACTGTTCTCCCTCTACCTCCGCCCAAATTCACGCCCAACACCGGCGACAGAGGCCCCTTCGTTGGCCCCTCCGTCACTGGCCCCCCCCCCCTCTAGTTGCCCTTACCTCCCTCTCTCTCTCTCCCTCTCTCCCTCTCTCTTTTTCTTCCTCACCCTCCCCGCTCCAGACGGTGTCGCCCTTACTTTGCCCCTCCCTCCTCCCGCCTGTCCCAGTAAAGCGCTGCGTCCCGCTTCTGCTCGTCCTTAGCGCGGACGTCGTACCTCCATATCGTCACTCCTTCCTGGCCTCTCTTCTTCTTCTTCTTCCTCCTCCTCCTCCTCCTTCTGTTCTGCCTCCGCGACTTCTTTTTCCATCCGCCATCTTTTCCTTTCTTTTCTTTCCCTCCTCCCCGCTCTCTTTCTCCTCCCTCTTCTCCCCCGTCTCTAACCCATTCGTCTTCAGACAGCGTGGACGGAGACCTCTGCAGGGTCACGTTGACCACGAGAAACCTCAATCTCGGCGCCACCCACGCACCTCGTCCAACCGCTGCTCTGCATTCGCCGTCCAAGAGCTCCTCCGCCGTCCCAACACTCAGCTCATTGACCGCGTCCGCCACCTCCTCAGGCATTGCCACGCCCACCAAACGTGACACTCTTCTATCCTCGCTTGCCGGAGCTCGTCGTCAACGCACCGCAAGCATGGCGACACAAGAGCTGCACTCGGCCGCCGATCTGCTGCGTCAGGCGATAAATGTCAAGTAAGTCGGAGTCCTCCCGTCGTCGTCGTTCTGTTTCCTTTTCGACGGCCTCTTCGCCCGCCCAGATTTTCCACATCTTGCACCGCCCCGTGTCCTAGTCCGCCTTGCATCTTGCGTCTTCGCCGTCCTTTTTTTGGAGGGCTTTCCGTTCATTTCTCCCCGGCGGCTTCCAACACAACGGACCGACCGACTGCCGGTCGGAACAATCCGAGGGCATCTACACTCCAATTCCAGCCGCCCGTTCCCTTCCCCGGCTTGTTCGACCGGTAGCGGGGGGGCTGGCACCTTTTTGCGGCTGTTCAGCGAATCTCGGATCCGATCAGCTGGCTGCGAAAAATGCGCCGTGTGGACCTCCAGCCAGACATGGGCACGGCGAGTGCGGGCATGGCGCGGGACTTTGTTCCCAGCCAGAATCGCAGTAAAAGCCTGCCTTGTGCGGCTGTCACATGCCTGCGCTCATCGCCCTCATGCCTGCCACCGCACGTTTTCATTCCCATTTTTCCCTTCCCATTTTTATTTTCCACGAGTCCACTTCCCTGAAACGTCGCACAAAGTTTTTTACCCCCCCGAATTAGCTCGCCAGTGTCACTGGAGCCCAGTCATCTACGACAGCCCCTCCACCGATTTGGCGTCAAGCGCGCAAACTCGCCGCCTGACTGCTTGCTCTGTTGCCCGTCTTGTTTTGCTTTGCTTTGGCTTTGGCTTTGCTTTTGCTTGCGATTATGCTTTGCTGAGGCGAGGCGCTGCTACACTGCCTTCTCACGCTCTGCGTTCATCCATGAATCATTGCATTACATCATGCCGCTCGTCGCTAACCCGCGTCCTCCTTTGTTTAGTCAGCGATCACAGCAGCCACATGACGACGACCTCGATCACATAGGCTCCAACGCTTCGACGCCACCGGGCGCACACACGCCGCGGCCTGATCTGGTGGACAAGAGGCTGCCGGGCATAATACACAGCTACTTTGGACAGGTTTGTGACTCCTTCCGCAGCCGCCCAAAGTCTGCAAGTAGTAGCATAGACCACACCAGCACTCTCCCTTCCTCACCCAACAGCAAGATGGGCAGTGAGAAGCGGCACACGGACGAGAGTACGCTCGAAGGCGACAGACAGCGACAGCCGGCCTGCAAGGCCAGCGAGGCCTCGTTGCCAACAGCGCCTGCCTCGCCTACTGGTGAAGACGTGGCTGACGTGGACGAAACTGCGCCCACGCTTCTGCTACCTCATGAGCGACTCCAGTCTCCTGCGCCGCTAGAATCGACGGAACAGTGCCCTTCCTCCTTCTGTCCTCCCTATCCTACCCCGCCCACATCCTCAAGCTCGTCTGTACACAGAACGAGCAAAGACGAGCTGAGCAGCAGGAACCCCAGCATAGACTTGCTAGTGCGGCCGACGGCAGGCATGGCAGTGGACGGCGCAGCTGTCGCGGACCTGTCACCCAGGGGCTCGCGAAGGACGACCCTCACTACGAGCCCTCTGTCCAACGTGGTTGCCACGTCGCCTGTCGTTGCGTCACACTTCTCCAATCCTATTGCTGAGCTTCCCTCTTCTTCTCAATGTCCGAGTGTGAGCCCTGCTGTAGCATCCCTCTCTGCTTCGAGGCATTCCTCTGCCTCTGCGCTTACTTCTGCTTCTGCTACCACCGCTGCTACCACTGCTACTACTGCTACTGCTGCCTCGTCGTCCAATTGTCGGGAGAGTAGTAGGCTAACTCAAAGCGCTTCGGCGCCGCGAAAGCAGAACACGCCCCCTCAAACTCCACGAACGCGATCGCAGGAAGGCACGCAATCCGGTACCGCGACACCACGAAGCGGCAGCGATGGGCCAAGAGGCGCGACGATTGGGCCGGTGCTTGGCAAGCTTTCTGTAGAGATATCCGAAGGCAGGGGACTCAGGCCCAGCGTCGATCCATATGTGGTGTGCCAATTCCAATGGTCCGAGTTCATATCGGAGGGCCCGATAAGTCCCAGCTCGGAAAAGGCCAATGGCGCCACCAAGTCTGGCGGTATCGCCATACAAAGGACACACAGTGAAAGAGGAGGCGTCCCGCAGGCGATACCGATGAGGAGCAGGCAAAGCAGCCACTCGGGTCGAGATGTGTCCGGTGACTACCAGGAGACGACGGACCCAAAGTGGCACCACAAAGCTGTCTTGTAAGTGACCCCGCACCTTCCAGCTGTGAGAAAGTCCAATGGGAGAGATTTAAATGAAAAAATTTTTTTTTTAAAAAAAAAAAGAAGTCTCAGGTAGTTTCTGACGCGTTTCACTAGTGATGTGGTTGGCGAACATTCGGAGGTCGACATCTCCGTCTATGACCGGTCAAACTCAGAGGCGTTTCTAGGCCACGTTCGCTTCTGCCCGAAGCTTACGGACACGGACATTCTGGACGGCTGGTACCCCCTTGAGCCACGAGATGAACATGAGGAAGGCAGCGTCACTGGCGAGATACATCTCAAGATGTCCTTCAGCCGGACGGACAAGAAGCACTACGGTCCGGAGGATTTCCAGATTCTCAAGCTGATAGGAAAGGGTACGTTTGGACAAGTGTTCCAGGTGCGGAAGAAGGACACCGGAAGGATATATGCCATGAAGGTGCTATCAAAGAAGGTAATCGTTCAGAAGAAGGAGGTAGCGCATACCCTAGGCGAACGGAACATTCTCGTGAGGACTGCCATGACCGACTCTCCCTTCATTGTGGGCCTGAAGTTCTCCTTCCAGACGCCCACCGATCTTTATCTGGTCACGGACTACATGTCAGGCGGCGAGCTGTTCTGGCACTTGCAGAAGGAAGGCCGCTTCAACGAGCCGAGAGCAAAGTTCTACATTGCCGAGCTGATTCTCGCTCTTCAACACCTCCACGAGCACGGGATCGTATACAGAGACCTCAAGCCTGAGAACATCTTGCTCGATGCAAACGGTCACATCGCTCTGTGTGACTTTGGCCTGTCAAAGGCCAATCTTGCCGACTCGGATACCACTAACACGTTTTGCGGTACTACCGAGTACCTTGCGCCGGAAGTTCTGCTCGACGAATCCGGCTACACGAAGATGGTCGACTTTTGGTCCCTCGGTGTGCTGGTCTTCGAGATGTGTTGCGGCTGGTCGCCGTTCTACGCCGAGGACACGCAGCAGATGTACAAGAACATTGCCTTCGGCAAGGTGCGGTTCCCACGTGACGCGCTCAGCACGGAAGGTCGCAACTTCGTCAAGGGCCTGCTGAACCGCAACCCGAAGCACCGTCTAGGCTCGCAGGGCGACGCCGAAGAGCTGAAGCAGCATCCCTTCTTCGCCGATGTGGATTGGGATGCCCTGAGCAAGAAGAACGTTGTTCCTCCCTTCAAACCGAAGCTGAAGGGCGAGCTCGACGTGTCCAACTTCGACCCCGAGTTCACCAATGCGCTGAACAACCCGACGGGGTCGCTGAACGCGCGAGCTGCCGCGCTAGCGTCTGGCGTCAACCCAGCAAGCACGCCACTCAGCCCGACCGTTCAGGCCAACTTCAAAGGCTTCACGTTTGTGGACGAGAGCGCCATGGAGAAGCAGTTTGGTCGAGGGGATCGGGAAGAGATGGACAGAATGGACGAGGACGACGACTGGGAGAAGGTGGATTCTGACCGCAAGGGCGATAGGATGAGCGGCATCCAAAGCGACGACGTCTTCAACCACGGAGGATTTGACGACTGAAGACTGTCGCTTGATGTCCTGGTCTAACTATGCCCCCTTCTCGTTGCCTTTTGTTTCCACCTCGTTCTTTTCCTCTAAACGTTCTACGCCGTCTTGCACATTGTACTCGTGCACAAACTTCGTCCACACGCACGTCCGCACCCACCCATTCTCTCACTCCCTCACTCACTCCCTCCCTCCCTCCCTCACTCACTCCCGCAATCACACAGGGCTGGCTACCCTCGCGCAGAAAGGTAGCCTGTCTTGCGGTCACGCCTACATTAAAAAAAATATGCTGCTCTCACCACAAAAGTCATCTGTAAAGCGGTCGGCATTCTATCGTATGTGTGCCGCCATACTGTTTTTGCCACGGGTCCCTTTCATAGCCTTTTGGCGCTCTGTACACACCACGTTACGACCGATCAATGAATACAAGCACTCACGCACACACACACACCGCATAAAGAAAGAGATGCATAACAACCAGGGGGTACCATGAGCGGGGGAAACGGTATTTCTGACCGTCTGCATTTTTCCCCTCGTCAATTTTTTTCTCGTTTATGTCTGCATGGGAACGGTGTTTCATCTCATTCAGCGCTTGTTCTTTTGTCGACTGATTGCTGCGCTATGTCGCCGTTTTCGACTATC
Source organism: Verruconis gallopava (assembly GCF_000836295.1). NCBI lineage: Eukaryota > Fungi > Ascomycota > Dothideomycetes > Venturiales > Sympoventuriaceae > Verruconis > Verruconis gallopava. The sequence continues at coordinate 1,172,249 of NW_015622139.1, read as the reverse complement.
GTTTCCCAACGTAACTGTCATCGCGATGAATGCAAGTGGGAGGAACAATTTTACCTTTTTTTTTTCTTTTTCCTTTGGCACACGATTAGTCGTGTTGTCTTACGTCGTAATGCTGTACATGCACTAAACGACGGGAGGATGCAGTGATTGTATATATGATGGACGACGAAGTCGCTATAAGCAAAGCAGAAGCGAATGACCCAAAAAGTTCTTTGATAACGACATGTTGGGCCTTGCGTGAGGCGAGTTCTTTTCCTACACAACTTGGTTTTGTTAGCGCGATTCCTCTATACGTTTTAACCCAAAGCACCCCCCATTTGGTCTCGCATGATCAAGCTTATTCTTGAAAATCGGCGGCGATGGAGAATACAACACGAGCCTATCGCATGGTCGCACACTACGTGAATGGGTTGGCGGAAATGGTCTCGAGAAAGTCACGAACCATCATCTTCGTCACAGCGCAGGCCAACTTTTGATGACCGGACTTCTACCCTGTACCATTTGCCTCAAGGCCTGAATAGTCATATTTTCTTTCCTGTCTTTCCTTTCCTTACCCTCTTTTCTTTCCTGGCAGCCTTCCTGGCGGGCAAAGATCGTTTACCCCAACGGAGAGATATTTAAACAGAGCTTTGATCGAGTGGAAGTCGGGGCAGAAAAGGACAGAGTGAAAATCGGCTTTCGCGATGCAATTCCGGTGAGCCTTCGAAGTCTAGAAATCATACAATTATGCCTGAGTTGCATGTTTCGTGGTTGTGGTCCCCCAGCCCATTTTTTTTTTTTTTTTCTTCTTTCCCTTGACAAGCTTCGACACGCAGTTCCATCTGTCGAAAGGTGTTTCTATCGACCAGATGATGCAAGTCACCATCTCCATATCGTACACGGTCTCGACCTCCTTTTGTGACGCGCTCTACAACGACAGTTGCCCGGTTCCTGGCGTCTTGCCGGGCTAGTTCCTCCTCCACGCGTGATTCCAACCTTCACTTGACGGCCAGTCCGTCTGCATCCGGGCGTACTCGATGGGGAAACCCTGCCACACGCCCTCTTTCCTCATCGCTGTTCTGAACAGCCGCCCCTCGTCCTTTCCACCGGGCATGCCGTTCTCGCCAATCAGCCGCAGTTCTTCGCACGCCTTGTTCATCGCCCAGTACTGCCTTTCGAGGTCCTGCTGGGCCTGGGTCCGCAGCTTGCGCTTGTGCAGCTGCCAGGCGCGGTGGATGGTCCAGTGTCTGAGGTAGCGCAGGCGCGAGAAGCGGAGCGGTCGCGGGTTGCGGGGCTTGAAGAGGAAATACCGGATGAGAGCTGGGAGCGATGCAAGAGTCAGCCAGGCCGTCCGCAGACATGTGCGCGCAGGCGAGCCGCCGGGTCGGCAGGGCACGAACTTATCCTGTGGTCCTTCCTCTCCGCCACCTTTCTCTTCAGCAGCACGGGCGAGGTCGAGAAACGAGAAGCGTGCGCGGGCGACGCAGGGAGGCGTTGAGGCCGCCGTAGGAACGGATTGGCGGCGCTGGAGACGCTGGAGAACGGCCGCGCGGCCGAGAGCCTCCACGGGAGATGCATGATCGAGCGTGGGACGATGACGGGGGTGGTGGTCGTGATGATGATGACGATGATGACGGTTGGAGCTGACGGGACGCTGACGATGGGCAGTGTCTTGGGTGGAGCCTGGACGGTCTTAGAAAAAGTGTGCGGCTCCCCGTTCTGCGTGCGTTGCGGCGTCCCGCCACAGCAACCCCCTGGGCCGGGAAGAGAGACGAGGTGCAGCCCTGTGTTCTTAGGCCCCGAAGCCCAGAGCTCCCCCGCCAATCATAGTGGGGTGGGTCGCGAGCTGCTGCTGCACCTCATCTTCTGCCGTGCCAGCTTCTTCACAGATGCAACCTTGAACCTCACACCCTTTGCCTGTCTCACCTTTTGAAGATTCCCCCCCCCCCCCTCCTTCTTCTTCTTCCGCCGCTCACGCACCCGTTCTCGCTCTCGCTGATCGCTCTCGTCGTTCTCGCTTCTCGTTCTCTCGTCGCCCTCACTGTCCACTGCCGCCGGTGCACCAGGACACCCCTCTATCCCCACCCCGCCAAAAAAAAAAAAACAAAAAAAAGGCGCAGACGTCCACTAACACCAAGCCCTTTGTTTTTTTTGGGGGGCGTTTCTAGGGCAGAAGGCAGAGATGGACAACAAGGCTAAGATTCTCGAGGCTTCCGCGAGGCACCCGAAGCCTGAAGGCAGAACGTACCAGTATGGCACGGCTGGGGTAAATCATCGTGCCAACCATTTTCCCGGTCGTCAGGAACCTGGGCTAACCGTCGTCGTCAGTTCCGCATGAAGGCGTACGTCCCAAGGCGATCCCCGAGAACGACGAAGCCGCTCCAATGGCTCGTCGTTGAACCACCGGTCTGTTGTTTTTTGGCTAACGTACGGGTCGCAGCAATCTTCTGGACTCCGTTGTCTTCCGCGTTGGTCTGCTGGCTTCGCTTCGGTCGAGGAAGCTGCTGGGCCAAACAATCGGCGTTATGATCACCGCCAGTCATAACCCGCCCGAGGACAACGGCGTGAAGCTTGTCGACCCCATGGTCAGTATCGTTTTTCTTATTCTTCCTTGCTAATGTCATTCTTAAACTTCTCTCACTAGGGTGAGATGCTGGAGGTACAAGAGCAGCCCCACCACACCATCATTCAAGATCTCACTGTGCCTAACGCCAAAAAGCAAACCTGGGAAGGCCATGCTACCACTCTCGCAAACGCCGACAACGACGCCCTTTACGACACGTACGCCAAGATTGCCGAGCAGATCAAGGTCAATCCCAACGCCGAAGCCCGCATCGTCTTCGCTCGCGACACCCGCGCGTCAGGCTCAACCCTCGTCGCCGCTCTCGTCGACGCCTTCCAAGCGACCGGCACCCAATACACGGACTACAAGCTCCTCACGACCCCTCAACTGCACTACATTGTGCGCTGCACCAACACGTACGACTCGGACTACTACTATGGCGAGATCAGCGAGGTTGGATACTACGAGAAGATGGCCAACGCGTTCAGGCGCGCGATGCGAAACAGCAAGGCCAAGGGCCACGTCACCGTCGATTGCGCAAACGGCGTTGGCGGACCGAAGCTTCGCGAGCTGATCAAGTATCTTCCTCCCGCTGAGGAAAGCGGTCTTGAGATCAAGGTTGTCAACGACGACGTGGTCAACCCGGAAAGTTTGAACGTTCAGGTATAGTGTCGGAACTCGCGTCTTCATGGTCACTGGGACTGACCGCATTTTTTTTTTCTTTCTTGTGCAGTGTGGAGCCGACTTCGTCAAGACTCAGCAACGTGCCCCTCCCTCCTCCAAAGCCGCCCCTCTTGAGCGCTGCGCGTCGCTGGACGGAGACGCCGATCGTCTCGTCTATTATTACCTCGACAAGAACGGTACTTTCCACCTTCTAGATGGCGATCGCATCGCCACGCTTGCTGCATCTTTTATTGCCGAACTTGCCAAGCAGTCCGGCCTCGCGGACAAGCTTAAGGTCGGCGTCGTCCAGACCGCCTACGCGAACGGTTCGTCCACGAAATACATCAAGGACCACCTCAAACTTCAAGTCGAATGCACCAACACCGGAGTCAAGCACCTGCACCATGAAGCAGCCCGTATGGATATCGGCGTCTACTTCGAGGCCAACGGTCACGGCACCGTCCTCTTCTCCGACGCGGCGGCTGCCACTATCAAGAAAGCGGAGCCCACTTCGACCGCGTCCTACGAGGCACTCGAAACGTTGCGTGCACTCCTCGACCTCATCAACCAAGCCGTCGGCGATGCGCTTTCCGACATGTTGCTCGTCGAAGTCATTCTCGCACACAAGAAGTGGACCTGCGACAACTGGCTTGCCACCTACTCGGATTTGCCCAACCGTTTGGTTCGCGTCGAAGTGAAGGATCGCAGCATCTTCAAGGCTGTTGACGCCGAGCGCAAACTCGAGTCGCCCAAGGGCATCCAGCGCGAAATCGACGAACTGGTCGGCAAGTACAAGCAAGGTCGAGCCTTTGCCCGGGCCTCCGGCACCGAAGATGCTATGCGTGTCTATGCTGAGGCAAGCACCCGCGGTGAGGCAGACGATCTTGCCAACAAGGTTGCTGCGGTGGTCAAGAAATATGGATCCGTTTGAAAATCACGGCCGACGACGACATGAATGATAAGATACGGAGTTACGAGAATCCTGAGCATAAGGGGGAGGGCGTTGAAGATTCAGCACATCGACTGGGCGAGCAACTTTGTCAATCAGTTTTTTTTTTCTTTAAAAAAAATTAAAAAATAAAAGAAAGAAAAAAATGGAAGATATTAATGAAAAAAATATGATGATGACGCATTGCGATTCGGTCAAGACAAAAGCACCAGATCAAGCTCGTCCACGTGCGGGCAATATCACATCCGTCATGGTATAAGCGAAAGAGCTCGGAGCGAAATACGCCACGCCGAACCGGCAGTTTCTGCAGATGTGCGTGAGAAACCGAGCTGGCGGGAATTGGCGTTCAAAAAAGTGATTTTTTTTTTCGACAAAGTGGGTTTGATGATTGCTCCTCCGGAGCCACTGTGTGAAAAAGGGGATATAAAAAATGAACCATACCAAACCAAAAAATGTGACTGCCTTTGTCGCTGCATGCCAACTTGTCAGACTGAATTCTCTCCCTTTTTGTTTTCTCTTTCTCCTGGCGAAATCATATGTGGGTTTTATTAAGTATGTCTCGAATTCCGTCATCGTCATCGGTTTAAAGTGAGGCTCTCGTCATACATAACGCCGCCAAAGGCTATCCCTATGTATCCATCGCTAGAGAGGGCAAAAAAAAAACCCCCAATTTCAAAATAACAAACACGGCAAGAGACTTTGATGATTACAAGACGACGAAGAATTGTGACGCCGTGAAAATGCATAAAAAACAAAAAAAAAAACACCTTCCACCGAGTGTTCCTTAGCGGACCTGTCCCTATCGTGTAGTTACCTCCCAGCGAAATGTCCGACTGTTTTTGTTGTTGATTTACGCCCACTCGCTCGGAACGGTTGGGAGAGGGGGGGGAGTGGTGTGGGCGGCAATCCTCGACGCTCCCGAACTGTTTCATACATGCAGCGGAAGAGGGGACGGCCAAACATGCGTGCATCTCTCAAAAGACGACGACGACGACGATGGCGGCGGCAGCGGCGGCCGGGAGTAGTGTTGCGACGCGCAAGATGATGAGTTTGACGGCGGAAGAAAAAAAAAATTTGGGGGAGGAAAGCAAAAAGAACGGCAACGCTCACAAGTAAGCAACCGGTCGTGAGTGCAGGTCGGGAGGGAGGCCGAGGGAAAATGAAAAATAAAAAAAAAGAAGGGACGGTAATGGAGGATGATAAGAGCGCGAGCGGGCGGTCAGAGCACGACGCAGCAGCCCGGTGTCTTTTCGCCTCTGCTGCCGGTGATCATGGCGGCCCTGGTGGCGGCCTCGAAGACGTCGTCGACGCCCTCGCCCGTCAGGCTCGAGCACTCGAGGTACTTGCGGGCGCCGATCTGGTCGCGCATCTCCTCGCCCATGCGCGGGGTGCAGAAGCTGCGGCTCGTCTTGCGCATGTGCTCGATCGCGACGGGGTCCTCGCGCAGGTCCTTCTTGAGCGCGACCAGAATGACGGGGCACTCCGGGCAGCGCTCCCGGGCTTCCTCCGCCCATTTGTCCTTCACGTTGGACAGCGAGTCCGGTGAGTCGACCGAGAAGCCGATCAGGATCACGTGTGCCTTTGCGTAGGCCAGCGGCCGTAGCCGCTCGTAGTCTTCCTGGCCCGCCGTGTCCCACAGCGCGAGCTGTACTGATTTGCCGTCGACGCGGCAGTCTGTGACGTAGTTCTCAAAGACGGTCGGGACGTATCTCTGTCGCACGACGGGGTCAGCTTGACGGTCTTTTGCTGTCGCTATTATGTCGGCACGAACATATACGCATATATAAATAATACGTATGATGTCGCCGGGTAGGAGGGGGGGGACTGAGCAGGGGAAGAGATTCAAAGGAGAGAAGGTCCACATACTGTAGGAAAGTAGCCGAGCGTGAAGACGGAGAGTAAGGATGTTTTGCCGCAGGCACCGTCGCCGATGATGACGAGTTTTCTGTTGCATCGTGTCTATGTTAGCGAGGGTCAGGCGTTTCATCTGAAAAATAAAAGTGACAAAAAGAAGATCGATAGACTGCGTTGGAATCGGAACATTTCAGAACGAGCACAGCGCCGGCGTAGACAGTCGCGAGCGTGCGGACCAAACATTGAGCAGACGAGAAAATGGCAAAACGTTCCGTCGTTTGTCCAAAAGCCAACCACGCAAGCTACAGGTTCACAGATTCGGGCAGCAAGCTCTTGCTGGCGTCTACCGGTGCGGAGCACTTGGACATGTTCGTTCGGACTCTTCGCGACGCCTGGCGTTCCCGGAGAGGCCGAAGTTGGTCACACACGCACTCGCGCGTTGCTTCGTGGACGCTCGACAGACGGATGCTCTTGGAAATGATTGCGATCGGGACCTCTCATGATGGAAGTGACCATTCTGCACGGATCTCGTCTCTTCTGCGCCAAGAAAGGGATGGTGTTTCTTTTCGCCGACACGCCCTCTAATTCGTGCATTATCTCCGTCGATGCTTTCAAGGGACGGACGCTCCTTGCTGCCGAAGGGGAGAGGCGCTTTTCGTTTGCATATCCGGGACCGCGATGGCGTGTCCTGCATTTGCATGGTCTCGACTGAACTTGGCCCGCTCTCACACCAGACACAATGATGGTGCACACCGGGCAGGAAGTCATCGGCCGCGATCAGCTGCGACGGGTAGTAGGACCGCCGGCGCTATGCTTGTATGCTTGTATGGCTGTATGTGCGTTCGCATAGATGTGCATGTGCATTCGTGGACCAAAGAGCAACCGTTTTTTCTTTTCCTCGTCGAAGCAATGCAGATGAAGAATTCGAAGCTCATAGAGCCAACGCACCTTCTCATAACACTCTCTCCATTTTGTGCCATGGTGTCACAGTCTGCCCGCGGCAGCTGCTACCTCACCCAATCAAAGGACCAACACCGGACTCGCTGAATCTCAGCTCCCAGGTAACGACCAGCCCGTGATGTGCTGTTTGCTCGGCGGCAGAAGATCGAAGGGAGGCGTTGTGGCGAAGAGGTGGGCGCGTACGGTGACGGGGCAGCCTTTTGCTCGGGAAGCAGCGGGCGGCGAAGCGCAATTGAGGCTTCGGTGGACGGCGAGGAAGAAAGGGAGAGAGAGCGGGAGGGAGAGGGAGAGAGTCTGGCTCTACGCAGGTACGGGAGAATGGCGAGGCGATGGAGGCGGCGGCAAAGGGGGGGAGGTGGGTGGTGAACCAGTGAGGGCTGCACGTCAAGCACGGTCGTCGAAGGAGACCAGCGAGAAGACGCTGCTTCTTGTATCGAGCTGCTTCACGAGGAGCAAGGGTAGGGTGCTGAATGTGGCGGAGGCGAGTGGAGCAATAATCGCGATGCGGCTTGGATCAGGTAGCGCCAAGCGGAGCACAACTGTCGCGCCCCGTGTTTGCTGTGGACCAAGTGCCCAAGTCAAGGTCCTTGGTCTCTTGCCGGATCGCGCTGGGGACGGGCGGGTGGGAACGAGCGGGACTGAGCGACGAGCGGAGGCGGCCTTCGCTGCTGCTGCTGCTGCTGCTGCTGCTGCTGCTGCTGCTGGCAAAACCGCGCGAGCGACACTCCACACGCCAGACGGTTTGTCTCCGGTTTGGCCTGGCGCGCTTTTCTATTGGGGACGTCTCGACGATCGCAGCGCGACGGGCAGCGGCGCTACTGGAAGGTTTGGGGGAAGTTGGCGAGATCAACGGCAAGGGTTGCAGGCGACGCCAATGACTATCGATACAGCACGATTTGCTACGTCGCGAATCGGCCGTCGCTTCGACGGCGGCGGCGGCTAATGTGCCCCGGAAAGGGAAAACGTCCAGAAGGCTTGGACGAGCCTCGGGTCTGCTCCTCTGCGTTTGTCCATCGTCGTGCTCTCCCGTCATCAGCTTCATCACCACCATCCCCGCGTCGTTGTCGTTGTCGTCGCCATTGTCGTCGCCATTGTCGTCGCCGTTGTCGTCGCCGTCCTTCCTGAGCGTGTTTCTGGAGCTTGTTCCGACGAGACTTTTTCTGACCACGTGCACAAGCAGCCCAAATCTTCCCGTTGAAGGCTGACGACCGGAGGTTTGATGTGGGTTTGATCGCTTGAGCCACCGGCGGCCGCTCTGTAGGCCCAGCTTTGCGACACGCTTGGCTGCTCCCGAACCACAGAAACGCCCCCTCTCAGCTGGAGTTGTGTAAGGCTAGTTAGTGTGGACCGCACAGTCCACGTATGATGGCGGTGGTGTTCTATTCTTGTACTGACGAGTTTCAATGTGGCATCGGTCATAGGGAGCTCACGACTGCTAGTGCCTGCCGCGGACCGTCACAGCCTCACGGGTTAACACCACGCCATCCCCGCTCCCCACCCAGCCCGGCCAAAAAAAAAAAGATAAAAAAAAATAGCTGTGATTCTTGATGCGCTGCGTTTCATCCTTCTTCGAGAGACTCGGGGTTTCCCTCCCCGTCAACGTGAGAACTGAGACTTTGCTCTGGCATCAGCAGCAATTGACGTGATCATCGTGTCTTGACGCCTTCGAGACATCATCCTACCGTGGAGAAACACGAGCCAAAAAAAAAAAAATATTCCTGGATACCAAGAATTGAGCCGACGCCCCACCGGCGATCATGGAAGGCTGTCGAGAGTGCAGGCTTGTTTCAAGACGACGGTCAGGCTAGCAAACTACTACATCAAAGCTGGGATAATCGAGCGGGGCCAGTGGTCTGTCCAAAGAGCTCTGCTTCCCGAGAGAATGTTCTATTCTCGGCTCGTAGAGGGTGCCGCTAGGCCGCGAAGGACAACAGCAGCACCCCCAAGGCTCGCGTGTATCGCGTCTGGTTAAAGTCAACAACCGCAAAGAGGTGACCCAGGTACAGCGTGCGTGAGAAACAGAAGCCCAAAGGCCCTTCCGAGAGGATTGTGAGCCGAGTAAATCCCAGCCGTCGCTCGACCACAATCTGCAAGAGACACACATGCCTCGTCATCCAAAGCAGCTGCATACAGGATGTATCTCGCTGCTTGGCACATCAAATTCGCCTTTCGGCTTTTTGTCTTTTTTTTATTTACCGTCGCTAGCGTCTTAACCACTTTGCCGGCTCCGCGGCGGACGTGCTTGTCACCCTCTAAACATTGAGCTCGTGATCTTTATATGCTTGCGACAAGTGGGCCCCTTTCGCCCGGCAAATCAGACTTCTTTTCTCCTGCCTGACGTGCGGCACGTTGGAATGCATGGTTGCAGTGTGGGTGCTTTGCGGATATGCCGCGTGGAGAGAACACCGCACGCAGCGTATCCAGAATGGGAAACATGAGGTATGAACTGCACCTTCAAGCTGCTATTCCTCTCCCGCTCAGGTAGCTAGGTTGGCTCTCTGGCAGTCAACGTATGCCATCTCGTCAGATTCGGACAACGGATGATCGATCTATGCGTCCGATCGATCCGCTTCTTGCCGCCCAGATGCGAAGAGTCTACAACGTCGTCCCCTACCAGTTCTTCCCGTTTCAAATTCGCTGAGATGGCGTGTCCCCTTGCTGCGAAGCGGCTCCGGCCGGACCTTCCTTGCTGATAGCAGCGCCATGTAAATCTCAAGTGAACCACTGCCGTGCGATAAAAAGGACCCACGATGTTTTGCGAATCGATGGTCCAGCTCAACTTCAAGTGACTACTTGCTTCCCCTTGTATGAAGCACGTCAAGAGTTTATGCGTTTGACTCATGAAGGAATCAACGCTTCCAAAGTGGCGGGCTTGCTCTGCAAACATGGCGTCGTCAGGCCAAGCCCCATAATCCGAAGCTTCTACAGAATGCCAAGTTCAAAGCAGTATCTCACATGAGGAGATCCCCAAGACTTTGTCTTAGCAGTTCCTAGTGCGTGTAGATAGACTCCGTCTCCTGCTCACCCCGTTGATCAAACTTTCTGTCTCTCCATTGATGATCGTGTCAGCGGGTGCATTGCACGTAACAAAGACTATTCAAGCTCCGTTCGCCAGTATGCTTCGTGGAGCTGGTGGAGTGCCGGAGAGCATAACATGATACAGACCCAGAGCTCAGAAAAATCTGGAAACGCCATGAAACACTCCCGTTGTTTTAAAGCATAGCACAAAATGATGATGATGATGTTGGTCTTGAAGGCGTGCATGTAGACGGAAAGTGTCAAGAAGCAAGGAGAGAGATTCAATAAAAATAAGAGGAATAAAAAAAAAACACAAAGTACTCGAAAGAAAAAAAAAATAAAATAAATAAAATGATCCGAATATTTGCTCGTCCATAGTCCGTCCATGCAATTATCACATTTCCCATATTTCTTCCTTTCAAACTTGAGTCTTTCCCGGCAGAAATACTGGCTTTTTGAAAGAAGTTGTGTTGCCGTTACCGATGTTGTCAACCGGACGACGGCGAAGAGGCGACTAGTAACACGTATTTGCATACCTACTTCGACCACCTCGGCGAGAAGAAAAAAAGAATGCATTTCTGCCAACCGTGGAAATCTCCTTCACTGGCGATCGTAGCCTTTCTCGATCGGATTGCGGCTTCCTTCTGGGACGTCGATAGTATGCGATTTGACTCTGGGCTAAAAGCTCGCAGGAGCTTTACAACCCAAAGGGCAGATGGCATTGGAAGGCATGCCATGAACAAGGGAGAGGCAAAAAATGACAAAAAAGATAGATGATGAGAGTGGGATTCGAACCCACGCCGGTTTCCCGACCAGGAGATAAAGTTAAGAAGACCTTAACCTGGCGCCTTAGACCAACTCGGCCATCTCACCCTGTTTGTTGATATTAAAAAAAGACGATTGATGAGAGTGGGATTCGAACCCACGCCGGTTTCCCGACCAGGAGATAAAGTTAAGGAGACCTTAACCTGGCGCCTTAGACCAACTCGGCCATCTCACCTATTCGTTGGAACACGAAAAGAGTAGAGTTCTACATAAACACTTTGCAAACACATCATGAGCAAAAACATTGGCGTGATTTACGTCTGCAGGTCTTGTTAGTCATAGATCGCAACGCTCCAACGTTGTTGGTGACTTATAGGTTATCTGTCGTCAAGTGCAAGGATATCGTACGTTGCAGCGTCACAGGCTCACAGCACATTGTTTCGTGATGAGACAATCACGTGATCAGAACCCGATGCATTGTCGCCTGAGGCAGCGGATTACAGGTACGCAACTCACTCAACGACGGGCCAAACCTTAGGCGTTCGTTTTCCCAGCCCGACGATTCAAGATCACAACTTCGCGGATCAAGACGGCGTAAGACGGGATCAAGACGACTGTGACTAGACTTTCGGCCGACTCCGGTCCTCTCTCGACCGAGCAGACCTTCGAATTCCTGTCTTTGCAGTACGTTCCAACGCGAAACCCCCACCAATACAGTGCGAAGCGTTCGGTACTGGAATCGGAACGCCTTGCTTCACAGACACTTCTCTGCTTCCCAAGGCAACCTCAGTGTGTATGCTAACTGTTCAGTCTTCAGCGCAACATCACACCAACAAACTGTCGTCATGGCTCACGGCTCGAGAGGTGCCGCTGGCCAAACGACCGCCACTCAGAACAACGGACATGCGAGCAACGGTGTCTTGACAGGCAACACCGTGCCTGCACCCGCGAAGATTAATCAGAAGAAGGCGAAGCGGCGAGCAAAAGAGGCCGCCAAGAAGCAGGCGCAGGCTCAACGGGCCGCTGCTGACGCACATGTAGACACCAACCCTTCACGCAATGTTCAGGTCATTGTCTCTAACGGACTGTCCGATTTGCAGCACTCCCAAGGGTCCCACGAGTATGATGAGGCGTACGAAGAGCAAGACGGCTACGACAATGAACAGTACTACTCAGACGAAGATCCGGCGAACCGCCAGCAATACGAACCCGCTTACTCAGCTCAGTCGCAGACGGCCACGACGTCGGTGAATGGCACCGGGAAGAAGAATAAGAAGAAAAAGAAGCGGCAAGATGCTTATGCCTCTGCACAGAACAACGGCTACCGCGCTACTCCGCCTCCTCCGCCTTCCGGAACCATCTCCACGCGATCGCATCAGATGTCGACCAACGATCACATATGGAACACATCAACACAACAAGAGAGGGAGCGCATCAAGGAATTTTGGCTATCTCTGAAGGAAGAAGAGCGACGGTCACTTGTCAAGGTCGAGAAGGAGGCGGTGCTCAAGAAGATGAAGGAGCAGCAGAAGCATTCGTGTAGCTGTACTGTGTGCGGGCGTAAGCGTACGGCCATCGAGGAGGAGCTCGAGGTGCTGTATGATGCTTATTATGAAGAACTGGAACAGTACGCACTCAAGCAGGTTCCGTGGGCCACGTTGCTCGGGACTCCTGCTGCCACCCCTTCTTCAGAGCCATTTGACCAACGTCAAAACAGGTCGCCGCCAGATCGCATACCCCCACTCATACATTCACCGCCGCCCCGAGAGCAGATCGTGGAGGTCTCGGACGAGGATTACGAGAATTCTGATGAGGAGTATAGCGACGATGACTATGAGGAGTACAGCGACGACGGGTCGGAAGAGCTGCCTAGGGCGACTGCGGATTTTTTCAATTTCGGCAACAGTCTCACGGTCAAAGGTTCGCTTGGTGCATTCGAATCTAGCTTTCGCGGGCTTTCTTTTCTAATTCGAGTGCAGGTGGTATATTGACAGTTGCAGACGATCTGCTGAAGAACGATGGGAAGAAGTTTATTGAGATGATGGAGCAGCTGGCCGAACGTCGAATGGCGCGAGAAGAGGAGGCGCAATATGCTGCCATTTCACATCCAGGCTCATACAACGACTTCCGACATGGTCACGGTGTTCCAGAGGACGAGGGCGATGATGACTATGACGATGATGAGGAGTATGACAGTCAGGAGGAGTATGACGATTCAGAGGAAGACATGGTACATTTACAGAATACAAGACCGCAGGCAGGCGCTGATTACAAATAGGACACCATGACCGAAGAGCAGCGGATGCAGGAAGGACGACGCATGTTTCAGATCTTTGCTGCGCGAATGTTTGAGCAACGCGTGCTCACGGCATATCGTGAGAAAGTTGCTGCGGAGCGACAGCAGAAGTTATTAGAAGAGCTAGAAGCGGAAAAGAACGTCGACGCAGCGCGGGAAGCGAAGAAAGCCAAGGACGCCGAGAAGCGCAAGGCCAAGAAGCAGGCGCAGAAGCAGAAGCAGATTGAGGAGAAAGCACGAAAGGATGCCGAGAGAGCTGCGCAAGAGGCTGCACTCAAGGCAGAACAAGAGCGGAAACTAGAGGAACAGAAAAAGCGCCGTGAAGAGCAGCGACTAAAGAAAGAAGAGCAACGAAAAGCGCAAGAGGCGGAGCAAGCAAGGAAGCAGGCCGAGAAGATCAAGCGCCAGAAGGAAGAGCAAGAACGGAGGCAGGAGGCCGAACGCAAAGCACGCGAGCAGAAGGAAGCAGAGCGAAAGATTCGAGAAGAAATGAAGAAGAAAGAGAGAGAGGAGCGTGAGGCTCGCGAGAAGGAGGCTAAGGAGCGCAAAGCGAAGTCTGAACAGGAACGCAAGGAGAAGGAGGCAAAGGAGAAGGCGGAACAAGAGCGGCAACGAAAGGAAACGCAATCTACACAGCAAGCCCAAGGGGCGCCGGCTGCCAAGCGAGCTGCGGCACCAGCAGCTGTCCCCATACCTCCAGGACTTTCGAAACAGCCGTCGAATTTTGCGTCGCCACATGTTCAGGCTGCTGTGCCGAAAGCACCTACTCCAGCACGACCTCGACAGAGCTCGCAGCAGGGTTCCAAAGGCTCATCTCCAAAGACGCCTGCTGCTGCGACGGCGGGGCAATCCAAATCTGGCTCTCCAGGCGTTATCGGTGGGCCATCACAAGCACAAAATGCCCCCGTAGCACCAAAGACTATATTATCTAGACCTCCGAGCCAACCGCCTGTCAGCGCAGTGCAGCAGCCGAACATACCGGGCCCTATGGGCATGGTTCCTCCCCCGGGTATGCCAATGCCACAGGGGGGGCCTTATGGTATACCACCAGGCTTGAACGGCTTCCCCCATGGTCCCGCATCGATGATGCCGGGCAATATGCAGCGGACGCCTATGCCTCCAGGCATATTCTCACCACCACAGCAGCCTATTGGCGCAGGATTTCCACGACCCTTTGGTGTGCCAAATGGCATGCAGGTCCCACCGCCAGGAATGGGTGCTCCGGGCATTCCACCCTTTGCTCGAGGGATGCCTGAAGGGCCACCAGGATTCGGAGGACAACTACCCGGTGTACCATATCAGGCTGCATTTGCTGACTCAATGCCTGCACGAACTGTTCCTGGAGCCCAGCACTCTCGTCAGCATTCAAGTTCTTCACCTACAGTCGATCAGCCACCAATTGGCTCCGCGATCCGGCCTCCTGCGCCTATTCAGCGACCATCCAGTGTTAAGCCTGGAGGTAAGAAGGGTGAGCTAGATGATCTTGCGGACCACCTAGGTAGCAGCGCTCTTCTCGATGACGACGAGTCACCAGAGCCTGACTTCTCCGATCGTCAAGCCGCCATGGCACCTGGTCTTCAACATGGTGCCTCGGACCCTACTGGTTTCAGCGGACCTCCGGGCTTCAGCAATCGTTCAAATCCACCACGTCTGGATTCGTACGCCATGGGCGGCAACACCGCCTGGGGTACGCCGTCTATTCCATTTGGTACACCGGTGCTTCCGGGAACTGCCAATTGGGTTGGCTCACCCACAGGTGGTTGGCCAACAGGCAATGCATTCGGCCTGGGTCTCGGGAATGGGCTTGGTACTGCTGCTGCACCAGGAAGGCCAAGGCACCAGCAAATCCGCATCGCTATTGTTGACGCTTACAAAGCGCAGGCTCACACTAGTGAGGACGGATTCGTGGACGCCAAAACGATCTACTCGCAGATTAGAAACCTACTCCGACCACCAATTGAGGAGCAGGACATGCGCATCCTACTGGACACGGAGGGCACTCCCCAGAATGGAGGTGGATCCTTCCAGTTGCGGATCAAGGGGGAAAATCACCTGGACCTGATGCTCAAGTGGACTCAGGACGATGGTTTGGGACGTGGATCTGTCGGTCAGATTGGCGGTGCCGGCGAAATCGGCAGTCCTGTTGTAGGCGCAAGTCATCCTGTTGGCAGCGCTAATGCCACGCCCTTCGGCAGCCTGAGGGGATTCCCAAGCCTAGCAGGAGGACTGACCGGGCTTGGTCAGAGCCTGTAAAAAGTTGATGACAACAGTTAACGGGACCACGCAATTTACGGGCAAGGGGAAAGGGCTCTCGCTCAGTTACTATTCATTGATTGCATGAACAGCTCTTGAGGTGTTTCGACAACATTGTTTTTATGGTTGAAAGGTGCATTCTGCTGATCTTCGTCATCGGCCACATTTTGAAATGCTATGCATTAACCGCTTCCTCACTCCTGTCTCAAGGCTTTGGCCACTGGGCGAAAGCTTGACTTTTTTGTGTGAGAAGGCGGACGCACCGTTTCTTGGTAGGACGCTTTGAGTAGCAGGTAGTCGTATCGAGAAACATACAGTGAGCAGTCTTGCAGACTTTGTTCTTTTTGACGTTCATGACTCCTCGTCCTCGTGTCTCTTACGTCCCATTGCAGCCTCTCCGCGAGAATTGAGAGAATCGAGGGGACAACGAGCCCTTTTGAAGACGTGAAGCACAGTAGAGAGGTAATGTTTTTTTTTATTCCAATTCTAGGAAAGGGAGAAATTGGCGCTCATACTTTGACATCGAAGCTTGTTCCGCATCCGCAGCTGCTGCTCGCCCTTGGATTATCAATCTTGAACTGGGACCCAATCAGCTCCATCGTGTAATCCACCTTGCTGCCCTTCAAAAGCTCTAGTGATGATTCATCTATTACCACCTTCGGCCTTCCCTCCGCCACAGTCCTCCAATCTGCGTCTCCCGCCTCTGGCAAAGGCGCCTCCGGCGTCGATGCTACGAACAGCACGTCTTCGCTTTCGTCAATCTTGGATGTGTCGACCAAGGACATGAGGTACTGAAAGCCGTGGCATCCACCACTCTCGACCGTGACTCTCAAGGCGAGGTTCGGATTCGAATCCTTGGCCATGATCTGAGAAAGACGCCGGATGGCGCGCGGCGTCATGGACACGCTCATCGGCTCGCCCGTCTCCTCGTCCGTGCGTGGGTTGAGCAGCGTTCGTGTCGCGTACTGCGAGGATGCGGACGAGGTCGCCGAACCGGCGGAGGACGCTGGCGGCGGTGGCGGCGGCGACGGTGACTCCGCATTGGACGGTCCATGCGGCTCGACGGTGGGTTTGCGCAGAGGGCGCGAAGATGTCATCGACCTGTTCGCTGCGCGCGCGGCCTTGGACGCCGCGCCGTCGACGCCGGCTCTGGGGCGAGCTCCCACAACCTGGACGGGAGCCCGGCCGTGGTACGGTCTGATCGCGCGATGTAGCGTGTTCGATCTGGCCAGCTGCGCGCTGGCTCGCATGCAGCGAAAGCAGATGTACGGTGCCGCTGCGCTCATGTCGATGCGGTTCGAGTGCCTGTGGGCGGGTTTCGATCGTAGAGCGCCTGGTGAAGAGAGCTGGGTTGACGCTGACAAAAGCGAACCATGATGTCGGACTTCCGGGCTCCGGTGGTCGGAGCATCGGCTGGGCGAATCACGGCGAACCCTGCACCTCTCTCTTAGTCACTCTGCACCTTTTGTAGACAATAATTCAAGCCCACGCCAAAAGGTCCGGGTCGGGCGTGGAATTATGTTGTACCATGCGTCCTCTAATCTGCTTATGTGTGCATGTCAGAATCAGGATGAACGTGCGAAGCTGATGGTAGGCTTTTGCTGAGCTCTCATGGTTCACGAATCGGTTACCTCAGAGTCTCACTTGGAGTCTCGCACATTCTGATCTCAATCAGTAAACATCTTGGAAACGACGTTCTTTGCCTGTATCTGGACACCCGCTTGACAGTGAGATCGTGTCTTCATGACGAGTCTGATGGTGCAGATGCTTACAACCTTTGCCTGAAGATTTGAGGCAACCAACGTAGAGTTCTGATCGAAAATGAAACGGTGGGACAAATACGAACTTTTGTCTCTCACATAAATGGCAGGTTAGCTTTGTAGTGGTTGATGCATCGCTTCGTCGGTATGAAGCGACTTCTGCCTCAAGAATTCCATTCGCCGTGATGCCATTTCTTGCTTCTAATGAAGCTCTGGCTAATTTGAACTACCGACGGTGGAAAGCTCAAATCTGACGACACAACAACTGATTCCATCCCAAAGATGAGACGAAAAGTCTTTCCACGTTTCTGCTGAAGGTTCCTCCCAATTGTCGGCAGGTGGCTTTGTCCTATGTGCTATGCAAAGTCGAAAAGAAAGACGAGCATGCCGGCGCTGTGATCGGCACGCGGCGCCCGAGAACATGTGCACAAAAGCCGTTGATGTAGTTTTCCCGTGTACCGATCGATTTTATGCTCCTCAGCTCTCGAATGAGCTGTGTTAGGTCCTCTTCCACAAAAAATTTAGTAGCAACTGCATCTAGCCATCGACTCCACCTGGGTTTGTGTGACGGGATTAATTTAGATGTATCCTTCCCGATGTGTGGAACCAATGAAAACGAGGTAGCACATCTACTCTCTCTCTCTCGGGTTGGTGTTTCACATGCTGCATCCGAGATACATGCATATCGAGCGCCCCTTCGGCGACGCTATCTTAGCTCCCGCAGTCCATCAGCCGCTTAAACCAACGCTTAGAACGAAACTACCCAGCCTCATCAAATCTGCGCAACCGGGTATATCAGATATCCGATTTTTATGCTCAGCCCGCTGTGATGGCACGATGTCTTGGACTTGCGAATATTTCTGACTGCATTCCGGTTAACAGACACGGCCAATGGAGAGGCAAGACTACTGCAAGTCCAAGCCATAGACGGGCAGGCTGTCTCTGAAACAACGAATAGACATAAGCTCAGAATGAATCCCCTCGGTATGCTGGATTTTCCTGAAGAACTCAATTTGGCTTTTCACAGCCCGGATCCGTGTCCATCCCTTCGTCGCGCAGATGTACGGCTCTCCGCATTTGATCTAGTCGGACAAAGCTAGCAGACCTCACATGTGAGAGCATATGTGTAAATCCTGCCTAGAAATAAGGTTTGGATCCATCATTGTGTTGTCTCTTTTTGGACTTGTCCTACCTGAGATGTGGCGATCGGGTTACTACTCCGGTCCTTTCTGCGTCTCATTCCTCAAAAGCCCACGTGATTAGACTGAAGGCTGACCATGCGGTATGTCCAATAGGAGATCGAAAGCGAAGGGGGTTCTGAGTAAGAAAAAAACTCTATAAATCTGTTTTCCTTCCCGCTCTCTCCTCACCTAGTCGTCGTTGCGTTTCACAGCATTCTCGATTTTCAATTCTTCAACAGAAAGGATGGCAACTCAGAACGCTGAAAAGGCAACTCACAATAAGAATTTCGCTTCGGAGCTTGACGAGACGACCGGTGTTTTTGTGGTGCAGAAACAAGAGCGCTCTTATAGTGATGACGACTCTAGCCTCTCTGGGCGAGGACAGTTGAAGACTACAGCAGACGGAAAGACCGTTCTCATACCTCAGCCATCTGACGACCCTCGTGATCCACTCAATTGGAGCTGGCTTAAGAAACATGCCGTATTCTTCTCACTGCTTCCTGGATGTTTCCTCACAGATTGGGTCATCACTTACGGAACTACTATGGTGAGCATAATAAAATGCACTCTATTCAACAGAGCCATCACTTACAACACACCTTGTAGTTCGTACAACAAGTCCCATCTTTCCACAAGAGTCCGAAGTCAATCTCCAATTCAATCTCTGGCGCCATATTCATGCAAGGACCTGGCGGTCTCCTAGCCGTTCCTCTTGCTCAGCGATATGGTCGCCTGCCCGTGCTCTTCTGGTCACAGCTCCTAACCTTCATCGTCACTATCGGAGCCGCGGGCGCTGGCAATTATGCAGGTTTCACTGCGTGCAGAACGCTTCAGGGATTTTTTGCAGCATCGCCTCAGGTAATTGGGCTATCCATGATTCACGACATGTTCTACTTCCACGAGCGCGCCAGAAAGGTCAACATTTGGGCTTTCTGTTTCCTTCTCGGACCATACATGGGACCATTCATTTCGCAGTGGATCGCAATGAAACTTAGTTGGCGTGAGAACTTTTATGTTCTGGCAGGGTTATTTGGCTTCTCTGTCATCTGCGTCATTTTGCTTGGTGATGAGACTTTGTACGATCGAGAAAAGACGAAGTGCGAGACAGCCAGGCACCCAGTCGTTGAGCGCTTATATCGTTTGACGGGCATAGCTGGTGTACGCGACTGTGAAGGTCGACCTGGCCTTTGGGAAGTAACCCAGGACCTGTTCAGCTTGCTGCTGCGTCCATACCTCCTCCTTCCCACCTTCGGCTTTGTTACCTGGATCACCATGTGGACGATTGGCATTGTCTCTACAATCACCCTCTTCACAAAGCCTCCACCACAAGCCACTCCTCCAGGCTATGGTTTCAGCGAAACCGCTAGTGCATTGATCTACATCGCGCCGATGGTTGGCACTGTCATGGCAGAATTCTGGGGCCATTGGTTCAACGATTTTCTACAAAATCGTTACATCAAGAAGCATGGTGGCCAATACAAGCCCGAGAATCGCCTCTGGGGTGTGTATCCGGCTTGGATCATCGGCGTGGCTGGTCTTGTCACCTTCGGCGAGACTCTGCAGCACCACAAGCACTGGATTGGTCTCGCATTTGGCTGGGGAATGAATTGTTTCTCGACATTGGGTACAACCACTGCGATCTCCGCATACATTCTTGACGTTTTGCCTCAGCACGCTGCTCTTGCAAGTGCCTGGATCAACGCTTTTAGAACGATTGGTGAGTTTTGGACCTGGCCCTGCTTGAATCACTACATCTGCTGACAAACAGCTTCAGGAGGATTTTGCGTCACATATTTCCAGTCCGACTGGGCGGCAAAGAACGGCCCCGCAGTGACATTTGGTTGTCAGGCTGCCATAGTCGCCTTTTTCATCTTGTCCATCATCGCTACGCAAGTCAAGGGCGCAAGCTGGCGTATCAAATTTCCAGCACCTCAAACGAGTCGCACGTATTGAGAGTAATCTTCACTTCTTTAATGGAGTATAAATCGTGATTGAACTACTGAAAAGTAGATTCAACGGGCTTGCGGCTCTTTTAGCGCGGTGTTCAAGAGGGGGCGCGTCGAAGGAAAGCTCCACAAAACCTAGTGCAGAGATGTAGTTCAGGCTTGACAGTAATTCATTGGGTCAAAACGTATGAAATTGCCCTGTTTTCTTTATTGGCAGGTTGACATTTACGTTGAGAAGCGAGAACCACCGCATCTCAACCACCCAGACGACGAGGCTGACGGAAAAGCTTCGCACCAGCCATCGGGTCCCCACGAAGTCCCGCACAAACTCGAAACAGGGTCTTCGTGGGGGCCGGGGTACCTCCTGGTTGTCAACCTCGAAAAGTACATAATGCTGTCTTTGCTCAAATATTCTCAACAGAACTTGGCGCAGCTGCATTTGACAGATTGATTTACTTGTTAAAACACACAGTATCTTGCTGAGCTCGGCACCAATCGCGCAAACTACGATACCGACGGGACCATGGTACATTGGGCACTTGGAGATCTGTTCCTGAAGGACTATGGCCACCAAGGGAGCATCCAGAAACTCTGGACGGAGCGATGGCAGTTTCCGGTGAGCCTGCCATCGAACCGCTCCATCTCAAGAGAGATGTGAATCAGGTCTGATTGACAATCTTTGTTCATGTAGTGTAAACTCGGGGTGTACCCATTCCACGACGGAAAGTACGAGGATTTCGAGTCAATCTTCACCCAACTCGTCAGGGACGGCATAAACGACCCGTACGATGACGCGTGGTGTAACGCTTTTCTACCGATTGCTCGGCGGCTCGTGTCTGAAGCCGGTACCGCAGAGTCAGCAGACAAACAGAAGGCAATTGAACTGTACAAAAGAGCTTGTGCAGTATACCGCATTTCCCGATTCCCGTACCTCAATCACTCCCCACTGAAGACACAGGCGTTTGAAGAGCAGAAAAAAGCGTACATGCAGGGTGCGAGGCTCTGGGATGTGCCGATGAGAGAAGTCATAATCCCGTTCAAGCATAAAGAAGAAGGAGATAAGCCGGACATTCCGCTGTATACAAGGACCCCTGCAAGTGCAACGAACGATAAGCCCGCACCTGTGGTACTCTTGGTCACAGGCCTAGATGGCCATCGACCTGACAATACAGAGCGCACTCAGGAGCATCTTAACAGGGGCTGGGCTACGGTCATTTGTGACATACCAGGAGTGGCCGACTGCCCCGTCAACAAGCGGGATCCCAACGCGTCAGATCGCTACTTTGACACGATTTTGGAATACATCGCGTCTGTTCCGGAGTTTGATAATCGAAAGGTCATAGCGTGGGGTCTGTCTGCTGGTGGATACTACGCCATCAGGCTAGCACATACGCACGCTTCAAAGCTCGCCGGTGCCGTCGGACACGGCGCCGGGACACATCACTACATCGGCAAAGAGTGGCTGGAACACGTCCACCACCACGAATACCCGTTCTCGCTGAAAGAAGCGTACCTGGGCAAGTATGGCTACGAGAGCTGGGAAGAGCTGCTCGAGAAATGTCAGAAGGACTACTCTCTCGTGCTGAACAAAATCGTAGACAGGAAGAGCTGTCGGCTGCTGCTGATCAACGGTGTCTTGGATGGCTGCATGCCCATAGAGGACAGCTCCCTTCTGGCAGAGTACGGGAGTCCAAAGGAGTTCAGGTTCATCCAAGGACGCGCACACATGGGCTACCCGGAGGCGAACACGTATGTCTTTCCGTGGCTCGAACAGGTCATGAACACAACCTCGTCCGCAGAGTAGGCAAGAAACCAAGCATCTGTTATTCAGCAGGGTAGGAAGAGAAAAAAGTGCGACGTAGCAGGTGTTCGTTTTCGAAATCTATCGCGCCCTGAACTCGTAAATAAAGAGAAAATAAACCCCCAAAATGATAAACCCTCAAGAGCATCCTCGCTTACTGTTTCGTCTGGCTTCTCTTTTCGTTGATCCTCCCCCCTTTTCTTCCTTTATTGCTCATCTCATGATTTAGGATTACGTGTCCTCATGCAAGCGGTGACTTTCACACCGAGTACAAGGTCAAGCTACCAGAACGTGGTCGTCCTGTCTCAAACGCCGGGACAAGACTGGCTTGTGTTGGTCATTGGGAATCAGATGTCGTACGGAGCACCCTCACGTTCCCGTCGCGCTAGGTGCAGTCGCCTTGCCATAACCGGGCTAGACCAGCCGCGTGTATAAGATCCATCTGTATGTTACGTCCCTTTTTTAAAGTACAAGAGTTGATATCAAGGGCACGTGACGGCTTACGAGGCACAGAAATTCGGATCCGAAAGGAATTTCTGTCGGACGAATGGGTAATCTGGGGGCGAGGATCTCGTAGCACACAAGAGGCGCATTGCAAGACCAAGATTTGATTATCGTATGCAAAATCCATTAAATTCGCTAATACAGGTTTTTCACTTTGTATGGAGTACAATTCTTTAAAAACCATGACCGTGCTGGACGCGGGATATCATCACAGAGGTAATATAAAGAAACGGTCATTCCGAGACTTAAAGAGTCTTTTCGACGATGGAGATATCCTGGCCTTCTCTTGCCTCGCCATCCTTGGTACCCATTCGCTGGAGACGCTTGCCGACGTTGTTCGTGAGGAACTTCTCCATGTTTGGCACGAAGAAAGCCGCTGCGAAAAGCAGCGCGCCAAATGGGATGGTGGCGTAGAAAACGTAGTGGAAGGCCTCGAAATACGCGCGACGTGTCTCGGTGGCACCGATAGCGATGATGTTTGGAGTGGCCCCGGGCACTGATGAGAAGTTGCCCGATGTTAGACCAGCAAAGAACGTTGGCAGGGACGATTCGGGGAGGCCTGCTGCAGTCACAGCTGGTGTGACATACTCAGGGATGAACTTCGCGGCCTTGGTTGTCAGGATCGAGACGTAAAGAGCCTGAGCAACAGCTCCGCCGACAGCGCGAATGGAGCCAAGCACGCCAGTTGCAAGACCAATATCCTGAGCTTCAAACACGAGTGTGACGGCGGGGAAGGTGATGTTGTCAACATAGCCGATGAAGACGGTGGCCATGATACCAAGAATGATGCATTGCGCGTGGGTGTCGGCATTGATAGAGGCAAGCGATGCCACAAACGAGGCTCCAATGAACGAAGTAATGACAATCTGCCACTTGACCTTTGGTACGTAGGACAGGGCAAAACCGCCGAAAGCTTGGCCGAGAAGAATGCCACCGCCGACAACAGAAGAT
Source organism: Verruconis gallopava (assembly GCF_000836295.1). Taxonomy (NCBI): domain Eukaryota; kingdom Fungi; phylum Ascomycota; class Dothideomycetes; order Venturiales; family Sympoventuriaceae; genus Verruconis; species Verruconis gallopava. The sequence continues at coordinate 1,148,806 of NW_015622139.1, read as the reverse complement.
TGCAGACCAATCTTGGTGCTGTCAGTAGTGTATTGCGAAAGGATTGTCGGCCAGAGCACAGTCAGTGCATAGTAGACCATGGCACCAATAGTTGCACAAACGACGATTGCTGTGTAGCCGATGTCTTTAAAGATGCGGGGAGGCATAAGAGGTACACCCTTGGAGACTTTGTGGGCGAGGTAGCCTTCGTAGAAGCCAAAGAGAATCAAGGTGGCGATTCCAACGACCAAAGTGGCAATAACGTGAGCCGAGCTCTAGATCACACAGTCAGCAATAGATGGTTAATATATCGAGGACATCACCACAAACCCATGGATAAGCTTGACCTCCCCAGGACAGACCGATCAACAAAATTACAACGCCAGCAAGGTACAAGACCAGTCCAACATAGTCGAATTCCTTCAGCTGCTGGGCAATCGTCTTTCCGTGGACGTGTAGCTGATCGTACTTGGGTGGATGGTAGAAGAATTGATAAAATATCAGGGCCAGGGCATTGCAGATAATGCCAATGTAGTAAGACCATCGCCAGCCGGCCGCGGTATTATCAATAAAGGCCCGGCCGATTGACGGGCCAAAAACCGCGAAGGGAAGCGCCGCGAGGAAAATGACGGTAACCGCTGGGCCTCTGAGTCTGTTGGGCACGAGTTCACCCACAACGATGCCGAATGAGAGCTGGCCAGCAGCAGCGATACCGATCATCGTTTCGGCAGCAATGAGAGCGCCGACGTTGTGCGCAGTCGCAGCAACGATAACACCGACCAATGCGAGGATCTGGCAGAATTGCACACCCCATTTGCGGCCGAAGATGTCGGTCAGACGACCAAATAGAAGAAAACCAACGGCGCTTCCGAGAGTCCAACCGGTTGCGACCCATGAGATATTGACTGAAGGACCGACATCCTCGTTGATCAGAGCAAGTGTATTTGCTGGAACAACCCAGCCAAGATACGCGCAGTTATTGGCAAGACATACAGCCTATATCAGAGTCAGCTGACAATGTCACCCAGTTTGTAGCGGGTGCATCAGGGAACTTGCAATGAACGTGAAGATAAAGTTAGGAGTCAAATAGTAGCCAGCAGGCATCTCATCAAAGTCTCCACCAACGGCGTGTGCATCGATAAGATCGACAGTGCCATCCTTATGGACACGTTTGACGACGTGGATGCCGTGTTCTGAGGGAGGTGCGGCGAGGTTGTCCTCCACCTGGTTGGTGGCAACCTTCTCATTGACTGGCTCACTTGCTGTGGAAGACATGGTGAGGGGCAAGACAGCAAGACGTCGAGACGGCCGAGGATCACCTTAGATGGAATGTGAGGAGGAATGAGGTCCAAGGTGTGCTGATCATATATCTACCCCAGAGACATGCCCCAGACTTTATGGCCTCGAGAAAATTCCCCAGGGGAGCTAACGACCCTCGCGTGGAGAACTAGGACCCCAGTCGGCTACCAAGGATATCGAGACCCGGGGCGATCCCCACAGGCACCTGGATTGCTGCTTGCGCTTCTTAGTTGCTTTTGGCAGGTTTAATTGGGTTATGCTACGAGCCAAGCCTGAGTCTAGAATCAGCTAGGCTCATCGTACGAGAAATCAGACTGCTCGAGAGTGAGGATCGCGTTCTTGCTGTTCAGTCGGCAGCTCTTTTCTTCGCCCTCTTCACCAGGTCCTGAAGACGTCTTGACGTTCGACTCGATGGGCAGTCTTTCTGGTACCCAGTGCTACGCGATTGGCTGTCATTAGTGCGGAGCTGTCGTCCTGGTGAGGAGGCGCGTCGGCTATGTCTGGCACGGATGCCGCGCACCTATTCTGGGGAGCTCCCCAGGAATGCGGCGGTCTTTTTGACTCACGCAAGCGCGAGCATCGACTCTTTTGGCGACCTTATCGACTCGTGCGATGAAAGCCAGCCGCCCAATCAAGACAGACTCCGCCCGGAAGGGCGGCTTTTGGTCCGCTTCGTGTTGAAAGGAGCGTTGACGCGCAGCATCGCCGCCTAACGCCCACGGCGCCCTGGCATTGGGACCTTTGCCCATTCCTGCGTGTCAGCAGAGTCTCGCACAGATTGCCTCTGTGGTGCTTGAATGGCAATTTGGCTTTCTCGGCGACGCAGCACGAGCTCGTCTGGGCCATGAACTTGTGGGTGCGCCTGGGGAAAGGTTGGGGAATCCCCGAGTCGAGGTGGTCATTTCATTGGACGAGCCGAGTCTCCGCGACTGCGCCCCACCATTGGCTGGACGTCCAACATTCCAACCTTGACAAGAAGCGCCTTCACACTGCGCGCCGCCCACCACACACACCGCTTTTGAAATCAGTTGTGCTTCGTCGTCCTTGACGCTAACGAATCGTAAGATTGAAATCGAGGCATCTCCCGCTCCCAGCTACCGCTCCAATCCCCACGTTCTCCCTCCATCCGTTGCTGACATTTGACATACTTCCTACACTTTGCTGGATGACATTCTCCGTACTGACATCCATCTCGAATTATCCGCCGTCCCCTGACCGTGGACATACAGTGTACTCCGTTTTACACTTTGGCAGCACCGCCGTTTTGGAACTCTGTACCGCACCATTTGAGCCAGGTGTCTGGGACCATGATCCTATCGCTTCTCCGACGACCAGGGCCCCGTCGAGAAATGTTCTTGTAAGCTGCTTAGTGCGTCAACCCCCGTTGCTATTCTCGGTGTGAATGGCTAGACGTGGTTTATATCACTTGTAGAAACAGTGCAGTATATTCTACGCAAGCAACATTCTTCTCAATTTTTTTTCCTTTGGTCATGATTGCACCTCGTACTAGTATGAGCTTGGCGATGCGTGGAAGGTGAGCTCTAGAAGGGCTTTTCTGTCTACGGGGTTTTTGACGGGTTAGGCAACACGAGGAATCTTGAGGTATTGTTAAGCAGTTCAAATCAGCAGAGAACGGCCTTATTCTCGAAATTTTTTAGAGCGTGCACGCTGGCCAGTTAAACTGCCGCCGCGCAGGTTACCATACCGCCGTTAACCATGAGTGGGAAAAAGATACCCGATATTCCCTCCTCGGACGACTACACGCCCCTTACATAAGTCTTGATGACGCGAGAACGGTCAAGAACTACCTCCGTATAGCAGTACATTATTCAACCGTCCGCCATGTGCTAACGACGTCGATTGGCGTCTCGACTCATGGTCTTGTGATGAGCAGGTGCCTGGCAACAGTGCATGAGGGAGCTGAGGCGCTACCCGTCGCTGCGCTTCTGCATGCGAGGTGGACCCACGGATTCGGGCGGATCCTCTGCCTTGGGTCTGGACTTTTGCTCAGCTCTTTCTAAGTACTTTCAATGTCGATCCAATAGTATGGGGAAAACAGTCTCAAATGAAGTACGTTCACGCAGTCATTCTCCGCCAGCACTTTACAACAAGTGATGATGAAATGTGCACCTCGTTAGTGAATTTACAGTCAGATGAGAAGAAGCATTTAGCATCTCGAGTTTTTAGCCCGTTGTAAGGTCGTATGCTGGTGACAAAGGATCCGCAGGCTAGCACAATTAGAACGAGCGTTTATCAACTAACGTTTCGCGTTTTTTGTCTAGAACTGACAACTGTCCGAGTCCGCAGCGCGACAGAGAGCCGACATGCAGCCCTGCCTTTTCTGTTGTTCTTCTGGCGTGTTGCCGAAAGTCTGTTTCATAAACATCTCTGGGTATCTAGACCCTTGAACCTCTGCCGTTTTTGCAATGACTCGTATTTCGCGGACCTCCTCCTCGGATAGAGCAATCTTCAAGGCCTCCAGATTCTCTTGCAAGCGTTGTAGCTTTGTTGTACCCGGAATCGGTACGATATCCGGTCCCTGAGCCAACAACCAAGCCAGCACGAGCTGCGTAGCAGTAACACCCTTCTTCTTCGCATACCCGACAATTTGGTCTACAAGGACGAGATTTTTGCTGAAGTTCTCTGGTGTAAATCGAGGATAGTTACGACGCCTGTCGTTTTCGTCCGCATCATCGATGGAACGAATCAGGCCCGAGAGCATGCCTCGACCAATAGGTGAGTAGGCGATCGTCGCCACTCCTAACTCACGGCAGGTCTGAAGGATCCCGACTTGAGGGTTCTCGATGTCCAAGGACCAGAGCGAGTACTCAACCTGGAGTGCAGCGACGTGGCCAATCTTGCATGCACGACGCAGTGTAGCTGCACTGACCTCGCTGAGACCGATGTATTTGATCTTGCCCTCGGCCTTCAAGCCTGCCAGCGCGTGCATGGTCTGCTCGATCGGTGTCTTGCCGTCAACACGATGACAGTAATACAAGTCACGTAGTCCACACATAGACATCGGAGGTAATTTTCCGCGGCCTGCCCGCAGAATTCCGGAGTGGAGTCGACGGAATAAACTCCATCGTCGAAGCGATTGGCGAACTTCGTGGCAAGAAAGATGTCCTTTCGCATCTCCGGGTTGGCAGCAAGCCATTTTCCAACAATGTCCTCGGAGTCGCCATAGATGTCCGCAGTGTCCCAGAACCACTCGCCGAGGTTGTATACTTCATCCAGGAAGGCAAGTCTTTCATGGTCATGCAGTTTGGCGCTATACGCACCGGCTCTGGGCAACTAGTTAGACGCTCGTACGTATCGTTATGAAAGGGGAAGGGCTCATTTACAAGCCCATCAGGCCGATCCCCATGCCTACAACTTGCGGTCCGTTTTTACCTAAGGAATGGGTTGGAACTTTCTGCACCATGATTGTACTCTATATGTTTTGACTAATATGAGATCGGAGACTCTGAATGTTAATTCGTCTTGAGTACTCGAAGACATCTTCGGCGACCCTTTTTGTACTGCACCCTCAAGCATCGCTTCGTATCTGTTCATTGACAAGTTGTTAACGGGGCTTAGACGGACTTAACATATCCTCTCTCAAGTAGAGGCGAACGCCTTGTCCACAGCTAATTTTTTTGGCAGATGAATAATCGAGGTTTGATGCCTTATTCTTGAGAGAAGCGAGAGGCCCGCTGTTGCTTCCGAATGTGGGGTTTACGGTGCATTGGAGCTGTGCGAGCCAGGTTTACCTACTCGTCCGAACGTCGTCCGGTCTCTTGCTAACTGATCTAAAGGATGACGATCTAACAGCTGAAAAAAAATCGAAGCCCTCGGGATGTAGTAGGCAACTTGGGATAATGTCAAGCTGTTGGATCCCCGAAAGACGAGGTCAATAGGGACAAAGAAATACGCAAGTTGTACGAGTTTGACCAAGTAAGATTTGACGTTCATGAGCGAACCTGATCTCAATAAGGAACGAAAGGTTGAGAAGACTGTGTACGATGATTAATATCCATTCTGCAGCTAATTTGTATCAGATAGATCTAATCCGGTCTTGATGCCAAAATCATTATTCCCTTCCGCCCAAGCGCCATCCCATGAACTTCATTTTTATCCGCGTATACTCATGGCCCGTCAAGATCATGTTTCAAAGTATTACAATAAAATAACACATTAGATGCACCCTCTCACGTCACAAACAGTGATGATGTCTTTATTCTTTCATCGTGATTCCTTCCCGACCAGACAAGACTTGAACGTTGTTCAGAAAGCTTACCAGCCCTTTGGTGTTGCGCAAGGCGTGCATGTCGTGCTTGCGACGACAGTGCTGGACGTCGCGCAGCTGGTCTCGTACTCTGTGCACACCTCGACGCTGGGGACGGCAGTCGAGATGACAATCGGCTTGGCGACCGTCCAGACGGAGGTCTCGGTGCAAGTCTCGGTCTCGTAGACGGGCACTCCGGTCTCCACCACGGTGGTCACCCACATAACGGTCGTTACGGGGTACGAGGTCGTGTAGCATTCTTCGGACCATGTGGTCTGCACTTGTTCATTCGTCACAAGCGTCGACATGGTCTCGACGCCGGTGGACGTGGTCACGGTTGGGACCCACGTCGTTTGGCTCTTGACAACTGGCACAACCGTCGACACGGTGTAATAGGATGTAGAGTAGGTGGTAGCGCACTCGGACTCGACGACTCCGCCGCCCCAACCGTTGGTTCCGTTGCCCCAAGTGGACACACCGGGCAGGGCTGATGCGAAGGTGGCGGAAAGAAGAGCAGTAGCGAAGATCTTGGAGAACATTTTGGCGTCGGTGGCGGTAGCGATAGTGGTGGTGGTAGTAGTAGTAGTAATGCTCCCGTGTCTTCAATATCAGATGATCTGAGCGATTGATGCGAGGCTGAGCGCGAGGCTGGAGATCGACCAGGCTGGAGCTTGAAGCGAGGGTGTCAAACAGCTGAAATAGGTCGTCGGGTAGGATAAAAGGACCAGTACTATTGATCCTGCGTTGTTCGGAGATGCTGAGTTGATGTGTTACCTTGATGATCGAGGCTTGTGTTGGTATTAATACTCGTCTGCGTTGCCATTGCGGCGTGGTGGCCAGCCTCAAGCTCGTGTTCCCAACCTCGCAATGCACAACTCGATGTGATCGCCCGCCGCTCCAACCAAAAAATTTGCAAGGAACGGCCTTTGTTCGCGAATTCCAGCAGTTCGATAAAGTCAAATCCCGCCTCCTTTCGGCTTAGAGATCATGGAACGAGTGTCGACGTGCATGATAGTGACCTGGTTATCGCCCGTCCACATGTATGACATGTGCAACAACGCGCGTCTTGCTCCACGCGACAAGCACGAGTTCTACACTTTCGGCGAATTTTTAAATCCACGACTCCATTTTGCCGTCGATCCTTTTTTCAATCTCCTCAAAGATTTGTATTGACTCCTACCATGACCAAATTGCTCGCGGTGCCGATTGCGGACTCGATCGTGGCCGCGGATATCGCTAGCCCCTCTAATATTTTGGCAGTTGTGCGAGCCCCCGGCTGAGCTTCGACGTGCTTGGTACCCAACCACCGCAACCACGTTTTCATCGTCGCGGTCCGCAACAGACACAAGACTCCCGGCGTAATCGCTCATCCTCGTGCATGCTACCTGCCATCTTCTCCGCACCTTGCCGTTTCACTCCTACGCATTTCACGCTCGTTGCAGCAGTAAGGCGCTCGCTAAGGCCGTCATCCCAGACCAGCCCCGCACCTTTGCAAGCGCGTGTGTTTACCATGACAACCAAAGTCCAAGAGCCACGGGTGACCAAAATTAGCCCTCTCCCGTCCGAAGAGGCCAAGTGGGTCGAGTTCCAAAAGATCGAATGGACCGATCAGGAGGGTAAGCCCCGCTTGTGGGAGGCTGCGAACCGAAAGACGAGAGGGAAGAGTGGCATCGATGCAGTCGCCATAGCCCCAATATTGATCCACCCCAACCGTCCGACACAGACGATTATCATCTTGCAATACAGACCTCCGGTGGCGGCGACGTGCATCGAGTTCCCTGCTGGCCTGATCGATGCGAATGAGACGCCCGAGCAGGCGGCACTCCGCGAACTCAAGGAAGAGACGGGGTACGAGGGGACAATTGTCGACATGACGCCGGTCATGGCCAGTGACCCGGGAATGACAACGGCAAACATGACGTTTGCTACTGTGGAAGTGCATCTGAAAGAGGGCGACGAGGAGCCGGAGCAGCATCTCGAGTCAGGCGAACATATTGAGCGCGTCGTTTTGCCGCTAGATGAGCTTTACGGTCGTCTGTTGCAATATACAAAGGAAGGCAAGATCCCGGACGCGAGGCTGTTCCACTTCGCGGCCGGTGTGCACTTTGCGAAGCTGAATGCTAAGAAGTACGGCTTGACCATTGATGGTTAGTGCTTTGGCTCGCATTAGACGACGTCGGACAAGATCTGAGGAATGGAAGAAGCGAGCTACAAGATTCGCCTTTGAACGTTCCACGCAAAACATACTAGACCGGCCATCCGATGCTTTCTCGTAAATTGACGTACACGTTATGTGTGTATTGCTGGATCTTGTGGCGTATGATGGCCTGCTGACTGCCCAATTTGTAGTCTTTTGACAAACTCAAAAACGCGGAGTCGTACCGCTCCTCCGATGCCCATGATAGTCACGTAGCATCCGCATCTCTTCAAGTGAGCAATGCAGATCGTAAATGAAATAAAAGGACAACTGAAGTTTGGGCAATCCTAGCAGTATCGAAGGCAAATGCCTGCTCGTTTCGAACCTCGTTCTGAGATTTCATCTGGAGAAGGCATCGCTGCCTAATGGCCGCCAGCCCCTTCCTCATCTTTCGTCGTGAATGAAACAAGTAAAGATGATATTTCTTACTTTCCCCCTGATCTAAGGGTTATTTCTTACTTAATTTCAGCACGGCGTCGCCTTCAGGACATGGACTATATGGCTGTAAACGATCAAAGCCAGCTCACTACGTGTCTCGAGCTGCCGTTCGAGCGGGAGAAACGCGATGCGATATATAAATTGGCGCTATTCCAGCTCAACAATGCAAATCCTTCGGCGGCAGACCCTACGAAGCCACGTCGCGAAAGGCACTTCTCCGCCGCAGATCCAGGTTCATGGTGGCCCATAGGGCCTCAGTCAATTTACTCGGTCCCGGATATATATCCAACGGTTCCAGGCACGCGTCCTGGTGGTGGGAGGTACCGCGGATATCACGTTATGATTCTAGAACCTAGCATTTTCACCCGACACGGCCGCCGCAGGGTCGAAGAAGCAAAGGAACTGTTTTACGGTCGTGGTGTCGTACTTTTCATACACGACGTAGAGACGAATTTCATAAACCACTGGGCAATACAGAATTCCCAATTTATTTACAAGTATCTGAGAATCGTATATGTCAGGGTGCTCGCCCAGGCCACTGCCATCCCGGACATCGGTGCAGAACACATCGGCTCAAAAGGCAATGGCTGTGCTGCTTGTGCCGCAGAACAAAGGCCGTACGAGTACCACGATGTCCACTGGCAGCAACCTATGTTCGAACTCAATATAGGTGACGCTCGTGGCCAGGAACTTTTTATGCGCAGCTGTGTTCAGCTTGCGAGCAGCCAGTGCCAAGAGATCCAGCGACAGGTCCAGAAGTGGCAACTACGCTCGGTGCCAGGCAGGACGACGCGGTTCGTCGGACAGTCTTTGTTGGCCGTCATGGAGATCCTATGGAAGGTTCTTCAGCAGATCAATTCGGGGCCAGAGAAGATATACTATTTCGTAGTGAAGACGCGGGATGTCCAGCGTTTTGAACAGAGGGCATTCAAGCCTTGGGATTCGAGAACGTGTCCGAACGTGGTTGTCCTTACGAATGGTTACGAGTGGCCTGTGGTAGAGTTAAGGGCTCGGGAGAAAGAGAGTCTGTGACCACTACAGAAGAGGGGCGCGGAAAAAGGAATTTAGAGAGGAGCTGTTGTTTGACGGAGCCAGTGCAGATGTTAGCTGGGGCGCAGCTGAGTTAGATATTTGGTTAAGTCGTTATTTTTTTTTTTTTTTTAATCGAGATCTTTGACTCGCTGAAATTTACCACATGGCCAAATTGTTCAAGGAATTTTGCTTTCGAGTGCGCTGAACATACTGATTTGATATCGAAACGTGACACAATACTTCATCTAAAAGGCAATACAGGGGACCGGCACCTCTCACCTCGTCCTGTAAGAAGCACAGGACAGAGGTCATGATTGCGTAAATTCATGCCTTTGCAAGCTCAGCATCCAAGTTCGCACCTGTTTTGACCCTTCACCATTTGGATCAATCAGAACTTACCTGTCTCGCTTACTCGCATAGGGGCCAGGAGCTGCAGCTGTGTATGTTTCTTCAAATACGACATTCATTCGGCGCTATCGGCCCCAAAACTCGTGGGAATAATTGTTCCAGATGCGACTTTAGGCAACCATATTTATTTTGTCGGCTAAGAATTCGAAAAGAAACATACATAACGCCCATGTTGAAGGGCATTTACCAATATCAATTGCTTAATGCTGATCCTTTCATCTTTGAATGAAGAACATTCTTCGTCGTTCTGGGCTTCTAAACCGTAGTTGCGCAAGGCACTGATTGCAATTCCAAACTTCATCGGTCGAGGAAACCTTTGAACAAACTGCGCTGATTTAATATTTGTTTTAAGCACGTCCATTCTGACATTAAAGCTCGTAGTCTTGGAACAATTGTCATCAGAATGGATTACAGAGCGGTTTTGCAGGAATTGACTTGGACCAGAACAATCCTCACCTTGCTCAGCGCAGTACGTGTATGCAACCTCGGCTTGAGCCCTGCACTAAAATCAGCAGACCATCACCTATAGTGTGACTTGCGTACTTTATAACGCATTCTTGCATCCGTTGCGCGGTTTTCCAGGACCTAAACTTGCGGGGGCGACAGGTCTGTATCTCGGGTTCTACAAATTCCACGGTGAAACACACGTCGTCGTGAAAAGACTTCATGACGAGTATGGCCCTGTGGTGCGAGTGGGTCCAAATCAGTTGTCTTTCATCGAGGAGACTGCGTGGAAGGACATCTACGCGTATCGTGGAAAGGATAGGTCCCAAATGCAAAAGGGAGACAAGCGAGGTCCAGGACCCAAAGGGCCTTATCATATTATCAATGCACCAGACGATGTCCATGCTCGCCAGCGGAAGATTTTATCATCCTCGTTCAGTGATCGGGCAGTATGTGTCATTTCTCACGCCTACCTTTCATGAACGTAACGTTGATTCAAGCAGCTTCGAGACAATCAGTCGCTTCTGATCGGCTATACTGAAGATGTAGCTACGAGAATTCGAGAGCACGCCGCGACGAAAACACCCATTGATATAGCCAAGTACGTTGAGTTTTACACCTCGGACATCATCAGTGATTTTTGCTTCACAGAGTCGTACGGGCAGCTGAAGGCCAGGGAGCAAGAACCGGTCATTGCAGCGATCCACAAATTCATACCTATTGAGGCGAAAATTAGCATACTTCCTGCTCCTTTGGCCTTTTTCATATTGCTGCAGATCTTAGGCCGCAACCAAATAAGGATGCTTGCCAAAGCGGAGCAACAAATCAAGACGAGGCTGCAAAAGAATATCGACAAGAAGGACGTCATGCACCAGCTGATCAGTCACATTTCGGAAGATGGGAACGGCATAACGTTTCGCGAACTGAGCCTAAACACTTTGATATTGATGCTGGCTGGCTCCGAGACAACGGCAACGGCACTGGCAGGAGCATTCTACTACGTGCTGAAGAACAAGCATGTCCTACGGAAGCTGACGGAAGAGATACGAGGCTGCTTTAATTCGACGCACGAGATCACCCTCGACAAGGTAGGTGGGCAGTGACGAAACGGTATGGGTTCGATCCTGACCACGGCGAACAGCTTGCCCGACTGCCCTATCTGAATGCCGTAATTGAGGAGTCGTTGAGACTGTACTCCCCCGTCCCAGCTGCGCTCAGTCGCGTCACTCCTCCCGGCGGCGCTTCCATAAGCGGTCACTGGATCCCAGGCAACGTAGGCAGTTCGCAACACGCTCATTCGATTGGCGCTAACAGAACCATAAAGACCACAGTTGGAATCCCTCACTTCGCCGCCTTCCGTTCGGCCAGGAACTTCGCTGACCCGGACGCGTTCCATCCCGAGCGCTGGCTGCCGAACAGACCGGTCGAATTCGAAACTGACCGGAGGGCGGCCTTCCAGCCGTTCTCTGCCGGCCCGCGCAACTGCCTGGGCATGAACCTGGCGTACGCGGAGCTCCGCTTGCTTCTCGGCCGCCTGTTTTACGAGTTCAACTTTGCCCTTGTGGACGAGGAAAGTCGGTGGGACGATCAGAAAGCGTACATGCTCTATAGAAAGCCACCGCTGATGTTGCACGTTGCTCCTCGCCTTTAGAGCACAAGAAAGGGATAAGGGGTGGGGAAGCGAGGAGTGGAGAAACAAAGAGTAGGTCATCTTCGAGCGATCAGTTTTTGACATTTCGTCCCGCCTTGCGAATATCTTGGCTTATTTCTCATTCTATCCTACAAGTAATTATTACCCCATCTCCTCTTGGACTTTAAGGTTTAATTCCCGATTTGGAATCGTCATGCGTCTCAAGATCATCTGCCTATTGTCCGTTATACATTACCTTTGGCTCTATAGCGTCAAAGCTCTCAAATAGTCGTGTTCATTATCGTACATAAATTTTCTAGTCGCAGATCAGGTCGTAAATTTTTTGGGCCTCTCGACTCGGTTGCATCAACATCAAAGACGCTTTCTCGTCTTTCACTCGTTGACAACCACCCGCTTTCGGTAGTTCGGCACCTGCGTCCTATTGTACCAGAGCGGTGCATCTGTTGGAAGCACAGGTAGTGGAGCAGTCATTCCGCTAGGGTGAGGAGCATGCGCTCCTGGAGGGTACGAATAGGTGGGTTTCGCTGCTACGGCGTTCACGGTGCTTGGGTTGGGAGCAGGTTGGCGCCACGGCGCTCCATCGCTAGGCAGTTCGTCGTCGTCTCCGCATGGTGTGACTGATGGAGCCCAGCTCGATGACGAAGTAGTAGTGGAGATTGATTCGCAGGGAGTGGTTGATGGCCACCACATAGGTGCAAGCGTTGGAGATGAAGAAGATGTTGTTGTTGCTCCCCACGTCGTTTCGGACGGCGAGCTTGTTGTTGAGCTTGAGTTGGTCTTGTGAGGCCAGAACTGCATTGGAGGCTGCGTTGGTGCGACGGTGACTGTGATAGTCTCCGTCGGAGATTCGATGGTCGGTTGGATCGTCACTATAGTGGGCACCACCACCGTCTGTGTGACAGCCGGTGCGGAAGAGGTTGTGCAATCAGGGTCTGAGCTTCCGTCGACATTGACGATGGAAAAGCGCGGCCGTAGATGAGACGAGTCTAACGGAAGCGAGAACGCGAGTCCCAGAAGATTCGACAGCGTGAGAAGCTTGAGACAACCGCTCGAGGTTGAAGACAACATGGTTGTATGTTTTATTTGCTCTTTCGTCGTCCGGCCTCGCCAAGCTTTGATTGATGCGGTGACGTAGATATTCTTCACCGTTTTGAACGAATGAAACCGGAAAAGAAATAGCACGATGAAGAAACCGAAAATCTAGGAGCTCTTCAACGATTATATATAGCGGTTCCACCACATTTTTTTCAATGGTACATGCCGGTTCATGTGGTTGGCATCAAGGCTGGGAGCATTGGGAGAGGCTGGCGCGCTAGCCGAAAATGGCTAGGTCCGGGGTCGGCCCGACGCAGATCACGCAGGCAATGGGGGTTGGCCGCTCGCTTTCTGCAGGCTTTATCACTCGAGTAAGTTTCGAAAACGGTGCTAACAGAGGCTAAGAGACGTTGAGCCGTGTTTGATTCAACGACAGTTTGAAAGGTTTCGGTAGAATACTTGGCAATTGTGGTTTTGCTCTACGTAGTTGACCGTGCCTTCTCGACGCCAGCTTGGCTGGCAGTGTGGTTAGAACTGGCCGTAATCATAAACTTCCCAGTCAAGAACCCCTGGAACCGCAACCACTTGGACAACTTTGTCTATAAATCTTGTAGCTAAGAGATAGGGAAGAAAAAAAAAAGGCAATGTTCCTGATGTAGGTTGAAGTTCAACGTCAAGCTCAGTTTTCATCCAGTTCTGGATCATTATTCAACTATGTCGCTTCAGACGAGCATCGAAATAATGTCATTAATTACTAAATCATAGACGGAGCAACCACCGCATACCTTCAAGCATGTCTCTCTGGTGCGCCTTACTCGCCTCCCCACCATGGAGCTCGATGTGGAACCCGTGATGCAAACCGGGATAGACATATAGCTTTGTTTCTATACCTTCTTCCTCTCTCAGAATCTTCTCGTATATCAAGCCTACGTCTCGAAAATATTCCCTTCCGTGAACCAGGAGTAGTGTTCTTGGTAGCCCCGCGTTTCCCGTCGGCCACGCTACCATCGGGCTCGTCCATTGATCATGTGGATTCGCCCCGCGCGCGATCCTACTCCGCTGTATAGCTTCCTTGCGCAGCGAACCCGTCATATCTTGGTCCCACGACAAGAATTGGGATCGGAATCTCTCAGGAATGGCCTCCGCATCGCATACCGCAGTCGCGATTTGCATTTGACCTGTTACAGGTGGCTCGAGCCTTTCGTCGCGGGCAAGCCGAGTGACAATGTCTACTAGGATTGCGCCAGCGCTTACTCCTTGCACAAGGAAGCCCTTTTCTGAAGGATTGGCACCGAGATCAGCCGCATGTGCGGCGGCCCATTTTACTACGTCCCAGCAGTCATTTGCCTGTGTGGGCTGTTTGTATTGGGGTGCTAAGCGATAGTCAATATTCACACAGCTCGCGCCAAAGGTTCGCACGAATAATCGGCAATGAGCCTCCTCGTCGGTGAGGCCACCCATGACAAGGGCACCGCCGTGGATGGAAATGATCAGAGGACCCGGCTCTTTTGCGCTAGCAGGCCTGTACGTGCGGATTGGAATCTCGTAGCCATCGCGTGCGCTGACGGTGCGATCTTCTATCTCGACCCCCAAGGCTGAGTCAGGACCAAAACTTTCGAGATAGCTCTGATTCAGTTGCTCGTACAAGATTCGAATGCTGTCTGGGTTACGCGCTTCTGGGGGGAGACTTTTCCGCTTGTCGAGCTGGGCAGCAAGCTCAGGGTGGATATCGGCTAGCTTGAGAAGATCGGCAGGCTCACGGGAAATGTGGGCCATGGCATTAAGACGTGGTTAAGTAGCGGGGATAAGTAGGAAGCCTGAAAGTTGAAAATATTTACGATATCTCCAGATTAAAATATTAGAAGGGCCAAGTGCAACAAAGGTGTAAAGATCTTAGCCTCTTGTTGTCAATGTCTATCTTGGCAACTCATCTGGCTGTTTTGGATCTTTCTACACTTGCATATCCACTGGACTGAATCTGCTGGACTGGCAACATATGAGAGACTATAAAGATCTGGAGAGGGGGGATGAGTGGTGTTGGTATGATGGCCTTTCAACCAAATTCTGTCCAAGTCATGACGTCTCCGTACGGCTCGGTGGCCGGATAGGAAGAACGGGCTCGGTTGCTTAGCGGTGAGAAGACTAGGTGAGCGATCCTGGTAGGCATAAAGCGGAAAGCTGAAGAAGGGTCTGGTTTCGGAACAGCGTTGAGTTCGTATTTTCTACAGGCATCTCTGTCCAATCCGGGGAACCGGGGCAGCAAAAACAAAGCCTGACCGTTTTCGTTTGGAAGGGACCGATTCCATTCAACATGTGTCAGCATGGAGTCTGCTCGCACATAATTGGCGAAGCGAAAAACATTTAGCACATATCGTTTGTTGGTTAGCAGTCTTCGCCATCGTCGTCGGCGTCGTCGGTGTCGTGCAAAGACGAGCTAAGCCTCAGCACGATAGTGACCCAGCCACAGATGGAAGCGCGAGTCATGTGACAATCTGCCTAGCTTAGCTTGCATGTTAGCAGCATTGCAACAAGTTAATTGAGGATTGATGACATAGACACGATTCGAAACTTCAAATTATGTGAGATGGTTGCGGAGACGATGGTCGTCGAAGGATGATGAATGCGCTTTGTGGCTGCTGGCGCGACGCTTCGGCATGAGCCCTTGAGCCCTGGATTTCGCGTTGCCGGCCCTCGGGCACTGCCCACGCTGGTTCTCCGCACGCACCCTCACTTCTGCCTTCTGCGCTCTCGCTCGCCATCTTCGATCTATCCTCCCCCCATCAGAACATGTCCGCCTTCAGTACGTTTTTCATCGCTTTTGATGTGTAAACTTGACTGATGGATATAGCGACCGTAAATCCTGTCGCTCCGCCTGCGGCGCCTGCTGTCGCGGCGCCGCCGCCGCCACAGGAGCAACAACAGAACGGACAGCCTTCCCACAGCCCCGTCTCGCACCCGGAGCCCGAGCCAGAGCCCATGGACGACGAATCTGTTCTGTCGGATGTTCCTCCGGACACCGAGAACATGCCGCTGCCTATGTCTGCCACGAACTATGATGGGGCTACCGAGCCTCACGACCAGGAGCCGAACCCCAAGAAGCGTAAGCGCTACAATGATCCACCCAACGAAGTCCACGCGGAACTCAGGCGCCCCCAGTTACCAGGCCAGTGGTATAGCAAGACTCCGGAACAGTGGGAGGAGCTGTCGCACTTGCACAAGCTCATATACTCTCATGTTGGTCGCATTGAGGAGACCGACCTCGGCGAGGAGGTCGAGCCTTGCGAAGCGTGTCGCAAGCGTGGTTTCAAGTGCATGAAGTATAAGCAAGACCACCCGGAGGTAGAGAAATTATATAAAGGCAATGTACGCGTCGGTACGTCGTGTACGCGATGTAGACGATACCGGCGCACGTGCGCGCTTCCCGGCAAGAAACAAAACGGTACAGCTACAACACCAAGCCGACCGCAATCACTCACAAATGGCTACAACCCTCCTCCCAGCGCGACAAGCGGCGAATACAAGACGCAGACGGTGTCTGGAGCGGATGGTCTGGACACATGGGAGAATACTCTGTTAGCCGCAGCTTCCGGCGGCAGCCCGTTAACCTCTGTCGCATCCTCACCTGCAGAGTATAATGATCCTCCAACTTCACTTCCCCCAACAGCAAATTTTCAAGCAAATCAAAATAACCCTTCCGGCCGCGAAAATGCTCAATCAAACAACGTTGACCATGATGACTCAAATCAGACGGTGACAAAGAATACCTTGTTGAATCGCATTAAATATCTTGAGTTTGAGATCCAGGAACTTCGTGCCTCGCAGTCAGATTTCAACAAGGAGCGCGATTGGAACGATCAAAAACGCGACCTGCAGGCTGAAATATACCGCCTGCGAGAAGATCAGCGCAAGACACGCGAAGAGAACTGGGCATTACAGAACAAGGTTATCCAACTCGAGAAAGATTTCATGGCTGTCAGAGGTGCTGATATCGAGCGGATCATGGCAGAAGCAGAGCTGAAAGTCGAGAATCGCCAATTGACGGCTCGCGTCCAGGCGCTGACAGAGCAGCGTAGAGCGGGCAAGGCCAAGGTCAAGGAACTTAAGAAAACAAACCGGCGATTGAGGAGGCGGAATGCGGAATTGGAGCATGGCAACGCCACAAGTGACCAATCGAGCGGTGCTGCTATGCCTCCGCGGATGGACCGCAGGCACAGTGACCTTGCTTGATGAAATCGTCTTTCTGTGGACGATGGTCCATCACCTTTGCAAATATTCTTATCCTCCGGCAAGGAGCAAGGTCAGAGCGGTGGTTGATACCAACGCTTCGCATATGCTGCTGTTGCTTCCAATCTTGCCGTAGCATTCGACAAGGCTACTGGCCTCGATATCCACACAACTCTTGTCATATCTCTTTAAGCTTTATACCTTTCTATCCCAATCAAACTTTCCCACTATGACTGTATTTATTATGGGTAATGGTTTTGACGGATTTAAGCGACAGGATTTTCCGAAAAGAAGTGGGTTCGTGTTTTTTTCTATTTTTAACTACGCGGAAAGACGACTGGATGGGCTAGACTCGGAAATGGCGTGGACAGCATATGCTGTTCAAGCAAGCACGAGTTAGGGAAATGGATACAATATTCTCGTGGGTTCGGAACTTTCTGCTTCGTGGGACGCCTTTGAATAGCAGAGGCCAGAAAGCACAGACAAGCTCTGGATTGTCGTATATGTGCGGGTTCTCTGGCTATACGAAGTCTTACATATTTCAACGTGTAATCATTTTCCCTGCTTAACCTTGCTGATGCCTATATGTGTAATGCCAGTCCTCTCTCGCCAGATCAGCTCTGACTTTGTAGTTCTTCTCCGCAATGTCCAATACCGCCATGTCCAAATCCACAACCGCCATTCCCTCGTTTCCGCCCAGCTTGGCGATAGGACCTGCAAAGGGAATAACGACCTGACTCAATCCAGCATAGCCTTCCCCAATTGGACCTCCCGCGTTCGCAAAGGCGATGGCACAGGTGTTCTCAAAACACCTTGCCGTCAGCGTGCTGTCCAGGAACAGCGCTTCAGAGGACGGATTGTACGCCTTCCCCTCGTCGGTGCAGTCATTCAGCGTCCAGAAGCAAGGGATAATGATCAACTGTGCGCCCTGAGCGATGAGTTCGCGAAAAGCTTCGGGAAAGGCGAGATCCCAGCAAATCAGGATGCCGACCTTGCCGACGGGCGTGTCGAAGACCTGATGTGCCTCGTGCGTGGACGAGGTCAGGTGCTCGCGCTCTGGGTGCCACAGATTTTTCTTCACGTACTTGCCCACGACGGCGCCCGTGTCGTCGATGAAGTACGCCGCATTCAGCAGTTTATCTTCCTCCGAACCGGTCTTGATCTCCTGATGGCGTTCCACGATCGTGCCTGGCACGATGCATATCTTACATTCCTTGGCGAGCGCCTGATAGCGCTTCAAGTAGTCTTCCCAACGTTCGCAGATCTCGTTGAAGCCATCCTCTCTGGGCACCCAGTTCGTAAGATGGTATTCCGGGAGGACAGCAAGCTTCGCGCCCTGATCTGCGGCGCTGCGGATGAAGCTTTCGGCCTTCTTGAAGTTCTCTTCGGGCTGCAATGGCTGTGGGTTTGCACGTGTTAGCCGTATGCAAGGATGTCAGCCTGGGAGGATCGGGTAACCTTTGGGTACAACTGAATAACTGCTATTTTGTGGACTGGAGCCATGATGCGCGGGATGGCGATCGAAATCCGAAAGTCTGGATTCCTTGTAACTTATGCGGTTTCTCAGCAAAACCGGGTCAAAGAGCAAGAAAGTGGATAGCTTCGCAGTCCTAAATCGGCTTGTGAAAAAGATTGGTAACCAAGGATAGAAATGCGGATTACTCCACTTCAGCTCGCAATCTGAAATGATCGCCTTCGAATTTAAGTCTTTGACCTTTCACAATTCTTTGAAGTTCACCTTTCACAACATCTGCATTTTACGTGATGGAATGAAGACGATGTAACCGTCTTAGACAACAGCCCCACATCTTGGATTCTGACTCGCCCTCGTTCATCTGTAGCTACCCAGAACTTCACAGCAGCAAGAGAGCAAAGTCATGAGGAACATAGAGTCCGAAATCTCAAGTATCAATACAATTGATGTGTCGCAGATACTATGCAGTGGTTATCTTGCCATGCCGCACATTTAGTTCTGCCATTGACTTCTGCGCTCAAGCATTTAACACAGCTCTAGTAGAAGTTACATAAAGGACATGAATCTCGACTCTGGTATGTCCAGTGAGGACAGCTAGAGAAGCGGAAGATACGGGTGGCTTTGGAGCAGTGAAGCGTTCATTGAACACGCGACCCTGTAAAGTTTGCACTATTACAGGCTGAACCCCGGGTTTACTTGGAGGAAATGCTGGCTTCGGAACCGTTCGTTTCAATAGCTCGCTTCCTGTTCCGAGATTCTTTCGCATTTCACAAGTAGATCGTGTATTTACTTATATAATCTGACGAGATTTTGCTTGAGAACTGGCACAGTTTAAAACAATTGACTGTGCTAATTTGCGTGCGCTCTTCGCCTTTGTCTGGTTGAGAAGCAGAGAGTAGCCTTACATCGGCCTTCTTTCCTTGCAACTTTATGGGCTTTGCTCTCCTCCGTGATGGGTGAAATACTAGATCCACGTGTAACCCTTTCTGCAGAACTTTACAAATTTTGGAACTCAAAGCCAGTCAGCTAGGCTGAACAGCGAGGCGCATTGATTCTTTAGCCGTCGAAATCGAAACCGGATGAGTATCATCAGAACTATGTAGACAATTGAAGCTCTGAAGCGCATGGGAGTTACTATACGATATCATGTAAGGAGTTACTTGCTTTCCAACGGGACCCTCAACAGCATTCGGCAATTCTACGCCTTGCTTCGTAGACACTTTGAAAATGGAGCACAAAATGTATGGCTTCCTAAGCAGGGCATTGTAGATGGACTGCCTCCTGAGGATATCTAGAATTACACATGCCGATTGTAGCAGTTCTCATCAAGATGCCCTTATGGTTGGATCTATGAAGCTGTAAATTGAAGTATGGAAATGGTAGGCTGTAAACTTGGTATCGGTAAAGATGTTTTATACTTTGCACGAAGTTGGAACATCCTCAGCGAAAAAGAAGACGGGGAGAATAACAACAACACCGAGGAACTTTTAGAAAATATTGCGAAATATATATATATAAGTCTCAGCATTTGCATGCAGAGTTCGCTAGCATTTTGACTGTTGGAGGAGGGAGGGAAGACAAGCCACACTTGAAAAGAGGCAAGCCACATGGTGGGGCAAGTCTAAGCGCACTCGCACGGAAAGTATACGCGAATACCAAAATCCACCGCTGGCACTCTTTGCGCATGTCCAATATTCAGATTTCCACCAACAACAACCATGAGTCTACGACAAGTGCCTGCGTACCAGCAGGGAAACGCGGAAGCGACACGTGCACTCGCTGACGAATCTGATGCCGAGGAGGAGGCCCTCGCTGACGACTACCGTGAGCAGGTGCAATATGATCAAGACGGGTTGGACGATTTGGACCGGACAAGCTCTCTTGGTCAGGGTGGACAGGATATACATGCACAGCTCGCGGCTGCAGCAACTCCTCTTGAATTCCAGGCCACTCTAGAAACCAAGTTCGCAAGCTACGACAATTACTGCAGTCTGTTCCACTACATCCTGAACTCAGACGGTCCAGTGGATCTGGAAGTTCCTTCGGTGAGTGAAATTTGGGGTTGTTGGATAGATTTTTCTTAATGGATCTAACTGGTACGGCAGTATTACTGGGCATGGGAGGTCATCGACGAGTTCATTTATCAGTTCAACAGTTTCTACACGTACCGACAACGAATCGCACTAAAGGGCGACAACGAGGAGGAAGCCCAAGTTTTGCGCGAGAACCCGCAAACATGGGCATGCTACAGCGTCTTGAACGTGCTTTACTCGCTTATTCAACGCTCGCAGATCAGCGAGCAGCTACAAGCCATCAAGAGGGGAGAAGACGCCTCCGCTGTTGCAGGAGAATATGGCAGCCGTCCACTGTATAGGATGTTGGGCTACTTCTCCATCCTGGGTCTGCTGCGTGTGCATTGCTTGCTTGGTGACTTCAGCCTTGCTCTTAAGACGATGGACGACATCGAGATGAACAAGAAGGCCATGTTCGCACGCGTCATGAATGCCCATTTTTCAACGTACTACTACATGGGCTTTTGCTACATGATGATGCGACGGTACGCCGATGCGATCCGCATGTTCAGCCACATCCTCGTGTACGTCTCACGGACAAAGAACTTCTCCAAGAACGCGCAGTACGACAACATCACAAAAAAGACGGACCAGATGTACGCGCTTATTGCAATCTGCGTTGCTTTTTACCCGACTAGACTGGATGACACCATCCATACTGCTTTGCGGGAGAAATATGGTGAGCAATTCAACAGAATGCAGCGGGGTGGACCAGAATCGCTTCCTCTCTTCGAGGAAATGTTTAGGAGTGCTTGTCCTAAGTTCATCTCGCCCACACCACCGGACTTCGATAACCCAGAGATTAACATCGACCCGATTGAGCATCATCTGGCTATCTTCATGGACGAGGTCAAGAACACTATGTGGTCACCTACGGTCAAGTCTTACCTCAAGCTATACACAACTATGGACCTGAAGAAGCTAGCTGGGTTCTTGGAGGTCGAGCCTGAGAAGCTAAGGAGTTGGTTGCTGGTGAACAAGCAGAGAAGCAGACAAGTCAGGTGGACGGAAGGTAGCCTGCTAAGCGGGGAGGTGGTCAACAGCAGTGATCTGGACTATGCGCTGGAAGGCGTAAGTGCAGAAATTCTGACACGAATATTGTTGTGTGACTAACGAACGATGCAGGACTTGATCCACGTGTCCGAGTCAAAGGTCGGCCGACGACTGGTCGATTGGTACCTGCGAAACCTTGCAAGAACATACTAGTACAAAGCGTGGTGCATACTCGCGTCGACGAATCCCATCGAAGAGAGGTCTGCAACGCCATCCAATACTGGGCCAGCATGACTTGGTGGGGTGACGAGGTCTCGGCGTATTGCTTCATTGATGCAAAATGGGATTTCCTTCAAGCCTTGGTGACAAGGCTGATGCGCATCGTGGGGGGCCCATGAGAGTACGAGGTGGGCAAAATTATATACAAGGCTCGAGATTATGTGTTATCTCGGAACACAAATGACGATGCGGGATTGGGACGTGTGTATGTGATGAATGAATGTGTCAGGGAACGGAGCTAGACAGCATGATTGTTATTTGCAAGCAAGCAAGGCAGCAATACCCCTGGGGAAAGGCCAATGTGTGACTCGTTCGCGCTGCCAGTGACGGGCCTGCCTTGACTGCGCGATGAAACATACATGTCGCCCATCTGCCACTGCGGAATTGCGATTTGTTACTCCGCTTGGATGCTCAAATCAAAACTTTCTCCTGAGCTAGGCTTTGTTCTGTGAGCTTCTCAATGCCCTTTGCTTCAGACCCCTTTTAATTTCCTTCTCATAACGAGAAGATCTACATTTTTGTGAGCAAATGACGTCGCGACCTGTGACCAGTCCCGCAACACCACACTTTCCTGTCTCCCAATCCCACATCCGGCCTTCCTTTCCGGCTGTCATACCACAACGCCCTCAACTGTTCTATTGTCGCGAAGGAGTCATGGCTCCGGACCTAAATTCCGTGCCGCCATCCCCTCGTAATGCGCAGCAGCAGCCACCACCGCAATCGGATTCCAGGCGGCCATCAGCACCACCTTCACGCCGCGCGTCGCAGATATATCCCATGAACCCCCCGCCACTGCCACTCGTCTCTCCCGGTGGAAGTATACCGGCGAGTGTACAGCAAGGACATGTTCCATTTCCGCCTCTGAGCCCGGGAATGGCAGAGACGGGCGTGCCAATGAGGCATCCGCGGCCGCTGACTGCGGCGGAGCTACACTTGGAATTGGAGAAGGAGCAAGAGGCTATTGTAAGCAACTCAGACACTGCATCCATCTGGCTGGCTCTTTAAAGAGAACGAAACGGCTGATTTGTGCACAGGTGAACAGGCTTACCCGCGAGCTGACTGCGCTGCGGGCACACAGCTCCTCGGTTGCAAGTACGACATCCATCTCGTCAAGTTCGACAAACCCACCGTTGCCGCACGATCCCTCCGATCCAACGCTCACCGGGCCAAACCACCCGGCACAGTCGCGAAGCAGACACCGCAGTTCGAGTTCCGTGTCCGCGTCCCAGCGACAAGCAAACTTCACGGCCATCGATCCAGCAGCATCCACACCCTCAGCCGCGTCTCGTGCACCCAGCATCAGCGCCACGGGCGGACCATTGATGCCTACGACGCCGCGGTACGAGGAAGTGCTCCTACATCGACAGGAACTGGAGGAGGCCAAGCGGGAGAATGAGAGGCTGCGACGGAGGGTGCGAGAGCTGGAGGCTCTCGTCAGGGGCAGGCGTGCGAGTAGTGTGAGCACGAGAGAGGGAGTCTCCGGCGCGAACACAAGCGAGAGGAGTGAGAGGAGTGTGAGCGTGAGGAGGCGACGACCGGAGGGGAGCGTCGAGGCAGGGAGTACGACTGGATGAGACGATTGCGACAGGTTTTATTTGCTTTTTTTCCCTTCAACAGATCTCTTCACTGTCTGCCCCATCATGGACGGCTGAGATTGCTTAAAGGCGTCCCGACTCTCGCGCCGGCGAACGACATCGCTGACGGACGAGAAAGGGAGGGGGCGCGCGCCTCCTCGTTGACAGCATGGCCGGCGCGAAAGAGGTGTCCCACAACCAAACCCCCTTGAACAAGAAAAGTTCCGACAGAGGAGGGGGAACCGATGAGCGAACGGCGATGCTTGGGAAGGACGTGTGGCCATGTGCCAGGTTGCATGCACCTCTGCTCGCCATGTCCGAGTATCGATACATATCTATCAGATCCCCACTACCGCCACCACCACTATCAACACCAGCAGATGCAGTTCCTATGTAGCATACGCAGTCGAGACAGAACTTTAAAATAGGCTACAGACTTATCTGAAAGGCAATCCTAAAGAGAAAAAGAAATTTTCTTTTTGTTCTCCACTGCAACAGGAAAAATACTCGCCTGCATGGCGTCCTGCATGTGAGCGGCGCGAATTTTTTTTTTTTTTTTTTTTTTTTGTGTGTGTGTGTGTGTGTGTGAGCCCGTTTTCCGTGCTCTAACAAACAGCGGGCGCTCATGATGTTCGAAAGCACGAAACAAAAGTGATCGGAATGGCTTCTCTGACGTGGTTTCGTTTCGCGCTCCAGAAATCGACGTGATCCATCATCGTCTTGTAGATGCTACCTTTGTTCCCCTTTTCATGGCCTGGAACATCACATCGCGTTCTACACTCGTCCGAGGCGAGGCAGAGTAGATCAAGGAATGAATGGAAAACACCAGCATCTATATAAAAAGTCTGGTTACTCTATGTACACTTATCCATACTGGCCTTCAAAAGCATCTCCCTACGCGCTGCCGATCAACTCCGATTCCAAATGCACGCGGCTGGATATATGTATGCTATGATGGAATTCGCGTGTCTTTCTGTGCAATCAAGCCAAGGAAAAGAATGAAAATAAGCATAGCTACTACAAATATCTTCGTAACATCGTTAACAGTCTGATGCGTACCTCACAAATCCATGTTTGCAGCTGCCCGAGGCTTGCTGCCGTCTCGAAAATCCCATTCCTTGCAGGTCCCAACCCAGGATCTCCGTACGCAGCGTGCAGACGTAGAACTTGGGCTAGGTGCGCTGGTCGTTGAAGTGGAAGTAGGGTCAGCGCAGATGAGACCGAACCACTTGTGGCTAGTGCAGCTGCTTCGTGACCGCGTCTCTGTAGGTTCCGAGGCAGAACTTGAGGGAAGAGGCTCATCAGTAGTAACTGTTACAGACGTGCTTGTCTTCGTCACTGTCTCCGTGACCGTTTCCGTCTTTGTTGAGACCGGATCGTTGCACCCAAACCAGCCAGGATCTTTGCACGTGCTCGTCGTGTGGCTCGTCGTGGTGGAAGGAATAGAAGATGTGGGGCTCGTCTGTGGCGGTTGCGTCATAGAGGCATCCGTGGACGAAGGGGCATCTTTGCACCCGAACCAGCCAGGCGTCAGACAGTGTGATGTAGTCGTAGTTGTAGTCCACTGCGTAGCCGTAGTTGTGGTCGAGGTGGTCGTGAAACTTGTGCTGAAATCAGACCTTGTAGAAACCTCACTTGTCGTAGTTTCGTCAAGGCATCCCCACCATCCAGGCGTCTTGCATGTCGACGTCCGGGTCGTTCGAGTCGAGGATGTTGAAGTAGTTGTGGTGCCGGGTTCTGAGTGGTTGCTCTCGAAGAATTCCCAGTTGAAGCAGTCCGTGCAGTTGACCATTGGTTCGCACTTGGCAGGCTTGTCATACTTGAGCAGGACGTCCTTTATGACGCTGACGATCTTGTGCGTTGTAGAGCTGCTTCTCCAGCCTAGATCGCCAACGGTGTCGTATATGCATGTCGCGCCTGTGTGACACCTGGACTGCATAGCATACCCCGCTATGGTACAGACAGATGAGAAAGTGTTGCAAGTGCCCATGAATATAGGATCTGCAGTGTGCCCAAAATGCCAACCACCAGTCGTGACGCTCTCTCCGTCAAATCCCAGTTGATATCCGGGCGGAGTGGGCAGACCTAGCCTTGCAGCTGGCATGGCCTCACCGGGTGCCTCAAAGGTCACAACCGGCAGCCCATAGGTTAGTCCCACAAGACTGCTCGTTGCACCTCCCAGTGAATGACCAGAGAGCCAGATGTCGGCGTTAGGGTACATGTGCGAGACATTACGATAGATCTCTTGGGCGGCGTAATAATACCTGTTCTTGTTCCGTAGTGCCTTGGTCACGCATGTCGAATTGCATTTGTATGCAGACGTCTGACAGTCGCACACCTGGTGCCAGGTGTATTGACCGCCCTGCCCGCAGCAACAACTGAAGAACAAGTTATCGTTTATCTTGTCGTTCGTGGTCGTTTCGGTGCCGTCAAACACGGCTGGGCTTGTGCCCTTAATCCCGATGATGACGGTTTCGTTCTGCGTGTCGGCAAAGATATGTCCTCTCAAACCATCATTGTCCCAGCCAAAGTCCTCTGTGTAATTGAAACCACCTCCTACTTCTTGCCACTCGCTATCACTGTCATCCAGAACATATGCATCGGCAGCGATGCGAGCCAAGGACAAAATAGTCTCCTTGTCCGTCACATTAGGACCCCATATCTCGTCGACTGTCCAAGCATCCAAACCCAAGGCGAGAGGTTTTCCATTTTCTCGTCCGGAGTCTAACAGGGCGTCGATACGCTCCTGCCGCCTGTCAGCGAGACGCTGGATGCTTTGCCGCTGTGGCTTGAGCCTCAGCTTCGGCGACAGTTCGCGAGAAACGTCGCCATCCGAGTCGATAGTGACGACAGCGTCTTTGGGTACGTCTAATCTGCGGTGCAAGTCCGGGTACTTGTGGGTGCCGTGGTGGAAGATATGACGCAGTGTCTGAGATGAGGTAAGAGCATGAAGTCAGCGTATGATGCCGCCGTCAAGCAAAGGGAAAACGCGCGACGAAGCTTACAAATTCAAGATCCGCAGCGGCGGACCGCCGTGAAGAAAGTGGTTCCTGTTGCCCACCGGGGAGAATGACGGGCTGAAGCAGTGCAGCTCCGGCGTCTGGCTGGGAGCCGGAGGCGGCAGCAGCCAGAGAGGGGAGAACGCACGTCGAGTACGACAGATAGTACGCTATGCGCATGTCTGCGACGTCGACGACGACAAGGGATGCAGGAGACGATTAGTCATGAGAGGGGAGAGACACAGCAAAAGGCGGAATGCGTGAGTGATGTCGGCGTTGGGCAGACCTGTGGTGACGAGTGCTCATGTGCTGCAGCGTCCAGGCACTGACTGGGGCACGACGAGCATGCAGGTCTGAACCTCTGCGTCATGCGGGCACGAGCGGCTTCAGCACCGGCAGCGTTGGGGCCTCCGACCGCGTCCGGAACCCTCTACGTGTAGGGGGCGTCGAGGGGGGGATCTGCGCCGGCGAGCGGCGGGGGGCCCACTACGCACCGCCCATTGGCCGGGCGGTGGCGGGCGGGTGCGCTAAGCCTTAGGGGGGTCCTACCTGGGCCCGTCCGCGTCATGCTGAGAACTTTACGGGCCAGACACTCGCGGCGTCTGGGCGCCTCCGGCCCTGTAGCGCGCGGCGAATCTGCTCATCTCTCTCTGCTGCTTCAGCGCCTTTCTCGGGCGCTGGCCTGTCCAGCCTGTGCGTGCCTCACAATCCATGTCCCTCTCGAGACACATCAACCGCATGATTATCACTGCTCCTCCAACGGCTGCGTCTCTTGCGTATACGTCTTACCTTTATTCCTGCTGCCTGGCTGCAGTTTCATTCTGTCAACACACTCCGTCCGGCTCACTCTCGTCTCGCATGCTATTACGAATGCATTCCTCCCAATGAGATAACACAAGGAGTGCCATCATTTCCAGCTCCGGCTATGTCCCTCGCTGCGGCCATGTCTACCATGCAAGCATCTCCCGATGCTCTGGCTTCGCGGCCAAAGGTTGCGTCCGCAATTTCTTTTAGCAGATTCGAAGCCTCGTCCTCATCCTCGCAGCCCACGAGTCTAGACACAAGCAGAGCTCGAGCATCCACGCTATCTGGTACGACCGCTGCTACAGGCAGTCCTATGGTTTCTTCTCCACAAAGTGCACTACCCTCGGCAGTAGATGGAGGGGAGGACGGCGATGACATATTTGCTAGCAAGGACGACGTCTTGAGTCCGACTGTGCGAACGCAGGAGAGCTTCGAAGAGCTTCCCATCGAGATACGAAGTCTCACGGAGAGGTACATGCCCATCCGGTTCAGCACCTCTTCAACATGCATATCATATCTTGATCTGGGACACGTGTATACTAATGCTCTTACTGCGTACTTAGATTCCTGAAGGACCTTACAGCCCCGGTGCATTCCCAACCCGTTACCGTCGACACGCTCTCCGACCTCTTCCAGGAGTTCTACACCAAAGTCGAATCCCACATCGCCGCACATATAGCTACCCTGTCCCTGAAGATCGGGCGCGAACGCTCCCCTGCACCTTCTCGCTCTAATACGAAGAGTGCTGGTGCAGGCACCGCAACACCAACGCGTAAAGTCAGCGCCGAACAGCAGATGCTCACGGCATCGGAAGTGACCGACCGTAAGAAAGCACGACGACAATTAGAGTTGAAAAAGACAGCGTGGGAAGAAACGGTGGAACGCACTGTTGTGGAGAAGGTGTACTCGCGAATCTACCGGCATAGGTCCACGGATGACGAGGAGCGTGATCACAAGCTGCGTTCGCGCATCGCCGCTCTCTCACTCGTTGGAATAGGTCTCAAGGAGCTGCTTTCTGGCGCCAACGAGATTCCAGACGACATGCGGCAGAAAACGGTGGAGGAGCAGGACCGCATTCGCAACCTTCTCGCCGGCGCAAGGCAGAACATCCAGAATATGGACACCGAGAGGAGCCCGCTCGGAAAGCTGCAACACCTTGCGTTGGCGCACAAGTCCATCGTCGAGACTCTGTCGCAACTCTTCCCCAGCACATCCTCTGCTGACGAGATCCTGCCCACCCTTATATACGCGCTCATGACCATGGAGCCGGCATCCGTGAACGTTGTTAGCAATTTGAAATTCATACAGCGGTTCAGAGCAGCCAGTAAGGTTGATGGAGAGGCGGCTTATTGCCTCGTTAACCTCGAGGCTGCGACCGCCTTTTTGGAGACAGTTGATCTAGCGTCGCTGAGGGCGAGTGAAGCACCGAGTGGGCCGTCAGTCAGCAAGAACGTTGCAACAAACAGGCCTGTGACGCCGCGAATAAACTCTGCGCCAATGGATCTAGGTGTGGAACCCGCGAGTGATCCAGCGGCTAGTGGGAGCAGTAGCCCAGGAACCAAGCCTCCTCCGTCCCCAACAAGCAAGCAGTCAAGACGATTGAGTAACCTCATTTCAAATTCGACGAATCGTTTCAACGAAGCAAGTGATTCCTTTAGAGGCGCGGTGTTAGACGGTGCAGATACGGCGTTTGATACTATACAGAACACACTCAACAGCAGTTTCAACCTGCTCTTCGGCCGACTACGTGAGCATCAGGCACAAAGCGGCAACGACGCTGTTTCACAGGATGTTTTACCCAAGACATTAGAAGACGCTCGAAAATTGGTTAGTACACCCCCACAGGGAGCGGAGGAAGAGGGCGATGCGTCCAGCATCGTCACCAGCAGCACAATCCCTGACGGTGAGGATCCACTTTCTAAGCCTGTCGCTCCCAGCAATGAGCGCGTATCAGAACTGTTTGGTGGAAGACGGCAGATGCGGGATAGGAGCGTAGATAGTCACCATTCAGGAAGCAGCGCTGGCAAGCGCGTCGCTTTTGATGGATCGTCCTCCGCCTCGCAGACAGTCCCAAACAACACACCAGCATCATCGAGCAATGCCGCTATAGAAGGCATGCGGAACTTTGGCAACACGATCAATCCACTCAATCAGCTGTCCCGCATGGGTGGGCTCTTCGGTCGCAGCGGCAGCATCGCGACGCCGCCTGCGTCTACACCTCCGACCGTCATCGAGAAACCGCTTCTGGGCTCCGGATTAGCCAACAGGAGCAGAAGTTCCTCAGATGCAAAAGCCCTTTCCGCCGTGCAAGAGCTGAAGAAGATGGCGCCACCAAGTAAGAAATTCATCGAGTGCAAGGACGTGCGGGACCTAAGGGTCGGAGAGCTGGAGGAGTTGTTGAAGGAGTATCAACGGATCGTGAGGGATGTTGGAAAGATCATCGCATCCGTTTAACCTCGACCTAATCCTTTTTGGCGAACTTTTGATCGGCGTGCTATTATTCCATGTTCTGGCGTCTGGGTGTGGTTTTGAATATGAACAACGGCGCGAAAACTGAGCGGCTGCATGGTTTGGTCGTTGAACAAAAAGCATCGGTTGTACGTAGACGAGCAAGAGCTTGAAAACGGTCTGGACTCGGGTGGGCGTTGTCTCTGTCGGGAGGTCTTTGTCTTCGAAACACGGGTGTTTGCAGTGTGCTAAGAATGAATTGCTGCACTCGTTTCGGTTATGCTTTCAATTCGCGGTGTTCTAATTGTGTATCACACGAGACGGAGATGTGGTCTGTCTCCTCATATGTAGGAAAGTCTTGCAAGCGCTTTCTCACACTCGCCATCACCCAATCATCCCACTAAGATCAATAACTTCCAGCCTGGGGGCTTCTCCGCCCCTCGGCGCCTGTGGAGTTTTTATTCTTCTTCTCTTTTCCATCCCAGCTTTACTTGGGAACGTTGGGAACATGTCCTTGTTTTTCGGTCGCGGATCCTCCACGAACCACGGATGCTCCAGTATCTCCGCCGCATCCGGCCGGCGGTTCGGATTCAAGGCAAGCATCTCCTCCAGCAATCTCGCGCCCGAACTCGACAGCTCCGGGAATGTGCTGCGAATCTTCGACGAGGGCTTGTCCGAGACGGGACGCGGCAATTTGAGGCCGCGCGCGTTGGGGAGGGAGCGAAAGCGCGGCCAGGACTCCGCCGTGGGTACGCCGCAGAGCGCGAAGATCTTGGCCAGCTCGTCGACTTCGTTTTTGCCCTGCAGGATCGGTTCGTTCTTCAAGAGCTCCCCGAATATGCAGCCTAGACTCCATATGTCGATCGCCTGGTCATATTTCTCCGCCCCCAGAAGTAGCTCCGGGGCTCGGTACCACAACGTGACGACGAGTTGCGTCAGTCCAGGCGGCGCGGGATCCCCGTAATACCTTGCCATGCCGAAATCAGCCAGCTTGATCTCTCCCCTGTTGTTGAGGAGAATATTGGACGTTTTGAGATCGCGGTGCAAGATCCAATTGGTGTGCAGGTAATCCACCGCGGACGTGATCTGCTGCATCAATGTCTTCACTTCAGACAGCATAAAGGGCTCGGCCATGTTCTCTTGCAACGTCTTCAGATCGTGTTCAAGAAACTCCATGACGAGGTACACGTCGGTGAGTGCATCTCCGGTCACGACCTCGAGTAGCTTCACAATGTGCTTGTGCCGCGCTTGCTGCAAAGTTTGGATCTCTCGCAGCGCGGTGATAGGAAATCCTTCGTACAGGTTGTCCATTTTCAGACGCTTGAGCGCTACAATTTCATTCGTCGTCTTATCTTGCGCTCGTGACACCCATCCATATGAGCCTTCTTCGATCGAGTTCAGCGTTTCGAACTCATTGAAGTGCCTGCAAGGCCCCCATGACGGCATTGGGAAGCGATATTGTGACCTTGAGTCGTCATCGGTGCTGATCTCGGCATCCGCTTGTTCACCTATCTTTTGTCTTTTGGCCGGTCTAAGGCCTTCTGTCGCTCGAGCTTTTTCCTCTTCCTCCTTTCGTCGAAGCTCTGCTTCTTCTTTGAGCTTCTGTTGCTTAAGCGCCTTCTTCCTAGCTTTTTCTTCCTTCTCTTTCTGTCTGAGAGCTTTTTCTTCTTCTTCGTCGGCCCATCTCGAATTCATATTTGCTCAATGTGATCAAACTTATTCACATTCGTGAATTGGAGATATTCTGAGGTTTTGGTTACAAAGGTGAGGTCTTTGGTGGAGCGCGGAGGTTTGTACCGTTTTGGGGCAAGATTCTCCGCAAATTGCCTCTGAAGTTCATGTGTTCGCAGACATCCATAATGGCAGCATAATGGCTCGAACGCTTCTTTCTGACGCCAGATGAGAGGTACCATACGGCCACTGGCCTTGAGATATGCAGCAAGGCCATCGCAATGGCGGTGCACAGCGCGATGGCAATCTTCGCAGGCTTCAAGCACGAGGAAGTGGTCAACTCCGCTAGCTAAGTCATTAGCTGAAGCTATAACGGTGGGATTCTTATATGTATCCACTCTTTATGAATATTTAAACTGACCGTTAAAATATTAGACAACAGGTCCTATCCCTGTAGCGGCGTACATGAGACAGTGCCTTACAAATCCCCATGGTGGCTATTACACTTCGCGTGGTCAAGAGACGAGTAGCGATCCGTTCGGCAAACATGGCGATTTCATCACGTCACCGGAAATTTCACAGATATTTGGAGAGCTGATTGGTCTCTGGACCTTTGCAGAATGGCGTGCCCAGAAGATTACGAGCAAGGTGCATCTAATTGAATTAGGCCCAGGAAGAGGCACGTTGATGGATGACATGCTGCGAACATTGAGGAATTTCAAGCCATTTATGGGTAGCCTTGACAGGATATGGCTCGTCGAGGCGTCTGCAAATCTTAGAGAAACACAGCGCCGTCTACTGTGCGGTGAGCATGCCCATCTTGAGACCTGCGAGGAGGGTTTCAAATCCAGATGCAAATACGCTCCTGACATTGAGATTGTGTGGGTGGAGGATATGAAATTCGTTCCACAGGACACTGAAGCTGCACCATTTATCATCGCTCACGAGTTCTTCGATGCTCTTCCGATCCATATCTTTCAATCCGTGGTTCCACGATCAAACGAGACAACACCCAGCATCACGACGTCAGCGACAGCTGTCTCTGATCCAGCCAAGCAAACAAAAAAGACAAAGCCAAACGAATGGCGCGAAATGCTGGTCAATCCTGTCTCTCCGTACGACGCTATTCTCAATGCCCGTGCAGAAAAAGCAGGACCAGCACCAGACTTCGAGCTCATCGTCTCTCCTGCTCCAACACCGCACAGTCAGCTGCTCCCAAGACTCTCAGAACGTTACCAAAAGATACTGTCTATCACAGGTGCAAACATAGAGATCTCTCCCGAATCGCAGGCCCTGGTTGCGGACTTTGCTAGGCGTATCGGCGGTGCAAACCAGGGGAGCGACAAGAAGCAGCCGGCAGGTGCGGCATTGATCCTAGACTACGGACCTTCAGCTACTGTCCCTACCAACTCCCTTCGTGGTATCCGGTCCCATAAACCTATTTCGCCATTCGCCATGGCAGGGCAGGTCGACATATCTGCCGACGTGGATTTCCTCGGGCTCGCACACAGCGCACTTGACGCATCGCCTGGGGTCGAAGTTCACGGCCCCGTGGAGCAAGCCTTGTTTTTGTCTGCAATGGGCATCAAAGAGCGTGCAGATATGCTGATAGCAAAAGCGGGCGCAGATGACGAAGTCAAAAGGCGGATCGAGACCAGCTGGAAGAGGCTGGTAGATCGGGGCCCAGACGGGATGGGCAAGACGTACAAGGCCATGGCTATACTTCCTTATTTTGCAGAGAGGGAATTGAGGAGGCCTGTTGGATTCGGAGGGGATATTTCAGTGTAGTTGCGCATGTGACGATTTGTATGCAGAAAGAATACCCACGCCATGCTCAGACGCACTCGCCTGCCCTTTTTTTCGACCTTTCTTTCTTGTTTCTCCGCGTGTTCCTTACCCGCTTTGCAAATCTCAGCTCCGCCGCCCCTACGTCAAACACTACAAGGATGCTCTTCATAAAAGATCCCCCTATCATACTCAAGCCGTTCCCCCCGGATGCTAAACTCTCATCTGGCGCTACCCCCAAGGCACAGATCCGACCTCCCCCTTGGTCTTTGTCGTGGGTAAGGACCATATCCTTCGCATCGATTTCTACCTGCTTCCCGCCGAGCACGATGGCGAATTTAGGAGGCACGCTGTCGCAAGGTATTCTACAGATGTCTTTGGCCGTGCATGGGGGCCATATTGGGGGGGACCAGGCTGCCTCGATGGCACGCATGATGGTGGGCGGAACAGAGGACATGGTCGTACCTGTGTCGACAAGCATCTTGGCTGGGAAGTTATACACGCCATCTCCGACCACGAACCCGTCCGCGTCCGCAACGTACAGCGTGTACTGCATCTGCCCGGTGGCTTTGTCTGCCATGCCGATCTTCTCCATGGGCACCACCGCGAAGTCATCCTCGTACCGGAGCGCAGCCGCCCTTTTATACGGCAGCCCGCCCAAAGATAGCACGCCGGGTCCCTCGTTCTTGCGGTTCAACGCGACGGAGAAGACGGGTGCGATGAGCGATTTCTTGTACATGGAGAAGAAGACGGGATCATACCTGGTGGGACGGTCTCCCTTCATCGCGTGAGTAATGGTCGGAAACGCCAGGCCGAACAAGCCGGAGGAAACTCCGTCACCATGCCAATTTGCCTCGTGGGCTAGCGCGATCGTCGTGTTCTTGTTCGTGATCCCACCTATGGCCACCGTCTCGCGGCCGATAATCCCCTTGAGACGCTCGCCGTCTGCGTACGCAATGCTAAATGTGTACTGCTTGTCCTGTTCGAAGGTGGCCGTGCGCTCATAGCGGTTGCCAAATTTGCAATGATCCTCCTCGACAGGCATCTGCGCGTCGTTTTTGCACTGGAAAGGGTCGCTTACGAGCCAGGTATCAGAAGAGCCTGTGTCTATGACAAGCTGGAGGGATTGACCACCCACCTTCACGGGCGTCATGTACACAATGTTGTTATCGTTTTGGATAGGGCTTGACCCGCGATGTTTATCCTTTGATTGATCATTTACGGGGCCAGCCTGGTGCTGGGCTTGTTGTTTGTAACGCTCTGGTAGGCGGTGCAGAATGGTGCCTGCTTTCGGAGACAGCAGGCACGAATACGATTCATTAGCTGTGAGCAGCAATTGAATGTACCGTGAAGACGGACTTGATGCATGAACTGGAGAGATTGGAACGTTGTAGCCTGCCTTAGTCAGCTTGTATCAACATCGTTCTACCTAGCCTGCTCTCTTGACTTAAAGCTCGGCTGTAATTCTCTTTTGAAAATCTAACAGATAGACAACTAACCTTCTGCATAGTTCGCATCTGAGAACGCGATTGGTTTTTCGATATAAGCTCTCAAGCCCATAGCTTCAACCGCAGGAACATGAAGATGTTGCCTTGCCACCGTGGCCCTCTTATCAATAATGCGCAAAGGCTCTGTTGTACATATTGAATATGAAAAGAATAGAACAGGTGCTGTTAATAATGCGAGAAAGGGCATGATGATTACAAGAAACTAGGATGTTGCTGGCATGTGGGAAATATGCTCGCTGTGTAGTCGAACAGTCAAACGAGTTTCAGGACGGGGACGACCCAGCGAAAGTAAAGTAGAGACTCGTAGAGATTCAAATGTGAGCAATTGATGATAGATGAGGTGTGCAATTATTAGAGAAGAGAAGCAAGTCCATCGACATTCGCCATATATTATGCCAGCGGAGCGATTTTGGCCTTTCATATCCAAGACATCTGCTGTCGAATGCAACGCACAAAAAAGCTTACCCTCTCAGCCTTGCTGATTTGCTGTGGGGCATCCAAACTCCTAGCAGTACTCCATCAAATGCAGGGGAGATGTGGTAGCTGTAAGCTCAAATTTGAACCTTAAATGGATAGGTAAAACCAAAGTCTGGGTTCGGACAATGTCGTCCTTTTTCATCTCTGAAGCAAAGCACTCTGTCCAGCGAGCTCATCGGCCATGGCTACAGCACCACCAGGATCCCCTTTATTATACAAGAACAGCCCTTGCAATGCGGCTGTGCTCACATTGCCAACTAGTCCCAGCTCCTGTGCTCGCTCTATGAAAGCCTTCCTTCCAGCGCCAGTTGTGTCGACTTCGGCGTAGAATCGATCCCAAAGCTTCTCAATCTGGTGCAAAGTAGCGTAACCTAGACGCACGGTCATGTCGATTCTGCCGGGGCGCACGAGAGCCTCGTCAAGTCGCTCAATATGATTCGTCGTCAGAAAGATGACTCGCTCTTCCGCGCTGGCGACGCCGTCAAGAGCGTTGAGCAATCCGGAGAATGTGACCGTGGGCCCAGAATACCCGTCGGTGTCGATGCTCCGTCGATTCACAAACGCCGCGTCTGCGTCCTCGAGCAAAACGATCGTACGCTGTGGCACTTTCGTGAGCAGATGATTCAGTCGATCATCCGTGAGCCCTCTCTCAGAAACATTCAAAATGGCTATGTTGAAGTCTAAAGCTCCCGCGAGAGCTTGTATAAAGGAGCTTTTCCCTGTGCCAGGTGGGCCGTATAGCAGGTAGCCCCTTCGATACGGAATGCCACGGTCGAGATACCATGTCCTCGCCGACAAGAAATTCTGTATATCCTCCACTATGCGTTCCTTCACTCCTTCCTCCAGCACGACAGAGTCCAAGGGTCTCTTGCGTTTGGGGTCTCCAAACGGCCGCCACTCCGTTCCCCACGCTGTATAGATTGTTGTCTTTCCTTCTTGCATGCGTTTGGCTAGATCATGCGCCTCGGTGAAGAGGTCCTCAAAGATGTGCCGGTGCGCGTACAGTGTTGTCAACGTGACCGTCTCGAATGGCACGCCGGCTGCTAGGTCAAACGTCTTTTCGCGCTGTCGGTTCACTGCAATGAAGGCGTTGCGGTAGCGGAGGATGTGCCGGCCTGGTCCGGGAACCAGCGCGAAGTTGGTGTGTGCGGAGCCATCGGGACGAGTCACCTTCGTGGTCTGGATTTGAAGGTGGTGGAGGCCCGGCGTGAGGCGTTTGATGAGGGCGCCGAAGATGCCTTGCTTCTCTTTCACACCAGGAGCAGGCTCGCCTATCATCTGCGCCCTCTGATGTGCGGACATCCATCGCAGGAGCCAGGGAAAGGCTTCATCATTGCGGGTTATTTCTACGTCGACGAGCAGTCGTCGCTTTAACAGTGCGGCGCCCTGACGGAGACCTTGCTGGCCAACTCTTGCGGCGGCGGCGAGAGCAGCGAGTCCGAAACCCTGAATCGATATACTTCAGTACCAGAGCTCTGAGGTTCGTGTCAACAGCAGTGGCAACGGGGGATGACTTACCGCAGTAAAGAATGGGTTGCCCGTGAGCTGGCCGAGCAGAGAATTATTTGCGCCATCGCCACTCGCAATTGACTTGGTCACCTGCTCAGCAAGCTGCTGTCGAGGGTTTGACGCCTGATTAGCCGCCAGCGCATTATTGTCCATGCAGTTGATGGCCGGGCAGCGCACGCATACGAAGGAATGTGAATGTGTTGGCCAGTTGCCGTCATTTGTCCATCTCAGTTGGTGGCAGCAACGCACGGCTAAGCGTGAGGCCTTAGGGTGGATCGGCGGGTAGGACCCTAGCTGCTGCACAGAGGCTGGGCACTAGTCGGGGGGACCCGCCTAACTTATTAGGCGCTATGGTGAGCGGCTGCAGCGCGTTGGAAGGCGCACTGCCCCCGTGAGGGAAGTGCTTGGCAAGGCAGAGTCTCTGAGCATACAACTATATATTCTTGTCTTTCCCTCAGCACGCCTTCTTCACTTATGGCAAGCGAATATCGGAGCAATGGCGACTGTTACCATCGCAAGGCCCTATTTCGACGCTTTACTTCGCAGGTAGGTATGGGCTCAGCCATGCTCCCAGCCTTCCAGGGCTACGACAGCTGGCCGTCTCTGCATATATTACACAACGCTAAGTGATAGCGGCTAATGCATTACTTAGAGGAGAATCTGTACGATAAATCGATTTGGCTTTAGACTTATCATCACAGTTCTGACATTGTGTATTTGTGTAGCTTACCAGTGGCGCACGCCAGAGTTGTGCCCCTGGTCACGAGGTGACCATATCCCAGGCTGAGTATGCACAATTGGTGAGCATTTCTCTCGGACAAATCCACAAGTGCAAGAGCTATGTGTTAATCTAGAAGCAGACAAGACAATCCAGAGAGTACGGTAAGCAAGCAAACAGCCGGTATGTGCATTTGCCTGAAACACTCGCTGAATACGAGCAGCCTGCCTTCGCAATGCCCTGTTGCGAGGCGGACTTAACGAAAGCACCCTCAACCTCCTCGTCTCCAATGCGGTTGCACAAAGAAACCTTTCCACAACAACACTCACAGGCTCATCATGGAACCTCTCGACCTTCTTGCGACCAGTTTCAAGCTCGATCGGCATTGATCAGCCAGCAGAGCAGCCAGAATCCGATCTGTTGGAGGACCAAGCCAACGTGTTCCCGTCGCATAATATCGACCAGTTCAGTCGTTCGTACACTGCCGGAGCCTTGGAAGGCGCCGTTTCATACATAGAAAAAGATGACGGTTACGGTGTAGACAATAGTGAGGTGATTCTAGGAAGCATCGACATGAGTAAATCGATAGTCTTGCCAGTCCAGGAACACCGCACACTCTTTTTTAGCAACCTTCCCGAAAGAACGACGTATGCCGAGCTAATCGCGCTGCTTAAAGGTGGTCGCCTGCTCGAGATTCATGTGCGGGATGCCCGCAGGGCAACCGTCTCGTTTGTCGAAGGTGCGGCAAACTTCTTGGCTTACGCGAAGAAGACAGACATCTACCTGAGAACGAAGAGGCTTGACGTCAAATGGCACGAACGGCAATTCCGCCTTTCTCTATATGTAGCTAACAAGATCGCTGTGGGCGCGACCCGCAACATCGTGATTCGTAACGGGGCATCGAGGGAGCTAACCGAAAAGAAGGTAAGAGAGGATCTAGAGCACATACACAATCTTGTTGTCATCTCTGTAAGGATTGAGAGTGAAAGTGGCGATGTGTACGTATCCACAAACTCGATCCAGAACGCATTGTTTGCACGCACGTGTATGATGTCCCGGTCGCTGTACAAAGGCCTGAAGATCGAATGGTATCATGACCAGTGTGCTGTGCCAGTTCCGAACCCGCCCCCGCGCCTGTATACGGCTCCTCCAAGCGGGAAGCAGGTTGCTGTGAAGAATGCTGGAAAAATTCAGGCGCCGAGCAACATATA
The DNA here is from genome assembly GCF_000836295.1 of Verruconis gallopava. Taxonomy (NCBI): domain Eukaryota; kingdom Fungi; phylum Ascomycota; class Dothideomycetes; order Venturiales; family Sympoventuriaceae; genus Verruconis; species Verruconis gallopava. The sequence goes on along the minus strand of NW_015622139.1, from coordinate 1,110,310 downwards.
CGCTTTGCTTGCTGAGCTCGAAGCCGCCGAGGATGAGGAGGAGGAGCGAGAGTCGGAAGACGCAAATCATGTTGAAGAATTACCGAGCCTATTCCGATAAGAATGGAGCAAGACCAATTGGACAGACACTACTTTCGCGGCCTGAGCTGCACAAGCGATGTGGTAGCGGCGCTGAAAAAGGTGGGTAGAGAGTATGGGAACCACGTAATGAACTTTCGAGACGAGCCGGTGCAACGGGGGTAGTGTTTTGGTTTTAGTCATGCCGCTGACATGTCGAGGCATACAAATTATGCACCTGTTTGCGATTCAACATTGTTTAGCCGAGCTGCAATGAATAGGAGAAATAGTAATGGGTGTAGGGAGAGGATACCTACAGCAGACGTGCTCTTCTAGCTAGCGTAGTCAAGACCGGACACTAATAGTCTACGTTATGAATACCAACTCATGACATGAATGAAGCCATGGAGGCTTACCAGATTCAAAGCTCGGAATCTCAAATCTTCTTTTTGCCCTTAGCGCAACGTCATAACTTTCTTGCGAGCTGACATACAAGCCAAGATTTCGCTTTGTTAATCTGCTAAAATTGCTACGGTGTGCATTTGCTCTCGTCTTTAAACGTCGTCCAAAGCCTGAAAAGGTCTTGGGTATGCCCGCACCGTGTCATAGCCCTGATTGGTATACAGAGGCATCGGTTTCACACTTGGAGATCCCCGTTACACCACTTATTCAATGCCCTCTTCGTCTTAAGCATTGAGCAAATCGGGTTCCGCAGTACTTACGTGCGCATGGGAAAGAAAAACTTCGTGACTGCTCGCTGCTACCGAGAGAGACTCACGTATGATGTTCGTAACTAATCACAAGCTATCGAGCCTGGAGGAATTATTCCTTGGCGTTGCCTTATCGTTCCAACAGCTGGGTGTCAACACGATGTATCGGCCATGAAGAAAGGCCAGACGTAGACATGTTTCACATCTACGCATTATACCTGAATGGCAATGCAGTCACCTGTGTCTTAGTCGGGAAACCACACCACCGAGCACAGAATCTGAATGGCAGAAATGGAAACAGCCTCGAATTGGTGATTCGGACTGCTGGTAAAATTAGATGCGTTGCTAGATCAGCAACGGAATTTTGAACTAGGTTTTTTATATATATCAATGAGAATGCAAGTTTCAGGACCAGGTTGAGCATTGATTGCTCTATGTAATTTGATCGGCTTTCGTCAAATCTTCGCAAAGGAATGACATATTCAAGCGATGACAGAAAAATTTCTCCTTTGTAAGACATCGGTGATAAAATGGACAAGGAGAGCTGCAAACAAGCCGCCACAGACAGTACTGACTTCGATCACAGACGTTGATCTAAATCAATCAAGTTTGGGGTTGGAAGAGTCGATAGAGTCACTGGAGTGTAATGGTAAGGCGCTGAGGCCGCCTTCCGAAGTGATGTCGTGCATGGATGCATGGCAAGGCTTCGAGAATGTGAACCCGCAATTCTTTTCATCGCGTGCTCATCTGTGGCTCACTTGCCTCCCGAGCCGCACATTCTATGCACATACAATGATATTAAGGTAGTATCCACCTCGCTCGCCGCCATTTCCCCGGGGAAATATGTCGGCCACGCTCTCGGAGTATCTGGAGAGCCTTCAAGGCGCCACCTTGAAGAAGCTGTACCGCCAGCCTTCGACCGTCCTCGCCGTCCTACGGCGGATGCTCCCGCATCTGGCCAAGAATATCGTCATGGCTATGCTGTACATGCCGGGGCCCTTCCCTGAGTCGGACCTTTACACCTGGATCCGCTCCGATGCAGTCAAGGAACGAGACGAAGCGATCGATGTGCTTAAGCGCTTGCACATACTCGAGATCCACCCGGAGCACCCCACACCGCGCGCATATCGTATAGACCCCGCGTTCTCCCTGTCGTTGAGGCAGGCGCTCGCTGGAGGCGGTAACCACAATTCGTTCGGCGTGCCGTGCGCCGTGCCTGATCCACACCCCATGACCATCCAAGATCTCGATGCGTGGTCAAGAGCAAAGTGGGAGGCTATCCTGTACTACATGGTTGGAGCATTGAATGTCTCTGACAACTCCGAGAGGATTGCAAATGGAACTATGCAATTGCTATCATTTGGAGGGTTCGTTCAGCCGCACGGCCCTCGGGTCAAAATCACAAAAGAGGGCTTCTCATTCATATTGCAAGAGGCGAATACACAGGTGTGGCAACTTCTGCTCGTGTATTTGGAGCAAGTCCCTCAGGTATGACTGCGAAGTTTGAATGGTACACATCGCATGCCCAATTCTGACAGGCAAGAATAGTTGAAAATGGACCCCGTCCAGGTTCTTTCCTTTCTCTTTATGCTGGGCTCCCTGACCCTCGGGCAAGACTATAGCACAGAACCGCTGTCTGAGACGCAAATACATATGCTTGACGATTTGTCAGATCTCGGTCTAGTGTACCGCCCTCCGAACGACAAGAGTCGTTACTATCCAACTCGACTTGCTACAACCCTCACCTCTGACGCAGGTGCCATCATCGAACCGTCGGTCACTACAGACGCCCTTGATGGTGTAAACAACGGTGCAATGTCAGCAGCAGGTACAAATGGCAAGGGCTACATAATCCTCGAGACCAACCACCGCTTGTACGCATACACGAGCTCCCAATTGCAGATCCAGATTCTGGGTCTGTTTTGCAAATTACATTCACGTTTTCCAAACTTGGTTTCGGGCCAACTGACCAAGCACTCGATCAACCGTGCTATCCAGCAGGGCATCACGAGCGACCAAATCATCGCATATCTGACAACTCATGCTCATCCACAGATGCTGCGCAACAATCCCATATTACCGCCCACAGTTGTGGATCAGATCCGCCTGTGGCAGTTGGAGGAAGACCGGATGAAGACCACCATCGGTTTTATGCTGCAGGATTTTTCGAACTTTGCAGAATACAAGGATGTGGTGGACTACGCGGAGCAGCTAGGCGTTGTGATGTGGCGCAAAGATCAACTCATGAAGTTTTTCGTAAGTGATATCCGACAACTGCAAGCTTTTATCAAAAATAGGCAGAGTAGAAAGGCTGGCTGAGGAAAACCTTGTGAACGTAACGTGTTCTCTTTTAGGTAATTCAAAAAAGGGGCTTTTGACGGAAATACCCCAGGAGTTGGATGCACAGAGATTCCGATCTAGAAATATATCTAGTAAACCTCTCCCTCAGCTTTTGGTTTCTCAGGATTTCAAGCGTCAATATTCATTTCTGATCTCTTCGAGCGTTGCTGGTCACAAGACAGGCATGTCTGGCTTTGTAGTGTATTTTATCAATCAGAATGTCCAAGTTTATAGGGTATTGCTTGACAGAGTCTGTCATCCCTGAAGACTTCCCATGCTAAGTTATCTAGAAGCGACTAGCGCTCTATGTTCCGTGTTTGCCAAGAGACTGCCTATACTTGTAATACCAGCTAGAATCTCGGAAATGCACAGTTTGTTCCGTAATTGATAAATTATTGGCCATGTCGCTGAGACATCTCGTGTCTTGCAGCTTACTAGCCTCGAAATGTGATGGCCGTCGCCGTAGTCAAAACGCGTCAGGCTTTGAGAGCCTTGAAGAAGCCTTATGCTTATTGCCCACGGAGACAAGAGGGTGGCCTTGGAAGCTTGTGCCCGTTTCTGTATCTACCCACTTCAAGATTGGAAGGATGTGATCTCCTCGACAGGCAGTGACTGCGATGAACGATCTCTCTACATGCGCATGCTGTTCTGGGTTTCGGACTGCCATCTTATCTAGATAAGACACATATCTAAAGTTATTCACCGCCCGTTGCGTGATTGATAATTAACTGGGACTCCTCCCCGTAGACCAACGTTTCAATCTTGGGCATCAGTTCCAGTATCCTGAAGGGTTTGGATATGGTATCATCGATGCCTGCTTCTCTTGCCTGAAAAACCTGCTCGCTTCGTGCGTTGGCACTGACTGCGATTATGGGTATGTGAGTGATTATCTGTCCAGAGCGCTGCAGCTCGCGAATCTCGCGAGTGCATGCCAGGCCATCCATAACCGGCATTTCAATGTCCATGAGTATGACTGAGAGGTCGATCAAATTTTCTGATGGAGTGCTACTTTCGGATGATGAGTTTGACTGTGGTTGTTGGACCCAGAACCTGGTCTTGGTTAGAAAATCCAGCGCCTCACGTCCATGGTTTGCGACGTAGACTTCACAACCAACTTTCCGCAGTTGCTGTGAAAGTACTTTTTGCTACAATAAATATATTAGCCCATTTAGGCAGATGCAAGGTTGCACTGGTTAATTTCTTACATTGACCAAATTATCCTCAACAATCAAGACCACATAATGCGGATTACCCTTAGGTGGAGCCATGCCGGTTGAACGCGAAGGGGCCGGCGTCATCAATGGATCCTTATCGCCATCCAGCTTCAACGGCGTTGGTGGCGTTGCAATACGCGTAGCGACGAAGAATGCAAAAGTTGAGCCAACGTCCGGCTCAGAGTATGCGCCAATCGCACCTCCCTGTAATTCTGTAAGTTTCTTTGAAATGAAGAGGCCAAGACCACTGCCTCCATATCGAATATGAGTCCGTGGGGTGGCTTGAGTAAATCGAGTGAAGAGATTTCCCTGTTCGTCGCGAGAGAGCCCACAACCGGTATCTTGACATTGTATCCAAATGTAGACAACTTGTCCATGTCCCCAATCCTCATCTTCGAGCAGATTCCCAGTATCCGTGGTGACTGGAGCGTAAGAAATTCCATCACAAAAATGGGTCGGCCTCTCGAGGGACGCGCCTAATGAGACTGTGATCTTGCGTACTTTTCTATCCCTTGTGAATTTTATTGCATTTGTGATGAGATTAATAAGGACTTGCAGGCATCGTGATGGGTCCATCATCACATGCGTTGCTCCCGTGCCTTTGAGTGAAGGATCCTCCACAAATTCAAGCTCAATATCGTCTTTTTGGCATTCCAGCTCAAACATGTGCACAGCATGCGAAACAATGTTCGCTGGCTCGACACGTACTGGGCTAATTGTCATCAGATTGCTATCCATCTTGGAGAGGGTTAGAATATCATCCACGACACGTTTTTGATGCAAAGAACACGAAATAATCGTGTTTAATGAGTCTAGAGATAGCCTCAATTCATTCTCGATTTCAGCTCGTTCTTCAGGGTTTAACTTGGAAATAATCTTCGACACCGTCTTGAGCGATCCAATGGTCGAATCCGCACTTTGAATGACGGCTGATAGGGGGTTCCGCATTTCGTGAGATGTCATGTCAATGAAATTCTCCTGCTTTCGTTTTGCTTCCAAAGCTTCCTCAAATCGGGTTCGCTGGATGTCCTCCGCCCATTTGAATTGCGAAATGTTTGTGAGAGTCCCAAAGATGGAAACGAGGTGACCTTCTGAGTCGAGCTCCGGGAAAGCCTGGCTTTCTACCCAAACTTGTCTCTGCACCCCGTCTCCAACGTCCCATGTCTTCTTCAAACGCATATAAGCATGTGATCTCTGCTTTTCTTCCAATAGAGTCTTCCATTGGTTATCGACCACAGCTTCGTCTTCAGGATACACGATGTGCTTCTCCCAGTTCACACGGCGGTAATCATCTACAGGAGGATGACCCGTGAGCTCAAAAAAGCGGCTGTTGCAATATGTCATTGAACCTGCCGGGTCCAAGATGTAGATTGCGATTGGTGCCAACTGCGCAAACTGGGAAAATTTTCGTTCACTGGCTCTCGCCATTTCCAGTGCCTCTGCCCTTTGGAGTGCCTGTTCCTGCACCCGTTTCTGGGCATTGATGTCGATGGTGTTGCCTGCGATACTGACAAGGTTGCCTTGGTCGTCGAGAATAGGGACGCAAGCTGAGAGCACCCACTGAGCGTCCTCCACGCCATCACCGACATCCGTCTTTCCGAAGGCCCGACCCTTCCAGCGCATCTCGAAAGTGACTGGAATGCCTTGAGCTAGTTTATTCCACTGTGATAAGACAAGTGGTCCGTCTGCTGGATAGACCAAATCCATGAAGGAAAAATCTCGATGTGTATCTTTCTCCCTGGGGTGAAGGCTCAACCTGTACCAAGAATCGTTTGCGCGCATGAGCTTTCCTTCTGGTGAATATTCAAATGTGCCCACATCCGACATTTCCATCATGCGATACAAACTGGCAAGCCTTGCATCAGCAATTTTGACTTCGTTTAAATTCTGAACTTCGTGGTTTGGGCTCAATGGGCTATTCGGAGAGTCATGTGCACCCTCGCCGGCCTCTGGGCTGGTCGGCGACGCGCAAATGCATTTCCAACGCCCTTCGATTCTGAAGGCTGTCCAAGTCACGCCTGCAAAGTAATAACGCTCTCTCCAGTGGATCACAGCCTGACACCAAGCTCTAAATTGGCCAGCCACATGGTCAGATCCGAGGACTGCATTTTGCAAACCTTTGTTGTGGAATGCCTCGTTGCAGAGCAGCAGCTCAAACGGTACTGGTGATTTCAAGTGAATTGGCACGATGAAGATCGCTCTAGGGTCGGCATCGATGAACGCTGACAAGTTAGGCAAATTGTTCGTTTCGCCTTTCCCACTATTTACTGTCGGGAGCACGGGAGCAGATTGAGCGCGCCCATAATCCATGTTTTCTGAGTGGTTCTATTGGTATGCAGTTATTCGCGTCAGTGACGTCATGACGATTGCGAGAATCAGAGCATCAGCACGTCGTGATGTACGCCAAACGAATATGTAGAGAGGGATGAGGATGTAAGTTAGACGCTTTGTCAAAGAACGCGGACTGAAGAAACAAGTGGGCTACAGGCTACATAGTTCCTTTGGTCGTCGTGATGGTCCAGAACCTTTAGCGGCATTTCGAGATCGCCTCAGCGGGTCCCAAGGATCTCTCATTTTCTTCTTCTGGCCTGCAGTTGGGCGCGGAGTTTCACCCGAAAATTGTGCAAGTTTGTTAACGGCCCTCGGGCTTTTGACGATTTTTGCTGTTTGAAAGGTTTTTTCTCCCCTCTGTTTGGGGAAGTGCGCTTGTCATCTGGACTATTTCGCCACGTTTTGAGTTGGCTGATTTAGATTCTCTTGTCCGCATCTGCCGAACTGGCTTACAGCTCTTCATTTACGGTCCATTGACCTTAATGTCTCGAAACGCTGAGCTTGAAGAAAAAGCCAACCGGCCAAAGTCAAAATGTCACGATGCGGCGCTTTAGAGAGGTCAATGACTTTAGCCGCTTGAAGTCAAAGCTACCCATGATATTCATGACATCTCCACCAATGACATTGTGGCAAAAGCCACAGCATTCAGGCAGCCTCATGGCACCGGTCAAGGACAATCCGAACATCCAAAGCACAACCAAGTGCGAGAGAGAATCAAGACGTATATAAATAACAATGGCGGAGCGCAAGCAGCAAAGCGCAGCTGAGGATGACTGGGAGGAGGTCCACGCAAGCGAACCAGACGATACTATCTCGCTCCACTCCGAAACCGAAACCGAAACCGTGGAGAACAACCAGCACTATGTCGAAGTAGACGGGCCAAAGAAGACTACATATCCGGGACGAATCTACCAGGACCCCAATGAAAAACTCGTAGGGTCTATACCAACGCTTAGACGCTCCCTTTACAATCTCAAGGACACTCTTAGCGAGAGCATCGAGCAACTCGAGGATTTCAATCAAGAATATGCCAGTATGGAGGCACTCTCCATCAGTGTGCCAATCAAGCAACTTCAGGAGAAGCAAGTCAATGCGCTGAGTATCCTCCTCACGAACAGCGGCACGGACTGGGAGGTCTCTGTCCTCCAAGGCGGCATGAGCTTCGACGAGTTCGCCGAGCTAGATCCTGTGTCGATTGACGAACTGTGCAGGATCATGAAGGATTTTGTGCACGAGGTAAGAGCGCACAAGTATGCGAGGAAAAAAGCTGCGGACTACGACGAAGATGAAGACAACGCCGATGTTGCATTTCTTGATTTCATACTGCCGGCCGTGGATGAGATCAGCCTGCTGTTGAGGATCGATGAGGGCAGTGCTACAAAGCAACATGATAACCTCTCTGGACCAACGCTGCTGAGCACGACCAAGGAGAATTGCGGAGAACAAGAGACTGAACCAAAACCCAAGGATGATCACGATCAGATAGTGCACGAAAGGATGATGATGGCATCAGATTGGTAATGGGCATGATGTGGGAAAGCAGCGTGCCTTAAATTGATAATATAATACTTCCTGCGCTAACTTATGCCATGATGAAATGTTCACCAAAGTTGGTAGACCATGAAATTCAGTCTTCGTCGTCGCTCTCAACAACAAAACCTCCTCGTCTCCTGATCGTTGAACGCACGGGCATCGCATCCTCTTCATCACTAACCACAGCATCCGTCGTGTTGGGGTCAGCCGTTTTCAACGCTTCTCCGCCAGTTTGTGTCTGAGCAGGTTCACCCTGCCCCTGAGAGGAGACAGGCGTATCCGTCATTTCCTCATCGTCACTTTGCGTCTTCTCCACGTTGCTTTCATCCTCACTGCTCGAATTCTCACTGCTAATCGCGATGATCTCATCCGCACTGTCATCACTAACGGTTGCCTTCTTAAATCTTTTGCTTGACTTTGGAGAATTTGTGCCCACCTCTGACTCTGAAATCTCTGGAGAAACAGACTTTCTCTTTTTGCCTTTGGAGAGTTTTCGTGCTTCTTCTTTCCTTGCTTTCTCAATAGCCATCGCAATGCTCTGTCCTGCCTTCTTGCGCCTCTCTTCTTCGGCAGCAAAAAATTCTCGATCCTTCTCCTCGTCGTCTTCGTCGTCCGAATCATGCACATATACCGTACTCTTGAACTTTCGCTTTTCGGCCAATTTCTTGAGCCTTCGTTTCTCCGCTCGAGCCTCGCGTCTTGCTCTAGTCTCTTCGTCCGTTTCCTCGCCATCTTCGCGACTTTTCTTTCGCCTCTTGAGCCTACGCTTCCCTGGTGCATCTTGTTCATCTGGCCTGCGAACTGTAGGACCACCTGCACCATATTCACCCAAGTCAATATCCTCATCATAATCAATGCCATCGTCAGAGTCGTCATCATATGCAACCTTGCGTGAGCTGCGTTCAGCTGCTCTTGCAGCGGCAGCTGAGCTCCGAAGAAAATCTTCTGCAGATTTGCCATCCTCGTAAGTAGGAGGATCGAACTCGAATTTGCTGATCAGCTCCAGTGTTTCTCCCAGCTTGGCTGCAGCTAACGTTGATGGAATAACCCAGCTTGCATCTTGATCGTCCGGTTCACCAAGTCGTTCAAAACCGGCTAGTTTCATCAGAAGACGTAGTTTATTGTCCTTGAACATGGCGATTCGTCTTTCATCGTTGTCAGACTTGACAAGGATAGGGGGTGGTAATGGCTTTTCCTCCTCGATGGTAGGTCGTATATCTGCTCCATCAGTGGTTACTCCTTCAAAGATCTTTGCCTGCTCAGCTGCAATACCACGGCGAGCTTCCTCAGCATCCTCCCACGATTGTCTCTGATCCCTAGCTTCTGATAGCTGCTGTTTAACCCAGGCTAACGCGTCTGATTTGCTCTGATTGATAAGCACGCTGACGGCAACACCGACCTGCTGATCCCATTCCATCCCCGGTTTGACTTCAAGCTCAGCTGGCGGCCTGGGTGCTTTCGTAACGATATTATCATAGCCGTGTTCCAGATAGAAAATTGTTGCCGAGATCTTGCTGAAGAGCATCTCTACTGCTAAAGCAGGTCTTTCCTCCAATTTCCTAATAAGCTTTCGAAAGAGCTGCTTCACTAAATCACGCCACTCGCCGAAATGCAATGCCTCCGGATCGAGTCCACCGGGGCCTTCCACCATTTGATGGAAAAGCTTGATGATGTCGACGCGAAAGAGAAGTACGCTGAGCTCATTCTTGAACGCAACGCGGTAAAAGAATCGATGTGCTCGCTTTAACTGCTCTTTTGAGAGATCATTGTAATAGCGAGTAAATGCGACAAAGGTGTCAATAGATTGCTGTGTCAAGAACCGAGCAACAAAGCGAGCAAAGTCAAATTTCCTCTCTCTAGACACAATCTGGACCTGCTCCATGTCATTGGCGTCATCGACATTATCGTTGTTCAAGATTTCACCATTGGCAGCTTGGGCAGCTCGCTGTTTCTTCCGCTGTCTCCTTCTGGTCCGAATCTGCAAATCGACGTTTTGCTTGGAGTACGATTCGAGCATGCGGATGAAGGTGTGGGCAAGTTCCGTGATTGCATCGAGATAGCCGAAGCCCTGGTCCTTGTAATGGCGTAGCAAGTATATAACACGATCGTGGGTTGATTCCTCGTAGAAGATACGATTTTGGATGTTCTCTGCAATCTCCTGGTCATCTTCAAGGTCCGAAGCCGACATTTGCTGTACCGTTAGCAGAATTTGCGTGAAGCAGGTCATTCCCGCATTCAGCTCCTTCCACTCTTTATTGTCTTTTGCGTTCTCCATGTATCTATTCAGGAGAACAAACGTCTCCTGATTAAGAACACTCGCAACAAGACTGAAGCCAAACTCATCCTGCGCAGTCTCAGGAACGCCGGCTTTTTCCTTCCCTTTTGTCGACAGCTTTGTCTCTCGATATTGGCGTCTTGCACATTCTGCCTTGAGAAACCAGCCGGCGAGGTAAAAGAAGTGCATGGAATTTTCGGTGGTCACTCGCTCTTCTTCTCTCTCGATGGCTTTTCGACAATGACTAAAGAGCGGGTTGAATGACGAGTCCAAGAACTCGCCGACAAAGTGTTTTAAATGCTTCCGAGCCGCTGGAGAAAGTGAGACAGATTTATTGAATTCCATAGAGTCTCTTTCTTTATCTGGATTGCGTTTGCCACGATTTCTCGGCCTGTTCCATCTTTTGCTCATGTCCAAGTGGTGGATGGCACGGTCCGTACCATGGATGACCTCCTGGCCAGATATCGTTCTTCTTTGGCTCTGGCCATCGTCAAGTGAAATCAACGTCCCAAAGCGTCCATGCCTGCTGGGCGCGAATCGCTGGTAGCCTGACAAGAGAGATTTCTCCTTCTGGATTAAATCCTTGAACTCGCTGACGGAATTTTTGACGACCTGAGTCTCTTCCATGAATAATTTTTCTGGGTCAATCCCCTTTAGCAAATGGAAAAGAAGCTCGAGAACTAGGACATCCTGCACGACATATTCTTCGCCCATGCTGGAGGCAATCGCTGATATCATCTGAAGGACGCCTTGTTCGTGAAACGCTACAATTGTCGCTGATCGAGAGACTTCGTTCTCGTTCCCATCTGATGGGAGATCACTAGGTTGCTCAATCAAGGCCACATTGCGAAACAGGAACAATGCCAATCGAATCACACCCTCATCATGCGCCGCGCGCTCGTTCTTGGGCATAAGCATGTAAGGCACGGTTAACTCGATGATCGTCTTTAGAATCTTTGTGACATCGTGGTGCAATATCGCTCGCTTGTACTCGACCTGCGCCAGTCGCAAGTAAGGGACATGTCTGTGATGGTTGCGTTTCATTAAGTGGTCCTCGATTTCCAGCGGCCAAGTCAGGGGAACCAAAAGTTCCACTAGAGTTCTGTGAGCTTCGCTGGAAAATTATAAAGGGAAACCGAAGCATACATGACTTCAGTGCAATCTTCGTCTTCAGCTTATTTTTACGATCGCTCTGAGCCCAAGTTGACAAAATTTCCAACAAATCCCCTTTGACGAGATTGGATTCGGCCAATATCCTCTGCACGTCGAGTCGGTTCAATTTTTGATCATAGACTTTGACCCATCTTCGCAAGTCTTTCAAGCAGGCAAGGGCATCATCACCGAGCACATATCGCCCATGGTGCTCGATACTCGTGCCACCGAGCTTCAGGATCACGTTAGTCGAGATTCACAATTAACATCGCGCTGAGAAAAACGCACCGCGGTGACGAGACTGCTGACAATAGCTCGAGTCTCGACATCGACAGTCTCACGCTGCTGCACCCAGTCGTCCAGAGTGCCGTCCATTTTTTGCGTTGCTGTAGGAGCGGATGTCGTTGCTACGCGCGAATGTGCACTACCACTTTACGCGTAGGGACGCGTCGCGCTTAGACGCCGCTGCCGCTAGGGCTGATCTCCAGCGGCTGCGGCTAGCATCGGAAGTCGGCCTCTTTGCACATGCGGGCTTCGGCTAATGACCGTCCGCACTTTACATCTGAACTTTCGATAGGCGATCAACATTGTCATTCTGCGCTCGAAAGTCTTTCCAATTGCTCATTTGTTCGCGCTCTTTATTGATCGCCATGTTGTCACGGACTAGTCTGCGTGTTGTGCGCACCAATGGCCGACACTTTAGCTCGTCCAGCATTGCGAGAGCTGCTGAGATCAAAAAGCTCGGTGTTGTTGGTGCTGGTCAGATGGTATGTCGGCACTCATTCAAAAAGAGTCACGTTCTCACAGTTATCTCAGGGTTTAGGCATCGCTTTGGTAGCTGCGCAACGTGCTCAGGTGCCGGTCACCCTCATCGACGCCTCCCAAGCCGCGATAGACAAGGGACTTAAGTTCGCAGGTACTGACGACCCAAGTAAGAGGCGATGCATCCAGCTGAATTTTTGTAGAGAAACTATTGGAAAAGGACGTGTCAAAGCAGCGGATCTCCAAAGAAGAGGCGACCGCAACACGAGAACGAATGACCACAAGCTTGAAGATGGAGGATCTCAATGATGTAGACATGGTCATCGAAGCCGTGCCAGAAATCCCTGACCTCAAGAACAAGATATTCGCTCAGCTAGCAGAAATATGCCCGTCACATGCGATCCTCGCTACAAATACTTCCTCGATCTCGATCACCAAAATCGCTGCGGCAACTACGAAGGACCCCAAAGATTTATCGGCACCCTCCCGAGTCGTTAGCACACACTTCATGAACCCTGTCCCCGTGCAAAAGGGCGTCGAGATCATCTCAGGCCTGCAGACGTCTCAGGAGACTTTAGAGACTGCCATGGAGTTCTGCAAGAAGATGGGCAAGATCCCCTCGGTGTCTGCGGATTCGCCTGGCTTCCTTGCGAACAGGATCTTGATGCCGTACATCAATGAGGCAATCATTTGCTTGGAGACGGGGATAGGAAAGAAGGAAGACATTGACAACATAATGAAGAATGGAACCAACGTGCCCATGGGCCCGTTGACACTGGCAGATTTCATCGGGCTGGATACGTGCTTGGCTATCATGAGGGTATTGCATGCTGAGACCGGGGACAGCAAATACAGGCCTAGTGTTCTGTTGGTGAAAATGGTCGATGCCGGCTGGCTTGGAAAGAAGAGCGGGAAAGGATTCTACGACTACTAGTCAGCTTCTAATGCCAATCCTTCGACGGCTTTTCTTCCGCGTTTTATATCAGTGCGTCTTTTCGTCTCTCGTTTTTGTCGCTGAGTTCGAGAGCTTGGATTGAATTCAGTCCCTGACTGCATGTCATCATGAGAGGTCCTTCTAGTCGTGATCTTGAGTGCCTACTCCTTGTACGAGATCTAAATACCATCCCCAAAGGGTGTTCATAATTGATGAGACTACCGAGGCGAAGTTGCCCTTCCACAAACAGAGTAATCTTCCCACATTCGAGCATTATTATTGACTTGTCGAGTTTCTCTTGAGGCCAGTCGTCAAGGATGGCTTGAAAACTCAGTGCTCATCACATTCATGCATGGCTCGATCAAGCACTCATTCGTCTATGCAATTTCGGCATCAAATTTTCAACGCTGGCCGGTCACAGGGGCCGACGTTCGCGGATTTCAATTTCGTCAGCTATGCGATCATCACAGTCCCCTAGAGAGGAGGGGGGGAATGCCGAGCTGCTGAGAATTGAGAATCCCGAAATCTCATCTCAAAGCTCGCTTTGGCGCAGCCGTTCCCTGCCTCGAGAACATATGCGCAGCAGAAAGGCTGTCAAAGACGAAATCCAGATTTGTTTTCTTCGGCTGGGCAATATACGTCTTGTTTCCCCTTTGACCCTGGTGTTGTGGGGTGTTGTGGTCGACTATCACAGACCGAAGGTATCATGCGACCTGGGGACGTGTCCAATCAACAAGATACCTCTCCCGGACTTTTTGTCTGCCGTTTTAAAAAAAATTGTCAAAAGGCGGACACACAGTCGTGCCAAAAAAAAATTTTTTTTATTCAGGCGCCATAATCCATCGCTTTACCCAGCCTTCATCACGCAGAGGCGGGGTTCCTTTCTTGAAGCCACATTTTGTCTCTAAGAAATGCAGCCAAACGTCTCGCTCGTCGTTGCCCTGGGCCTGGCAACCCATCTCATCCGCGTCTGCAATCGCACGCCGAATACACCACGCGTAAAGTACGACAAAGACAAGCTGTTCGCCATACCCTTTGTCAAAGAGCATGGGCCTGTGATCCTCGAGTACCTGTTCGTGATACCCTGTGTCTATCACATTGTTCTCACCGCAACTCTTCGAGATCGCGAACCATCGGCGCTTTGTCCGCACCCGAACCACCCAGATCACAAATACTTCACCTGGTCGCCGTACACTGTCATATGCTTGTCTATCATCTTCGCTTCGGCGACTTTACGCCTCCTTGCGTTCCGTACGCTTGGGAAGAACTTCACGTTCGAGCTGGCTCAGCCCGATCGGCTCATCACGACTGGGATCTATGCTTATGTCCAACATCCCTCTTACGGGCCTTTGTTTGTTCTTATATGCGCTACTGTCATGCTCTTTCTTCCACTTGATGGCGCTCTGGGCTGCTTGCTACCATTCTCAGCAGTAGAATTGTGGATCACGTGGCACTGGTACATCCTCGCATGTATTATCGTGATTATGAGCATTGCGCTAGGAGTGAGAGTTCGCGACGAGGAAGCTATGCTAAAAGAGACATTTGGGAAAGCTTGGATTGAATGGAATCAGAGGACACCTCGGTTTGTGCCATATCTGTTTTGACCACTGGCCGCAGTCGGAACATTTGGTAAGTATCAGGGTGAGGGCTTTGTCTATCAAATGCACATTGCCCACTACGATCACTTTCCAACATAATATAGGGCTTTAAGCGCCCTCAATGGAATGAAAAACCATGCATGGGCTTAAAGCACTTGTAGTGGACCTAGAGCTCTCAGCAGGAAAACATGACTAGCACGCAGTGTATTGAACCGAGACTTGACGCTAGCAAGGTATATGCTCAAACAGCATATAGGCTGAGCTTGATCAGTGTTTCGTTTTGAGGTACATGCTGTCAATGGTGAACGCCCGGGTGATGTCCGCTATACCGATAGAGCGCTGCTGACATCACGGTAACCGGCTTATCGCAGCAGCTCTTGACGGTGAAATACCAGCCTTACCTTATTTAGCCTCCATCTATATTCCGATATTGTTGTCGCCCTCATTATATGAAACATCAAATTGACGAAGACAGCACAGCAATCGTATGGGATTTTAAGTTATCAGAGGAAGCTGAAGTAAAATAAGATGAGCCCACGTGCTGCGTCGTCCACATGAAGGCCAAATCTGTACTCATAATAGTCGCAAAAATTTTCAACATGGACGATTCGATGACAGACCTGGCTTCTTCCACTGCATCCCTCTGTCTTTCGGTGACCGGTTTTCCTTCCTGTTTTATCGAAAGGCATTGCCCAAGGCCATTACAGGAATACCAGACAATAAAGGCATAGAGCCTGTTCGGTGACCTGCCGGAAGTGATAGCCCACATGAACCAGACCAGGACATTCTTCAAATGGTTCATTCAACAAAATGAAAAACACCAATCGGCGCTGGTGCGAGTCTTGATCCCCCCTTTTTCGAAGACCGAGCCGACACTGGTCCTGAGGGAACCACGCGAATGACAAGATGTGCCCCTTCGACGCCACGCTGATTTCGAGCGCTCAGAAAACATTGCTGCGGCTTTGCGTGGAATAATTCCAAAAGGACATTTTACCGTAAAGACTGACGACAAGGGAAAGGCTCATCGCGGCTTGTGGAAGGACCTCAAAATGCCACTATTTTTACATATGATCTCTGCTCCTGCGATATATGAGCGCACTTGTGACCTTGTCCGGCTGTGGCTCAGAAAGGGGGAGGAGGAGGAGGGGTTTACCATTCGGTGTCGATGTGGACATTAGCTTCTGCGCTCTGAAGGCCACATTTGATGCCACGTTCGGAACTGAATATGGGCTCAAGATTCTGCGGGCTAGGTTGCGCCACATCGAAGAGCTTGGAGACAGAGGCTATCTGATCATGAAGGAAGGTACGGTTGAACTTGCTAAAGTCTCACTTCCAGAGGGTGCCAAAGCGGTTCTTGATCTCGACCATAGCGTAGAGCATGCGATCCAGCTTGCTGCCGAGCTCGAGTTAAGCGTGTTCGTGTGCATGTTCGTGTGGCATCTTTTCTTCGAGCCCTTGAGGCGCGACCTGACCTCGCGCACGTACTCGGACAGATCCACCAGGGCGCCAGAGAAATGCTTCGTTCGCCTGACAACCGTTTCCTGAGATACAATAACGTCGTGGTCATCGTCGGTGTTCTGTTTCCCCATGTTCAGATAGCAAAAGCGAGCGTCATCTGAGGACGGAGAATAGGAGAGAGGGGTTCAGCGAAGGGAGAAGTTGCAGAAGGCTACTTTTTTCCACAGTTTTGTTCAACCGGCGGGGAGAGGGGATTTTTTTTTTTTAATTTGATATCGGGTTCAGATCTCTACCATCGAGTACAAAGGGAAAGGGAAGGGAAGAAAAGACCGCTGTGAGGGTCCCGCCGCTGGCAACAACCAGGTGGGGGATGCCCTTTTGTGGTACAGCAAACCAAGGTCCAAACGCACGTATCGAGTCAAACCCAACCCACCCAACTCGAGCATAAGACATATGTGGAGATCCGCGCCCAAGTCTCTCGCAAGCTAAAGGGAACGGCACAACGCGACGAAGAATCCTCCCGTTCTGTCTCCTCACCACCTTCACAACCGTGATCGTCTTCCTCGACTTCCTCTTCTTACTCCTCTGCTACTTCATCTTCGACCCCACCACTTCACCCCCACGACATCACGAATCGGTAATGTGACAGCTCCATCCCGCCAAGTTCGCATCTCCGCGAGGAAAATCACAAAATTAAACAAAAAGAAATAAAGAACGAAAGGAACTCAAGTCTTTGATCGACCCTTTGAGAAAATTTGGCGAGGGAGAAGAACCAAAAAACATCGTCGACACGTTTGGCAAACCAATCCCGCACGTGAGCGTCGAATCAGAACCGATCATGTCGTCTTCCCCGCGCTACCAGTGCGAGAACCCTCTCGTGGCGACAGCGTCCCTCTTTCTGGCCCTGCACGTGCACGCCGTGCCCTTCGGAACGGACGGGCGGGCCAAGGGAGACGCAGGCGAGGGCGGCGAGGGCGCAGGCACGTGCTCGATCTGCTGGAACGCGTTCGGCAGCGTCGCACATCCGGACGAGAGGCCGGAGCCGGCCGTGCGCATCGACCCGTGCGGACACGTCTTCGGCCGGCTGTGTCTGGAGCGGCACTTTGCGTACAACGCGCACGAAGCCAAGTGCCCGACATGCCGGGCGGACCTGTACGGGGTGTCGCGGCAGGCAAGGCGAGCGATGTTGGAGCGGAGGGGCAGACCCGCGCACGAAGAGTACGAGTGGATGCGCAGGCGGCTTGCGGAGCCTGTGGAAACGCCGCACGGGGGGGAGAGGCTCTCCTGGTCGGAGGCAGGAGCTGCGCCGTTGGGACGTGGACGGCTGGGCGTAGGCCCGTCGGCGGGCACCAGGATGAGAGTGGAGGCTAGGCACCGCTCGACGTTGCGCGGCATGCGTGCGCACGTTCTGGACCCGGTTGACATCGCGGAGGGGAACAGCGAGACTTGGGGGGAAGACATCGGAGCAAGGCGAGAATCGCGCAAGGTGACGGCAAGGGGGGAAGGGCGTACGTGCGGAGAGGAAGACGAGGGCGAGGACGAAGGGCGCGCAGGGGATGAGAACTGGTACAGGACAGTGATGAGGTTCAGCAGTGAGGCTGAAATGGCGGACGAGAAATGACGCGGGACGGGGAAATGGGGAGACTTAGCCTCGAGATGACAAGACGAATGGAGGCTGGCTTCCCTCTCCCACGAACTGGACGGAACAGAACATGGACAAGGCAACACGAAAAGGTAGTCCTGACTATGAAATTTTAATGTCTCTTCAAACCCTCCCGAACCTGTCAAGGCCGGCTCAGAAAGCGTCTCGAGACACCTCCCTAAGATTCACAGATATGTTTGCATGGCATGAAGATAAACAATATGACTTTTCTGGTGACCCGGATTGCGGCAGTGCATCAATACCCGTGTAGACCAAGACGTCGCTGCCAGAAGAAAGGTCGCTTCTCGTAGAAGGCTGCGGTCGAGGGATGAAGAAAGCCCTGGTTTGTACCTCCAAGCAGCCTGTGCGACACGAGAGGGCTACACAGGCGCCCCACCCCCAAAAAAGGCCTAAGAAGTATGGAGACATCCGGGACGGGATACAGGCGAACGATCGACGTACACGGGTACCCAGATGCATATCAGCCAGACTGTCTTGTGCACCCGTTGCGGGCCGCGGACGAGGGCAGAATGAGGTTCCAGAATAGTTCTATGCACTTGAAGACCCTTTGAGACGGGCGGTGGGACACCCCGCACCCCGGGCTTCTTTGGCTTGATGCACGGAAACTTCTAAAGGCGTCAGCGGGCTGAAGGCGTGAGCTCGGCAAAGGCAAAAGACGAATGCTCGATGCATACGCTGTGCATTCGTGCATGCTTGGCTGCGTGTGCATGGATACGGTTGTCGCTAGGTGATGCCATAACAGGTGGGAGGGAAGGAAAGGAGGACGGTTGCTGTACCAGCCGGCGGCGCTGGAGAGAGCGAGAACGACGGACTTTCAAGAGATCGATAGCAAGACGGACTGAAGATAGCCTCCTTTGTCCTCGTGTTTGGTGCGCGATGCTGAGTCTCAATAACCGACGGTTTGTAGGAAGCCTCCAAGCACAGGCAGGCCGCGACTCATGAGCTCCCAACGGCGCGCTCCTCGTCTCAGCACCTCAATCATCAGCCGATACGTTAGTACTGGGCCCTACGCGTTCCATCTCCGGCCTGCGCCCACAAGAGCAGACAAAAGAATCTGCCGCGGATGCACATGTCCCGCGCGTCCGTCTGCAGGCCTCACGTGTTGGAGGTCTGCTTGGCCATGTGGAAGCTGGACTGGCCTAGCCGATTGAAACGAGCTGTGGTGGATGCTTGTGCATCTTTGTGCGGTGTTCGCCCGCGCAACCATGACTAACAGCTTCTAAGAGACCAGAAGAAACTCATCTTATGCTATACTCTACGAAAGATGAGTCTTCCCTCGACGTCCCGCTGTACGTGACGAAGAGCGCTGCGAGCGGATGGGAAGTTTTGAATCACGCCAGGGATTTTACGGGAGACAAGTACACCGTAACTGGCTGGTGATCGAGGCGAGCGCTTATTAGGGCTCCCCCTCCCAACGAAGGGTGGACCCGGCCAATTGGGCGGGCCGCAATAAGGCCGACGCCACGGTGGTGGCAAATCTTTGTTTTGCGGATCGTATACAAGGTACGCCGTCATCATGCATGGAAGACTTCAGATTCCCGTGGTAGTACGGATCAGTGGAATGTGCTTTGAGGAGGCGTGGCGTGTTTGCGTGCGGATGGAAGAGTGAGTTTCCGATGATAGATGGCAGGAGGGAGGAGTGAAAAGGACGAGACTGGACGATTTGTACGTGTTTGGACGGAACAGCCTGTTGCGTACGTGCGTGTGTGAAATTTGTCTCTTGTCGTTGTTCGCGTCGTAGGGTGCGTGCATGGGCGAGCGAGTGCGAGTCCTTGTGCTCGTGCACACTTTCGCGGCCCGGTGTGTAAATGCATTTTCCAGCTCCTGGGTGATCCTTGGAAGATGGACAGAGTGAGCCATCGGGAGCAACACAACGGCATTGCACTCAACCACAGAACACAGAACAAGGAAAGAACGACGACGAAGGAAGAGAAAGAAAAGATGCGTGCACGAATTGTCAGACACAAGATAATTGCAGCTCGCGCTTGAAGAGGAAGGCGATTGACCGCGAGGAAAGCAAGGCTGCTAAGTTACTGGTAAAATGCCGTGTGCAGGCGAGAGAAACCCAGCTGATTGCGCTGCGTCGATCAGCTTTGCCCCCATATCGTCCGTCTTCTTTTCCCCTTTATTACATGCTCTTCTCGGGGACAGTGCTGCGCGACCGATCAGACGAGCGGGGCAAGAAGATTGCGATAGGGCAGACAGCCTTCGAAGGTACCTTCCCGTGGAGTGAGCCAGCGGTTGCAGTGCGCAGCGAGTTGGCGCAAGATGCAGCCGGATGGAGATGGTCATGGCGACGATGACAAGTAGGCCAACACGCAGCGGACGGATCAAGCAGCAGCAGGAGGTAGAGGTAGAGGAGAAGAAGCAGGATTAGTAGGAGGAATTGTAGTGCTGCCGGTTCTGGGCAACAGCAGGAGTGCCGGTGCTGTTTGTAGCCATCGTAGCAGAACGAAGCGCACCACCCACAGTCACATGGGCCTGCGTCATCGCCGTAGGCCGTGGATGGAACCAGCGAGCAGGCACACAGAAGGAGCGGCTGACAGCAGATTGAGGCGTGGTGGCAGGAGTCGCCGGTCGAGGCTGCCGCACCTGTGCAGAGGAAAGAGCGCCCAAGATCAGGGAAAGAGAAGGGCGGGAGCTCGCGCAGGCAACAGCCAACGTAGGACGGCAGGCACGACGAGCAAACGGGAATGATTGGCACGCGCTGCTGGTGCTGGCGTGCTGGTGCTGGCGTGCGAGTGCTGGCGTGCGAGTGCCGGCGTGCGAGTGCTGGCGTGTCAGTGCCGGCCTGCTGTGCCTGCTGGGCTGCGCGCAAGAGGCCTTCGTTGCGCCTGGCGGCGCGAGGACATGGCGAAGGCTCGTTTCTCTGCTCTGGTGCTCAACGTGCCTCTGATCTGCTTGAGCCGCTCCACACGTCGCGCCGTCGCCCTGCTGGGCTCTCCCGGCAGCTGAGCAACGCACCGCGCTAGGCCCAAAGCAGCACCCCGGTCGAGCGTTCCGTCGCAAACTACGGCCACACGCTTTACCTTTTTTTTTCGTCGCTCTCTTTTTCGCTCGCTTCTTTTTCTCTCTCTTCTTTCTTCCTGCCCATCACCCCATCAAGACACGAGAGGTGTGGTATCTTAATTATCCATCCTCCTCTCTTCCTCTCCCCTCCCCCGAAGTGCGACACCTCCATCGCGAGTCGTTGTCGTCACTCCCTACTCCCATCTCCTAGCCGCAGGTCCTTTTCCTGAAAGGCCGCCGCATATCTCCACCCTCGAAGAAAAATACGTCGTGGTGTCGCACCAGGCGTTCTCGCGAGAGACATCAGCTTATCCGCGCATACATACATACACACCCACGCCGGCACGCCTGTCCACTCACATACACGGTGTGTGGGTCGCTTCCGTGTGAGATTCCTCCAACTCGCTCGTCGCCGGACGAAGAAAGAAAAGCCGATCTGAAATCCTTGTTGGATTTGTTTCCCAACGCGATTCCATCAATCGAGCAACGAAATTACCGCTGCCACCTGCAGTTCGCTCCCTTTTATCCGGACAACGCCAGCTGTGCTCGTCGAGGCGCTCCTGATTGTTCGCGCTGCACTTGCCTCTGCCACCTCGTTACCGTACACGTTTGACACTGTGCGCCCACGAGTCTTTTGCAGGCTGGTCCTTTGAGAGCTGTCGTCTCCTTGCGAAACGACTCACTGTCCTCGACCCCCTCACGGCAGAATCGTAATATATTCACTTGCACACACTTCTCCCCTCTCGGCCGACGCTTGATCATCCGGTGCTCAACCGCCCTTTCAAATCGACCCGCTAATGTCCAGCACCGTCCAATCCTCGACCGCTCCCATCAACGCTCCCAACAAGTCCGCTTCCTCGTCCGCTGCCGCCTCGGGAACGACGTCCTCCAACGTCCGTTCCTCGTACGCCAACGCGACAAAGGGCCCGCAGTCTTCGCCGTCCGCGAACCCTTCTGGCGGCTCTCCAGCGGTGGTGGGAGGTCTGGCCTTGAGCCAACATGCTCATTCAAAGTCGGCATCTCCAGTGAATGGTAGGCCGTCTGCGCCTACGAACGCGCCCACCGGCCCTGCCATTGTGAGCTCTACCACCGGCTCTGTGCACGCTAACGAATCTCACGTTCGTGCTCCTTCCGTCACCATCCCCCCGGGAGCTGGTAACTCTGCGCCCAACGGAATCAGCACTCCTTCGCGCCCCAACATTAGCTTCGGCTCCATCGGCGCATCCCCATCGCCTAATATGTCGCACAGCACACCTCACATGCACCACAGCTCGCTCTCGCAACCCTACGGCGGGCCAAACCCTGCCCGATCACCCTCCCCTATACCACCTCCAGCGGCCTCGAGTGGCGGGCCGCCACCTCCGAGTCTTTCCAGCCAGAGCGCAGTCAATTTCGGTAGCCTCCAAGGTGCGGATGGCCCCGAGCAATCTGTACGTTCAATCCATGCAACACTCAATCGGATGGAGAGTGGAGTGTATTTCTCAGCTCCTTCTCCCTCCAACATGAGTGTAACATTCCTTTTGCCCCACCGCCTTCTTTTTTTTCTTCTCTTCTTTTATCCTTGACAGTCATGATTGTGACGAAGAGGAGGATGCGCCTTCTGTCGTTTGATCAAGGAAAATAAAGAAGAAAGAGGGGAGAGCTTTAAATATTGTGTATCATATTCGCTAACACAAAAAACTTAGCTGCCTATGCGTCCAGGGATCCCTTCCGGTCCAGGTACAGGCCCTCAAGCCCAACATCTTCGTCGCGAATCGTCGCAATCCGCCCATAGCGATAACATGAACCGAAACTTCATCCCACCAAACGGCCGCGGAGGCGGAGGCCGGCCTCCCTTCAATGGCGGTAACCAATTTCCAGGTGGTGCTCCGGGCCATTCACCGTCCATGTTCCGGACGCCTTTGGCAATGACGAACAGGACCCCATCGAATGCAGGCCCGGCTTTCCAGCATCAGGTTGTGCGAGGCGCAAACTCGCCTTTCCAAGCAAATCGTAGTCCAGCGATGCCTCCGCACCCTCAGCCGCACATGCCAAACATGCAGAACGGCCCTATGCCCCACGCATATCAATACCCGCACATGCAGCAAGCTCCCGTCTACATGCCGGGCTACGATTATCAGCAGTACCCGTATGCACAGCAGCAGGGTTTCATGCCTCCTCAGATGTACCAGCAGGTGCCGCACACGTCGATGAACACGCCGCCTCCTCCCACTCATTTCCGCCCTCAGCAGCCATACGCGCCCGGCCCCTACCAAGCATCTCCCGGACCTCAGTCCATGTCCCGACAAGCCTCTCAGTCTGGAGACCCTCGACCGTCTTCGTCCATGGGACACTCGCCTGGTCCTCATCCTCAGGCCAGTCCCAGTCCGGGTCCGTCTCAGTCGAACTTTCAGCGTCCACCGAAGAGCAGCGCTGTCAAAATTACAAAGCCCGATGGCGAGGTCGTAGATTTCAAGAAGAGCGTTCAGTCTCCGAGTCCAGCCACGTCGTCAAAGGGTCCTGCGGTCGTCTCATCCGGTGGTGCAGCACCGTCCACACCAACTCCCCCTCGCACCACGACCCCGTCTGGTCAGCATGCTCGTACTGAGTCGGTGCGCGTCAAGTCTGCTGAGGAGCGCAAGAAGGAGTTCCACGAGGCATTCTTGAAACAACTCAAGGCCGAGGAAGAGGCCGAGGCCGAGAAGAAGAAGAAGGCTCAGGAGGAGAAAGAAGCAGCTGCAGCTGCCAGCAGTAATGAGCCAGCACCAGAGCCCGCCGCTTCCAAGGAGCTTGAGGCTGAAGCCGAGCCCAAGGCCGACGACGGCGCTGCCAAAAACACATCGACTACCAGTGCCACAGACGCAGAACCAGTAGAACAGGGCGAGACCGAAGAGGAACGAAAGAAGCGCGAGGAAGAGGAAGAGATGGAGCGCATGATTGCTGAGATGGAGGAGGCGGAGCGGCTCGAGCAGGAGCGCGAGGCAGCCTATGCTGCCAAGAAGAAGGCCGAAAAGGAAGAGGCAGAGCGTCTTGCGGCAGAGAAGGCGGCCAAAGAAGAGGAGGAGATGAAGCGCTTGGAACGCGAGGCGGAGGAACGTGAGGAGGCCAGAGCAAGGGGTAAGGCCGAGGGTGACAGCGACGCTGAAGCCCAGACGTTGTTCTCCCAGCTGAAGAAGAACACCATGTTCGGCCCTGGTGCGACTGGCGCGCCTGCGAGCGAGACGTCTACTCCTGGTTCCGAGTCTCCCATGCCGCCACCAGCTCAGCCAGCCTCGGCGTCCAAAACTCCAACAGTCTCCGCGAAGAATAAACCTGCCGCTCTCAAGCTCGAGACGACGAAAGCCGTCGAACCCGCACAGCCAACCGCCGGCATGCAGGCACTAAAGACTGCTCGTTTCCTCGAGGTCAGGAACGAAACAATTACTTACCCTGAGGGCATCAAATCACCAAACCCAGCCTTGAACAAAGGTGTCAAAGGCAGTGGTCAGCGCTACGACAATGCCTTCCTGCTGCAATTTCGTGACGTCTTCAAGGAGAAGCCGTCCGTGGACTGGGACAAGACCATCAAGGAGACTGTGGGCGATGGCACAGACTCTGCCCGCCCCCAGTCTGCTCGCACGCCGTCCATGGGACAGGGTGGACGATCGATGTCGGGTCGCCCCAGCGCCCCTCAGATGGGCGTGATGGGCAATTTCGGTGCAAGTGGCCGCACACTGCCGCCCGGTACGAGCTCGGAGCAAAGGTTCCAAGCCTCCCTCGGCGGCGCCGGTCGCACGTCTGTTGCCGGTTTCCCTGGAAGTTTCCCCGCCGGTCGTGGTGCTCCCTTCCCGATGGGCGGTGCGGGCATGGCTCGCACACCGTCGGCTCAATCGGTCCAGGGCGTCAACTCGCCGCGCAATACGAGCCACCGCGGTAAGGGCAGCCGTCGCGGTGGACCGAATCCGGCTCAGGAGGCGGAGGCCGCCAAGAAGATGCCGCTCACTGCTGGCATGACCATTGCGCCACTCGAGATTTCGCAGACGGGATGGAAGCCCATGACTATCGGTCAGCCTGCCGCTAGCGCCGCTGTTCCGGGTGGCCATCTTTCACCGGAGATGGTCCAGCGCAAGGTCAAGGCGGCGCTAAACAAGATGACACCCGAGAAGTTCGACAAGATTTCATCAGACATACTGGCCATCGCCTCCCAGTCCAAGGACGAGACGGATGGCCGTACCTTACGACAGGTCATCCAGCTCACGTTTGAGAAGGCCTGCGACGAAGCCCATTGGAGCTCCATGTACGCGAAATTCTGCGAGCGCATGCTCCAGGATATGGGCCCTGAGATTCGCGACGAGAGTGTCAAGGACAAACACGGCCAGGTTGTCGTTGGTGGCGCACTTTTCAGAAAGTACCTACTTAACCGCTGCCAGGAAGAATTCGAGCGCGGCTGGGAGGTCAATTTGCCAGAACGACCAGAGGGCCAGACAGAGGAAGCTGCAATGCTGTCGGACGACTACTACATCGCCGCCGCAGCCAAGCGTCGCGGTCTCGGCCTTATCCAATTCATTGGCGAGCTGTACAAACTTGGCATGCTGACGCTCAGAATCATGCACGAGTGCGTTGTCAAACTCCTCAATTTCGAAGGCACTCCAGACGAGGCTGCTATAGAAAGCTTGGTCAAGCTGCTGCGCACCATTGGTTCAACCATGGACGCGGACCCCAAGGGTCATAGCATGATGGATACGTACATCGACCGCATTCAGACTATCATGAAGATCGAGGGTCTGCCCAGTCGCATGTACTACATGTTGCTGGACACAGTTGATCTGCGCCGCAAGCAGTGGCAGTCCAAAGACGCGCTCAAGGGTCCCAAGACTATCTCCGAGATTCGCGAAGAGGCCGCGGCACAGCAAGCTGCCGAGCTAGAGCGCCAGCGCTCGTCGCGCGGTGGCGGGTCTGGTGGCCGTCCACCTGTTGGCCGCGGCGACGCCCGCTCCTTCTCAGGCGCTGGCGGAATGCCACCACCCCAATACCAGTCGAGCTCCGTCGGCATGGATGATCTGAAGAAGCTTACTCGCAACGCACGTCCGACGGGCTCGAGCGGCGGTGGGCTGGGTCCCGGCTCACTTCTGAGCAATTCGCGTTCGGGCAGTCGGCGAGGAGGATTGGGTCCAAGGGTGGGAGACGAGAGTGGAGCGAGCTCCAGAACGAACACCCCCCCAGTGAAGGACAAGGAATCAACCGCTCATGTGAACGCCTACAGGTACGCCTTCAACCTTCCACCCCTTCCTCCCCCTTTTTGTATCTCTATCAACTTTCCCATACATGCCAACTTCCACAAATAATCGCGTGACTGGACCGAAATTCGCTGACTATGTCCACATAGTGCACTTGCTGCCCTTGACGGTGATCATCCGGACGACGTCGCTTCCCCGCCTTCACAACACGCCTCGCCCGTGCTGACAAAGGCCCAGCCGGCCGCGGCCGGGGAAGCCAGCAACGACGCAGGCAAATGAGTTTCTGTAAATCCGATACCCATCTTCTGCACGCTTGTTTTGAAAGAACCTGCATACGATCGTCATCAGCATCAACCTCCATTTATCATACCATTCGCATGGGCATTGCAAAAAAGCGCGTTTCTTCGTCAAATCCGGATGCATTACTAGCTTTAAGACTTTTACTTCCTATTCTTTTAGTTTTTCTTTCTCCAATGGAAAATGGGCGGGCCTTGTATTGAGTGAGTGGGTGTGTCTGGGTCTGTTACCGCTTGCTGCCACTGCTACTACTAGTAACCAATGTTGCTGTTGCTGCCGTTGGAATGTTTTAAGTTTCTCCTGTGCGCCTGGGTTCCATCTATACCGATAGACGGGGGAAAAAAGAACATTGGGTTTTGCTGCCTGCGCGTCCCTTTCTCTTTTATTCCCCTACCATTTCTTCTATATTATGCAGAGTAAGAGCGGATCGAGAATGAGAGAAAAGAGAGGGTAAGATAGGAAAGGACGGAGAACTTGACGAGATCCTGTGAGAGATGCGAGCTTTTCTTTCGGCCAGAGACGTGCAAGGAAAGGCAGGGAATGTCTAGGTAACAATGGCGTGGCAATGGCTAAAAAGCAAGCATTTGTATTTGTACGGCATTTACATTATTCTTCTTCCCTTCGTGTCCCTCTTTTGTGCTCAATTTGATCACCTTCCATCCTCTTTATTTTAACAGTGCGAACGACATTGCATCAATCTGGGGCTGCTGTTGACGAACTTGATGCATTGCGTTCTAAGCAATATTCAGTTTTGCGTCATACGTTTGCAGCATCTTCGCTTTTGCTTACTACCTTCCTACTTGTTTTGCATCTGTTAGGGCAACGGTTGTTCATCACTGGACAGTCTTTCCGGCGATGATTCCCATCCTTGACAGAAAGAGGCAAGCAGAGAGGCCTGCGCATCACGTCAAGAGGTGTTCGAAGGACGATGACGGTCAAGATCTGAAGCTCCACCGTCCTCTCCAACGGGAATCGCACGATGAGAGAAACCGACTGAGCAATTTATGCGGGTCTCTGCGATGAGATCTATCGAGCGAAAGCGCCGCGACCCTAAAATCAGCAGAGAGATCTATTATGAGACCGTTGGGTCATGTCAATCGAAGAATGCCATGGCGTCAAAGAGACGTCCGGTAAGAGCGGCGTTCCGAAGAGCCTTATCGACTGCTCATCAGCAGACGAGGCTGACGGCATTCTTGACAGATCTGTGGCGTGAAACAGGTTGGTGTGGTCCATGGATACCACGGCGGTAGAGAGAAAAAGAGAGAGGCCCAGCACTTTGTTGCTACCAATTGTGACAGCGGTGACAGGGTCGGATATGACCTCAGTGAGACGGCAATTGCTTTTGGTTGTGCCCGACCGCGACTCTGGTTTGCTTCGCTCGAAGCCAACCTGGCAACTCGATGTGCTTCTACGTGGTAGAACAGAGCGCGGGTGGGTCCTACGAGCCCGTGTTTGTCACCAATCTACACTCGAGTGCTTGCTTTCGTCGGATCATGTACGTCGCAAGCGTAATGTACCCGACTGAATCGCTCTGCGCGGTAAGACGCAGCGATTGCGCCGGATAAGCATGCTTCTGCCTCCACCCTACAACGCTAGCCGCTTTGCGTTTCCGCGGAATCTAAGTGATTGATCGAACTTTGGCTGTCTGTCTGACGGAAGGAAAACTGCGGGCCCAGTGCGCTGATCGGATGGAGTCCTCTCTCCTCACGGCACGCGTGTGAGGGGCTCGGCAAAAGGCATTTAAAGTAGTTTAGCATGCTAAGTACCAATCGCGACTTGGTTGTACTCGTCCTGCTAAAACAACAGCCAAACACCAGACACTGGGGAGAAATCTTGCACCTCATAACCTAGATAGTAGACGTCTACTGGACATGACACCCGAGATTTCATTTGATCAACTCCCGCTGAAGAAGGAGGGGCCGTTTGGAAATGCGTGGGGACGATTCGGGTGAGCGAAGCCCGACCTTGCCTATGTGACCACCTTTGGTATGCCATCACGAGCATGGAATGAGGCGTAGTTGAGTCGCCCGAGAGAGACATGGCGTGTTCGTTTCCCCATGAGCTACAGTCGAAAGCAGAGTCATACACTAGACACGCTGCAGTATAGGCATTGCTGACGATTTTCTTTTGCATTCCAGCGCCACGGACCAGCTGGGCACGCTGAATCTGCTCACGCCAGACGTTGTCGCCGATGCGGCGAAGGAGATCAAGACCGGCGACCGCGTCTCGCTGGACTGGAGACTGAACATGCCGTCTGCGCCCATGTTTGGCAGGCAGGCATTTGTGCACGAGATCCGGAACAAGGCGCCGAGGACGGTCAACGACGACGTGCTCCACTTCAACACGCAGTGCAGCACGCAGTGGGATGGTCTCAGGCATTACGGTGAGAGTCTTTGCGGAGCGTGCCAACGTCCACAACACAGTTGCTGACTCGTTCGTGGCTCAGGGTACCAAGAGGCAAAGGTATTCTACAACGGGGTCACGCAGAAGGACATTGAGAGCAGCAACTTGCTTGGTATTGACGGTTAGTCTTGCCCGTGCCTGCTGCGCCTGTCAACCTCTCGTCTTCGCTCACGCACACCCAGTCGTCGCCGAGAACGGAGGCGTGGTCGGCCGCGGCGTCCTCCTCGACTACGTTGCCCACGCCGAGAAGCACGGCCTGCCTATCACGCCGTTTGAGTCGCGCGACATCCCCATCTCCGTCATCAAGGACATCGCCAGGGAGCAGGCCGTCTCCTTCCGCCCCGGCGACATCCTCTTCGTCCGCTCGGGCTTCGTGCGGGCCTACGAGGCACTATCGGACGCCGAACGCGCCGCGCTCGCGGAGCGCCCTTCGCCAGACTTCGCGGGCGTCCAGGCCGGCCACGACACCCTGCGCTGGCTGTGGGAGAACCAGTTCAGCGCCGTGGCCGGCGACGCAATCGCCTTTGAGCGCGCGCCCGTGTCGGGTCCTCACGCCGCCCAGGACACGCTGCATCAGTGGCTGCTCGCCGGCTGGGGGTGCCCCATAGGCGAAATGTTCGACCTCGAGAAGCTTGCAGAAAAGTGTCGACAGCTGGGCAGGTGGACCTTCTTCGTCAGCAGCGTGCCGCTGAAGGTGCCTGGCGGCGTGGCGAGCCCACCGAATGCCGTGGCCATCTTCTGATACGATCCAGTTTCGCCGAGTGCTGCGGCAAGGCATACCATCGCACTGTTTCTAAACCCTCCTCTGATCTAAGATATGCATACAGGTGCTGGCTGGCAGTGGAGAGCCAGGAGCGAAACGTGTGGAGTGCTGTCATCCTAGGTCCGACTACGTACATACGTACGAACAGAAAACTGATAAGCAAAAGCGCTTCTCAAATACAGGTTTCGTTTTCATTGCTCAGTTTCTTGTTCGTCATTCGTCTTTCTCAAGAGCATCTACGTACTCGAGCCAATCAAGCCGTGCCGTTCGCTCCGTAATGCGGCTGGTACGCCGTCGGCACGTCAAAATCGTCCCCTATGCCCGTGAACGGCTGCATCGAAAACCCCGCGGCGCCTGCTATCTGCGTTTCGGGCATGGCGAAGGAGGCGCCGTTCAATGACCCGAAGTTTGGCCAGAGCATCTCCATCGCCGCGCCGTTCTCCGAGAACGACGTCGGACTGGGCTGCATCGACATCGTGTCTTCAGCGGAATTGTAGTCGTTTCCCGTCCACTCTTCGTCCTCGTCCTCGTCCGCATGCGACATCGCCGATTCCACCACCGCCGGGTTGGGCGAACCGGTTGCCGAAGCGGGCGGTCGCGAGCTTTCAGGTATCGCTTTCATGAGCAGGCCCGTGGACTTGGTCAGCTGGCCGATGGCGCGATCGAGGAACTCGGCGCTCTTGCTTGACAATCGCAGCGTCCACCTGTACTCCTCAAGCTTCTCCTTGTAGGCCTCCGCTTCATCCTTTGAGCGGGCACCGATCCAAAGCAAGCCTATGAACGAGCCGACGAGCGCGAAGCAATACTTTGAGGACGAATACCAGAACGACTGCAGGTGTTCGGCGCGGAGGCCTCGCACAAAGTCCATGACGGTCGTCAGTCGGGTGTGGGCTGCGCTCCGACAGATGGAAATCAAGTTTGCATTCTGCTCGTGGGCAAGAGACCGTAAGATCTGGCGATGCAGTGTCATTTCGGCACCGTAGTAAGCCAGGTGGAGGTATCCTGGGCCACGGTCAGCATTTGCGCCGCCTCGACGGATCGCCAGGATCTCTTACCTGCCGAATTGAGCTTCCGCATCTTGACGTTGTCCATCTTGAGGCACTCCGGAAGCTGCTGAAACCAATCTCTGAGCCGAAGCTGAATCGGCTTGGCCTTTTCCAGAATCCATCTGCCGCCCTCTTGTGATCGTTCTCTGATGTCTTCTTCAGCTCGCAACGAGTAGAATTCGCTCAGTATCGACGTGACTATCTCCGTAAGCCGGATCATCTCGCAGAACAATATCCGACCCTTTTCCACTTCTGTGCTTCCCTCCTCGTCGTCCTCGTCGGCGGCACGCTCCGGAAAGTCCCCCTCTGTAACTGGCTTCACAAGCCAGTCTGCTGGCGTGATGTGCGACGGGCGAGCATGAACAAGCGAGCCCCATTTGTCCTGCATGTACAGCGCCCAAGCGAGGCGTTTGCGTAGACCACGTTCCCAGGACGGGATCTTCCACCTCGAGCAATCCAAGTGCAGTCCCAAGTCTTGTCCCAGCGCAACGAGCTGTCCTGTAAGAGCCCAAGAGTCGCCTTCAGGTCGTTGTAGTAGAAGCAAACCGGCTTGAATTGTCGAGATCTTTGGCCGGAAGACAATGTAGCTCATCGTCTTTATGGCAAGCCTTTCGAGCTGCGCCACGTCTGGTTTCGGATGCAGAGCAAGATCGGAGCTGTACGACCACCAGTTGAGCGCAAGAATGTATACGGCGGCCAGCAGCGGAGGCGAGAACTCCCTGTGCGTCCTCTGGTACTTTTCGAGGAACACCTTCTTGTGAAGGATAGGAAAGGACGGGTGAACGATCCTGAAGTACAAGTTGATCAGAGCCTGGCCATGCGGCGCCACGATCGTCTCTATCGAATCGAGGTCGACGATCTCCTCGTCCCGATTCTGGGTTCCGGCGTCCGGGCGCAAGAGAAACGATGTGCTTTCGCCAACCTTGCGGATCGCCGTCGGGCCAAGCGGAATCTCGAAGTTCTCGTCCGCGTTGGCCGAGTTCAAGAGCGCCTGCTCGTAAATTGAGGTTGAACCGAGAAATCGGCTGTGACGATGGTTCTGCAGTCCCAGGGTTTTCTTAAGCAACGACGGTCCTTTCAGGTTGGCGTAGTCGTCGATGGGCTGGTGCTTTCGGATCGAGGCTCTACGCTCCAGAACCTCGTTGTTTCCAGACACGCCGGGCCCGTCAGCAATCTCGAGCGGTGGAGGAACAGCTCGCGTCTGTTCGCGTGAGCCATCGGCCTCGTTGGATCCTCCGTTGCTGATCTTCCGCTTCTTGCGCGGCTGCGGATTTTCCTGGAAGAGGCAAGGCTGACGATGGAATTTACAGAGAACACAGACCGCTTCGCCCTCTGTCATCTCGCATCGGCTTTTACGCTTGCGGCACGCATCGCAAGGCCTGCGTGGGCGGCTTCTACTTGCCGCAAGATTAACCGCCATGCTGCTGAGTGAGCTCTGCGGCGTTGCAACCAGCGTATGTTGGTCCATTTGTCCGAGAAAAACTAGCTAAAAGGACGGCTCTGGTGCATCGATTAGCAACATCAAATCAAGCACTTTCATCGGCCTTTGTCATGTATCAAAAACACCTAGCAGGCAGTATATGACGGTCGCCGAACTTTCACGATGGAATAGAACAGATATGTATGAATTGATAATTGAGTACACCTACGTTTTAAACACCGCCAAATCTCCGAATAGTGAACAGCTGCATGCGCATATCGCACTCATTAGGAATTTAGCAGCAGCACAACCGATGATGGGAGCCCTGTCGGCCCTACGCCGTGGGGTCAGGTTGAGATCTTCACAGGGTCACTTTGCACCGATAGACAGGAACAGACGAGCGTCTAACGCGAGGCCAGGCCTTAAGCATGAGAGACAAGCTGGTGGGCCTGCTTCGTTTCCTTTGGTGGGACAGACACACAAACGATGGGTGATAGACGATTCCTGGACAGAGCATAGTTAAGCCAGCTGCAGGCTGGGGTGCTTGAGCTGGGAAAAAGCAACGTGCTGATAAGGAATGCTCCAATCGATCGAGGCTGAACCGCAGTGAACCGACGGGACCTAGCCGGATTTAGAGCTAGTTCTATTCTAGGCTGGTGCGTCTCGGTCAGGTCCATCTTCTGGTCCTCATCACAGTGCGCGGAAAAAAGCATCGGAATGATTCTTGGTCGTCAATTTGGCATTCAAAAGTTTAGCGGTGCTTCAGCCTTCACATCTACCATCACCGTCGGCTGAAGGTCTCTGAGAATGAAGCGGCTTATGCAGCTTCTCAACATTATGGTATCAAAAACAGATTCCGTGAAAGACAGTGCTCCAGTCCCATCAGATGTGCTGCACTCTCCAAGCCCCGTAAATATAGAACTCTACTTCCTCTCTTCTGATTCTGTGACTTGTACTTAGACAATCTCTTTCTCCTTTGTGATCACAGGGTCTTTGAGCTCATCAATTGGCTCTTCGCCGTCGTACACAGGCGGTGTAAGCGTCTCGCCTAGCTGCGGAGGGTAGATTGCTTCGTCGACGAGCGAAACGGTTTGGGGTGAGAAGTAGTTGATAGTGTAATAGGAGGTAAAGGCAATGAAGAAGCCGAAGATCCTGTCGCACTGTCAGTCTCATATCATGAGCACCAGCGTTAAATTGAACATACCAGGCAAAAGTGTAGATCTTCCATGCTCCACCAACGTTGAGGTTGACATTGATCGACTTTGCGAAGCCAGGCATGAGGGGTGCCACGGCAATGATGAAAGCAGCGAATGGTCTCCAGTGCCAACCGCCCGTGTACCAGTAAATACCATGGTCTCTGTACATCTCGTGGAGATTAAGCTTGCGCTGCTTAATGATGTAATAGTCACAAACCATAATGCCCGCGATTGGACCCATCAAGCAAGAGTAACCTGACAAGAATGCGAGAAGTCCCGCGGCATTCTTGATGATGTTCCAAGGAGTAGACACAACACAAAAAATTGAGATGAAGAGGGTCCCACGGAAAATGTTGACATACTTTGGCGCGAGACCAGTGATATCGTTCGAGAAGGGATAGGAGCCAGCAGCAATCTGATTGCCAATCGTGGCAAGCATGAAACTGGCGGAGACAAAGAATTTGGCTGCTCGAGAGTCAAACTTTGCGATGACTGCAGGCATGTACCATTGGAAGCTACCCCAAAGGTAGGCGTGGGCGCTTGTGACGAAGATTGGAGTGAGGGCACCAAGAGTACCAATGACTGGGAGGGCGAAGAATTGATGGTATCCTCCAAGGCGATTTTTGCTGAACCGGCCAAAGTCGGGCATGTTGACTGCCATAGAACTGAAAAGGCCAATGATAGCGTTGAGGCCAGTGAGCGCCGAGTAGGCAGTGTTCATGTACGTGCTGGTAATCTTCGCATGACCAGTGACATATGGACCTCCTCCATGCGTGACAATAATGGCCCACAAAAAAAGCGCCAAGAAAGTTGGAGGCACTACCACGCCTTTCACCCAAAACAAGACGCGTAACTTCTTGATTGGCATAAGTGACAGCGTCGTTTGGATGATCCAATAAAGCATGAAGCAGAGAAGCCCGGCGCTAGTGATACCCGCATTCTCAGGCAAGTGATTGGGGAAGTTGATAAAGCTGGGCCAGATAGCTTCCAACATGCGCTGTAGAAATTCACCGGCCTGAACGGTGAGGATAGCAGTCCACATCATGGCAACGAATGCTCTGATGCATATGATGGGGAAGCTGCCGTACATGCCGAAGATTGAGCGAGTGATGACTGGAAATGGTACAGCATACGTTGCTCCCATCTTGCCCGTTGCAGTAATGACGAAGGAGCCTGATGATGATGTCAGTACAAGAACAAGACGGAAGCGCGCCAGGACATACAAATGAAGAAGCCAAAGAAAACAATGGGGATAGTTTCTCGTGCCGTGAAGCCAAGAGACATGACGCTGCTGACAACACTGGCAAGAGGTGGAGCCAACATGTCACTCGTCCAATAGGCCCAATAGTCAATACCTCCCCATGTTCTGTCTTCTGGAGGCACTGGATCAAGGTCAGGATTGCTCCATCGTGGGAAGTTCGCGTATATTCC
Source organism: Verruconis gallopava (assembly GCF_000836295.1). Lineage (NCBI taxonomy): Eukaryota > Fungi > Ascomycota > Dothideomycetes > Venturiales > Sympoventuriaceae > Verruconis > Verruconis gallopava. The sequence goes on along the minus strand of NW_015622139.1, from coordinate 1,075,523 downwards.
CGTTCTAAAGGGCACCCGTAGGTGAAATTGAGGACCCAGTCTGGCCTTCACCTTGGATCCAAATCGTTTTGGAGAAAGTACCGACATGGCTGTTCTGATCGCAATTGCAAAGGCTCCAATCCGATGACCGTCGTATTCTGATCAGATGTGGATTCTTGACCATCAGCGGACGAGGGTTCCATGCTCCTTCATATATACGCATTTCGCCAGAGATTCATTCCAACCAAAACGTGCGAAAATCCAATACTGATACCCTCGTCGCCGGGCCGGTAGGTGTTCACGAAGCTGGAGATAGGCGACACGACGGGCGCCAGAGGCCACCTGCTGGACTTTGTCGCGTGCAGAAGGCCACATTTTTTTGGCCTCCTCCACTACTCGGCTGCGGCATGAATGACACGAAAGGTGCAGTTGATCGAGATTGGTCCGCTGAAAGACTGGGCGTGCTGCCCTGCAGCTTGTAAATCTCGACAGATAGGAACGAGGGCCAGGTTTTCCCAAAAGGGGTTTAGCCTTCGCAAACGTTGATCCTCTGTGGTTGGCTATAGTCAAAGTGATGATAAGGAACACTGAAGCCTTTGGCCGCCGCCGCCCACCTGCGGCCGTCGCGCTGCCGAATGTTCTTGCTTGGGCCTACGGTCGTTGTCCGCCGGCGCATTGCTGCCACTGCGGCCGGCCAGTTGTATGTCGACTTTCAGCAGACATGGTCCTGTAGCGCTTGATCTTTGGCTGAATACCAAACATCTGCGCTCCGCGTTGTTAACCCGTCGCTGATTTCGAGAACGGAGAACCTCGTGTTGGCAACGTATTTAAGAGCCTTTTAGCAGAGAACGAATTCTTATCGAGCTTTGGTCCATTAACCTTTGTCGGCTTCGTCAGCATGACCACAAAGTTGCCCGAGTCGATCACATTTGATGCGAAGCCATATGGCTTCACCTTCAATCCAAGACACACCGCTTTGGTGATTATTGACATGCAACGCGATTTCTTGCTTAAAGATGGATTCGGTGAGATCCAAGGTGGTAATCTGGAGATGGTGCAAGCCTCCATTGCTCCCACAAAGAGGCTCTTGGATCTGTGCCGGAAAGCTGGCCTTAGCATTTTTCACACTCGCGAAGGCCACAAACCTGACCTCTCAGATCTGCCAAGCTCCAAGTTGCACAGGCAGGCTGCGATGCCAGGGAACACGCAACATAGATTCGTAATTGGAGAAAAGGGTCCTTTGGGGCGGCTTCTCACTCGTGGCGAATATGGACATGATATCGTCGATGAGTTGGCCCCGTTACCCGGTGAAGTCGTTATCGACAAGCCCGGCAAGGGCTCATTTTGGAACACCGATATACTGCACAAGCTGAAAGCAAGGGCGATCACTCATCTTATTGTTTCTGGCGTGACCACAGAATGCTGTTTTGCAACCACCATTCGAGAGGCGAATGATCGTGGCTTCGAGTGTTGTAAGTTTCAAAGCGCAGGCCTGCAGATATTGACAAGTTGACTTTCCCAGGCGGAATCGAAGAAGCAACCGCGGGATATAATGCCGACTTCAAGTGCGCCTCGCTAGACATGATTCATTGGTCGCAAGGCTTATTTGGCTTTGTTTCCTCACTTCAATCATTTGTCGATGCATTGGAGCCTTACTTGCCACATGCAGAATCTACGTTGTCTCCTCCATTGACCCCTTCCGTATGGGACGGCGACGTACGAATCTCGAGCTTGCGCGCAGCCTACAGGGCTGGTCTGTCCCCGGTGACTGTCGTCGAGTCGCTGTACAAGACGATTGAAGCCTATGAAAATGAGAATTCAGGCGTCTGGATACACTTGCAGCCAAAGGACCAGCTTATAAACGAAGCAAAAGCTCTTGTGGCAAAATATCCCGACAAATCAGCTCTGCCTCCACTTTATGGCATTCCATTTAATCTCAAGGACAGCCTGGATGTAGCTGGCCTTCCAACTACAACTGCTTGTCCACCATTGACACACATTGCATCAACGTCTACGCCTACCTATGAGAAATGCGTTGCGCAAGGCGCTTTATTTCTTGGAAAGGTAAACCTTGACCAGCTCGCCACGGGCTTGAATGGTACCCGCAGTCCCTACGGTATTCCACATTCCGTGTATCACGAAGACTATATCTCGGGTGGCTCTTCGTCGGGTAGCAGCGTGTCTGTCGGCGCGTCTTTGGTGTCTTTTTCAATTGCTACTGATACTGCAGGATCTGGCCGCGTGCCTGCCGCATTCAATGGAGTCGTTGGATACAAGCCGACTCGAGGGATTTTGTCAACGGTAGGCCTTGTTCCCGCATGTTTGTCATTGGACTGTATTGCAATTATCGCAAGGACTGTTGAGGATGCTCGAACAGTCTGGCAGATCTGCGAAGGATATGATCCTAGAGATCGTTATTCCAAAACGCCCATTGGCTTTGACCGTCACGTTAACTCAATCGGCCCAGAAGCCACGCGTTTCAAGTTTGGCATCCCGCCACCAGAATCTCTGAGCGTTTGCTCGCCTGTGTATCGAAAGATGTTCCATGAATCTGTGAAGCAGTTACAGAATATTGGTGGAGTCCTCACACCGATTGATTGGACTCCTTTCGAGAAAGGCGGTCGATTGCTCTACGATGGAACATTCGTGTCCGAAAGGTTAGCCAACTTGCCGGACGATTTTCTGGAAAAGAACTCAAAACATCTGCATCCTGTGATTCTCGAACTATTCCAACAGGTCCAAGCACGCAACAGCTCAGCGGTGCAAGCCTATCGAGATCTGCAAGCAAAAGCATTGTATACAAGACAGGCTGAGGAGGTTTTGGGTTACTCTGGAACCGGGGTCGACATCGTGGTGGTACCTACTACAGTCACACACTGGAAAACGAAGGAGCTGCTCGCAGATCCAATTAAGAAGAACAGCCAGTTGGGAGTAAGTACCTTTAACATAATCCTTTGGCCAAGTGGCTGATAAATCTCGCAGGAGTTCACCCATTGCGGCAACGTGCTTGATCTCTGTGCTATTTCCATTCCCGCTGGCGAGTATGAGATCTCTGAGCTTTCTGGGAACAAAGATGACCGCGGCAAACTTCCGTTCGGCGTCATGTTCCTCGCTTCGAGCCGGATGGACGCAGAGATCCTTGAGCTAGCAAGGAGATTCGAGGCAAGGATGAGCTCGAAGTCGTAACCACCTTTATCTGGACGTTGAACTATTGTGTCCTTCCGCATTTTAACGAAGTTTATGGTTGCATTCCATGGCGTTGCGCATGCATACACTGGAAATGTGTGAGCGATAGTGGTACTTTGATGTTATGCTGCTCAATGATCTCTGTTGGATCACATTCCAACATGGGGGTAAATCATTAGTGACATTCAATTCTGAAACGAAGATCTCCGTCATGAATCGTAAGCATCAAATTGTATTCCCCATCACAGAAGAGCGTTCTGATGAAAAGATTGCTGCCAAAGAGGTCAAGGTAACGAGTATATAAATTCTTTTGAGCATCGAAGTTCTGGACAGAGTAAGCCAATATTCGGCAGATATTGACTAATTCTTGTCCATTTGGCCAGTACTGTTCTTCGCGGTTAGAAAGCCGCAAAGCTGTCTCGTATTCAGTTCCGTCCCGTTACTTGAGCGACGCATCTAAGGAAAATGGTGACCATTTGATGCACATCGATACAATCCTCCAGCCAGCGCTCTCATAGTAAGTCTCATGAAATCGGGATATCTATTTTTTTTTTCAAGCTAAATCTCCGACTTTTGGAGCGTATAAGCAATTTGGCATTTTAGGAATTGCATTTGCGCCAACTGCATTCGATTACTTGTTCTCACGACTGCATACTTTCAGTGTTCTGTCTGCGCATTACACCTTCATTCTGTGAGCAATCTGGGTGATGATAAGCTCTGAATTTTGCGTTGGAAAAGCCTTGTCTTGTATTTTCTATGCTTCGCCTACCTTTCACCAGCAAGTTCCCAAGGCCTCATCGTAGCTTTCGTCTTGGTTCTAGTAAGCTCATTTTTCACCGAGACGGGTTTCTCCAAGGAACAAGCGTTATCTCCATTAGCCGTCCCAGGACTCTCTGCTATTGATATACCTGCTCCCATTACAGTATCCACCACGTCTAGAGGTTTCTCTGCTGCTCGTATGCGAATAAGCAATTCGAGGGCATCTTGGTACGGTCGTGTCCGAAGGCACTCAAAAAGTGCTTTGAACCGTCTATTCTCAGTTTCAAGGTTCGCATATTTGCGCTTCACTGCCTCAGAGCGACTTTCTCCTCTGATCGTCGTGTATTGGCAACCAAGAGTATGTCGATCGCATTGTGAGCATGTTGGCCTGCTGCCGTCGCACTAAAGCTCAGAATATTAGCTTTGGAAAAATGTCTAACGAAACAGACACGTCAAGCATGCTTTTATTTTCTTACGACGACACTGCTCGCAAGCTGCGATAATAGCTACTCGTTTCCCTAGAGTACTGGAAGATGTCCTTGATGGGAGCGCAACAGACTTATGGCACACTTGCGCACCAGTCGCGGAAGATAACGGTGTTGTAGTCGGTGCCGGTAAGATACGAGCCAAGTGTTTGTCCATTTCATCCAGTATGGGTAGCTTGAAGCCTTTTAGCTAAGGTTAATATGCTCCGTAATACAGATATTTGCGAAACACCGAAAATTGCGGATGTTTTGTGATTTCGAGACACGAGCAACCCTTGTACGTCATTAAGAACGCCAGAAGGGTTGGGAGGAGCGCCTTACGGGCAGCTGAAGGACGAAATATGCATTGGCCTTGAATGTGAAAGCTTTAGTATAAGTTAAATGGCCCCAAAAACCGGACAATAACCCGGCAACGATGCATGGAATCATTCATTTCCTGAGTGAAAGCAGCCTTTGGCAGCATCCCCTAAGATCTTCGGATCACCTCCCCACGAAGCTCCGACACGCGTTCCCCAAGCTGCACCCCTCAGAAAATCCGATTCTTGGCAGAAAGTAGTGCAAACAGTAATTATGATTCCAGTGATCAGCCTCAATTGGGTTGTACGCCATGGGGTTGCTGCAGGCGGCCGAGCGCCTGCTCAAGTCCAGGTTTGCCTATTCCCCGGTGGAAAGCTTTAAGTCGCAATCTTATTGGATATAATAGACGTACGGAGAACTTGCCGACGTACGAAGGAAAACGTTCCGAATGATGTGGTCTGGTCCGTGCAGGTCCGTTGAGATATTCAGTCGTTAATGGCGGCAATTATGGCCGAGGGAAGAAAAAGATCGAAGTTGGACTCGAACTATGACGAAAGGAAGTTTTGATTGAGGTCTCGTTCTTTGCCGGCGGACAAGAGCGATTGGTGCTGATCGATGGGGTTACAATGTCGATCAACCACGTCTCCGCTTTTGATCCAACGGCCACAGAACGCGATAAGAAGGCACTGAAACAAGATGTAAAAAGCTTCTTTTTTCGGATGGGCCCTCAGAATATGAGTCAAATCACAACGCAGAATGTGCTTTCACGTCCTTAGAAACAATCGCGTGGCCAGAATCTTGAATTGGCTCAACAAACGCGTATATCGTGCATCATAGCGCGCTTACGGAACCTACACAAGTAGTTCGGATTAGGAACTTGCAGGTGCCAACATGCAATGTTTCTGAAAAATGATAAATAAGCACAAAAAAGAGTGTCAATGCCGAGAAGGAGGATATGAACAGGAATGTGCAGGCAGAGGTGCAATGATCAGATGCGCTCGATACTAAGGTTGCGCCAGAGGCTTCATGGAAGATGCAAAGGATATATATTCGTAGGGTATTGGAAGAGATTAGGTTCGAGTCACTCGCATCACTCGTCGTCCAGTATCGAACTCGCGAGCGGGCCGAAAAAGGGTACTTCATATCTGTCCAGCGTTGTGGCTTGAGCGAGCTTTAGCACATCTGTCCATTTTAGAAACGTAGGAAGTGACATACCATCCACATAAGCTCGGAAAGTTAACATGGCGATTAGGCATAGGTCGCCGCATAGTATCAGCCAAGAGAGTATGCTGCTCCAAGAGAAAATAATATGTACAACAAAGAGAAACGTAAAGAGGAGTGAAGACTGCCATGCATGGAACCTTAGTATTGTGTCAGCAACAAGCTTCTTGTTATGCCAAAGTTGAAAGGCCATACCGCACGTAATCGCTCTTATGTTCGAGCACAAGCAATAGTACTCCTCCAGCCGGAGGCAGCAACAAATATGCCAGACAAGCTTCCCAGTCCATCCTGATTCCCAGTCTCGTCTCAAAAAGATCCACATCTTCTCGAGCGACGCCGCCGCCACTGCCAAAGCCCGCCGTTCTATCGCCATAACCGTGCTCTACATCACCGTCGCCCCAACCTCCGCCAGGTGGAAAGAAACCGCCTACATGCCGTGGCGATATCGGTGTTTGCGCTGCTGCTGTTCCTATGTTCTTGGCTGATTCACGGCGCTGCTGTTGCTCTGGTCGAGGGCTCAAGGTTGGAGAACGGACATTGTTCTGCTGGGGGCTGAGCGCACGTTCGCGCTCCGGGGGAACGTCCTGGTACGGCGCAAAATCAGCCATAGTAAGCGTATGAGGATGGGTGAGGTGGTGAGATGTTACATGTGGAACTGCACAGTTGAAGAAGCGTGTACGTGGACGCGAAAGCAGAGCACATCAATGCGCGCTGTCATTGCGTATTAGCGCACGGGAGGATCCGACGCTAGAACAGTCTGTGATCGAGGAAACATCGGAGCGTTGAACGAGGTGAAAAAGGGAAGCTTACTCGACATTATGATAATAAATTGAGGACAGCTGCCCTTTGCGTTGATGAAATGTGCCTTAAAACTCCATATATTCAAGCTAATAATGATGGATGTACTAGCCCGCACAATTTGTCCATGAACGTACGCCATTAACATGCCACAACCCTGAGTGAATGCTTGTACAGGCAGATCAATCAAAAGCATTCCTAGTGTACAAGAGAACAAGCCCGACACAGACGCTGTTGTCAAGCCAGGCAGATCCAGATCAAAATCTTGTCCCACAATCGGAATCGTTAAGAATATCGTGCTTCCATCAAGTCATCTACCGGCATTCTTATACTCCGAGGATTGAGCAGCAATCCTAGCAGATTTGTAGATAATTACTAGGCACCAGGCCTCGCCCATTCGCTTCTTTGCCGCATACTTCAGCTTCCCACCACCCATCGTCCTGATGTCTGAGGACGGCAAGCACGTCGCCCTTTGCGAACCCTAGTTCTTCGGGTATTTGCGCTTGATACATGTACAATGCTCTCGCTACCATCGTTGTCAGTTCCAGTCCACGTTGAAAGCTGTTCATTGAACATACCGTAGTGCATAATGGGTATCCCATCCCTCGTAGTCATTCGACCAGGTTCAGCGACGCTTTTCGACCTCACACGTCCCACCTCATTGCCCCCACCGCCAACATACATGCTCTGTGGCCTGCCCCTCTGGGTTCCATATCCACCTTCGGATTGTGGAGATGGTGAAGCAAGCTGCACTGCCATTGGCCCACCACCAGCACGACTCTGGGGGCGGGAGGCCGGGCCACCGAAGTGCGGTTGAGGGGAAACTGCCCGCGCTGGTGGTGCACCACGTTGAGAACCATAGTTTGTATTTGCTCGAGGCCGTCCGGAATTACCAGGAGGTGTACTGCCGTACGGGTTTGGCGACACTGGTCTGGCATTGTTATGAAGGCCAGCAGATGATGGGGGTCTGTTGTACGCATTGTGCGACGGGGTGCGCCCCTGATTAGGTGATTGGTGCTGCTGGTTGTACACGGCAGGCTGTGGGCTTGCTGCACGTATTGGCTGAGGCGACGCCGCACGCATTATATGATTATTTTGATTCCTGCCCCAAGTTCCACCACCGCTGCCACGGTTAAAAATGTCATCCTTTTTTGCTGTGAATTGCTTGGTAGTTTCACGCATTGCTTTTGCTGTGTGTGCAGCGGGCGGTGCACCAAGACGGCTCACGGGTACATCATAGGCAGGCGGAGGTGTACCCCGTTGAGCTCCGACAATATTCGCGTTAGATAGGGGCGTTGGCATCCCTCCTGGCAAAGGTGAAGCACCTGGTGCAGGTGTCGCAAGACCTGCGTACCTGTCGGCTGTTTGCCGAACAGATGACGCTTTCGTGATACCTTTCAAATCCTCAAGGGCTTGCGCGATCGGATCCATCTCCAGGTTGTCATTGCCGCTCTTCTGTTGTTGAGAGGAATTTCCCATATCTGGACTTTCAACATCGAAGACATTATTGCCGACATTAAGTTGGAATTGTGCGTTGGGGTCAACAGGTTCAGCTTCAGGAGTTGGTTCTTGACCTCGAGTAAAAGTATTTCCACGTCCGCGATATCTGGCTGGGCTGTCGCGGTTGTCGGTGTCATAACTGACGTTTTTACCCGCTGGTGAGGCCGACCATGTGCTTCGAGGATTAGTTGGCGTAGCTGAAGCCGAGGAAGTCTCGGAATTTGCTCCTGCAAGTTCTCGGCCATGCCTACTCTTCGATCGCTTGAACGGGCTGTTAAAGAAGCCTCGTTTCCTTGGTGACTGATCTTCCCCAACAGGTGTCAGCTGAGGGATATCCATCTGTTTCACGGGCGATGCAGCACCGCTAGATGGCCCGTAACTTGTGAAAGAGCTTGGATTCGAATACTCGCTTGCAGAATCTCGGCTTGACGGACGAATAGGGCTTGAGGCTGCACTTCGCTCGCCTGGTGGGGGTATGTTTGGAGTAGAGCGACAGAATTGTGTCATGCCATTGCTGGGATACGGGTTGTGTGGAATCTGCGGTACGTCTTCCATATTTACTTGCTGATATGGATTTCCACGGACAGATTGTCTCCCACTATTGTAAACCTGATGGTGACCTGAGCGTACAGAACGATCAGAGCGATCAGATCGCCGGAACGGATCTTGCTCTGGTGGCGGAGGTTTAGCAGCCATCCCCATTTCTTGCGCGAGTGCTGTGTTTGGACTAGGATCGTTGTGGGATTCAAAAACTGATGGCTGTGGCGACGAGCTCCTAATGGCGGGATTGATGGGTCGTGGGAACTGCGCAACAGTATATGCTTCGTCCATCGAAGCTTCAGATGCTGCATCACTGGCATCACCTCTGCAAAAGTCAATGTATTTTGGTGGGTCTGGAATCTCCTGGCCAGTTCCTTTTTCTTTAATGAAGGTGATGATGTCCTTTTCGACATCGCAGTCTTCAAGAGACAAACGAATTTTCTCGCAAGACTTTTCCCTATGTTAGCTTGTCGTCTTTATGTTTAGGAGGCTAACATACCGCATCATCACTCACACACACTGTAGATGAAATGTTTGCGAACGTCCAGAGACTCGTCTTAAGGAAGTCGATACGCTCCTCCTCGAGGTCCTGGAACTTATCACATGCAGCCTTCCACTCCCTGTTCCACCTGCCAGTCGTTTCTTCGAGGACCTTAATGGCAGCCTCATACTCGCTACTGTTGCTGCTCATCTGGATCTGCGTCTTCTCAAGCTTCGCTTTATTCTTTCTTTCCTCGTGACCCATGACCATATGCCCTTGGGCAAGGTAACCCTTGACCTTGAGGCAATCGTTCTCGTATTTGTCACGGGCCTTATTCGCAGCAGCCGTCTGTTGGGCTTTGCACTTGTGAAGCTTCTCGATACCGACTTGTACAATCTTACGCCTTTCTTTCAAGGCACCTGCGAAGGCAGCTAAGGGCTCGTCCAGTTCTGATCGCATCTGTGCAGCGTTATTCTGGTGGGCTTTACCCATGGCTTCGATTTCTGCGCGGACAACATCGAGCGAGAGACGCAGAGTTCCAGACTCTGCGGAGCCGAGAGGTTTGCGAGCGAGGGATAATAGTCTTTTGGCGTAGTCCTCCTCTATAGCAGCGCGAGCTACTCCTTGTTAGCTGCCGTTTCCTCCTAAGTGAGTCCAAAACTCACCAGAGTAGAATGCCTTCAGCTCGTCGCAAGTCGTCTTCGCATTATGCATGCGCTCAAGTAGAGGAGCGACGCCAGCGTCATCCTTCCCCCAGAAGTTATTTGAGAAGGACAGTGGCACTGAAGGCGGCTCTGAAGAAGTCGCAGCAGGCATCCCGCGCGATTTTATGTCAGAGCCGCTTGACAACGAGTTGTGTAGTGTTGAGGTCTTGAAGTTGTTTTATTTCTCTTCTAACGACTGTCTGTATGAATATGAACAGCAAGTGACAATTATCTTGAGAGAATGTACAGCCGACAAGGGTGGGCTGGATGATGTTCGTAAGGAAACGCAGTGTTGACTTTCGTCGTCTCCATGACAACCACCCTTGATCAGCGCAAACACGTGACTAAACTCAACAAACATACACGCGATCTGCAGACGGCCCTTCTCGAATGACGTGTTATATGATTCAATTGCTTGGGTTTGATGCTTTCTTCTATGTCTGGCCTCGTTGTCGAGGGGCTGGAGGCAGGCATTTGCTGTTGCACATACGACCACGTCCCGCACATGAGTGTGATGATGGTTCACTTGACTTCTCTTGATACTTCATTCTTGCTTGCTTTCCAAACCACATTCTGTAGCAGATATAAGTTGTTAGGATGAAGAACGTCCATCGAGATTCGAATTGATGTGAAGGAAACTTCCCAACATCGCTGGCTTGCCTTTAACGCCGTCAATGTTCTCCATTAGTAATCAGCAGTCTCGACGCTTCTGCGCTGTCAGGGTTTCACATCTAGGGACGAAACGTAATTTGCCATTCTCAGTCCAGGAAGTACAAGCACATAATGAGGCACCTTCGATCAACTTAGCTGTCTTGTATTGTTTGTCGTTCTGGTCTTGGCATTTCGCTACTTCTATCCTAGAGTTCATGAAGACAGAAGATTGCGCGAACGGTATTAACAGCGTCCACACAGCACGTTCAACGCAAGGATCAATTTCTTCCTATCTCGAATTTGCCGTAGAATTTCGCACGTTGCAAATCGTCAATTTCAGAACCTGATATTGCTGGACCGAGCGTCTATATAGGCTGAAGTGTATCTCCTTTTGAACCTCGGTCTCTCGTCATTCACCTACGCTTTTCCACACGTCATGTCTACATTTCAGTACGAGAACATCCTCCTGCCGGATGAACCGGTTCTGCTCGTTAATCGAGACTGGCAAGTTCCGGGGCGAAAACCTCGGAAGTCCAAGAAACTCCACGAAGGCCAGTTCAGTGGCAAAGTCCACAGTTTTAAGAACAGGAGCCAAACACAAGGCTCAAGGCCAATTCAATTCGAGCCCCTGCCTTTGAAGACCAAAAATTCCTTGGTTTTGTGTAATATTTCGTCCGAGAAGACGTCAATTATTAACAAGCGATGCGCGAGAAACGATCAGGAGCGAGAAGATCCGCAGCATCATAAGCTAAAAACAAGTCTTCCATCGCACTCTTCATCTCATGTTGGTGGTTCTTCCCATGCAAAGCTTCCTGGCAGCACTGCTCACGCTATTTTGGCTGGTTCCCAGACTGGCACCTTTGGCAGGAGGCAATGTCCAGGAGCAGACGCATGTCTTCTCAGGCTTACGAACTACGACACTCCCAGCTTTATCCCGAAAGCCAGGTACTTCGACTTTTGTGAGTAATGCATTCTTCACTCCTGCCACTGAGGTATCTAATAACTTCAATTACAGATATTAACAACATCGGTGATCTCATGTATCCTCTTAAAGGAAAATACCTTCTTAATCCGCTACGAAGTGTTTGGCTCCCAATTGTTCTGGTAGATGAGTTATGGTTCTACAGCATACTCTATACCGTAGCCAGGCATCTTCACGCGAGCCCAGATCATGGAGATCACGAGAGGCAATGCTTGTATCTTGCTGATATGCTTTTTCAAAGACTGAGACGACGGCTTGAGATGAGCTCCGATGGTGATGGATTGACAGACGTTGACTGCGCCGCTGTTTCCTGCTTACTTTCAATCGAGCACAACTTCGGCACTAAAGAGGCTTTGGCTCACCATGCGAAGGGACTGGCAACATTCATATCTAAGAGAGGCGGTGTCAACCGAATCAGTGGTGTTTTGAGAACAAAAATTTGCAGAGCCGATGTCGAGGCTGCTATCGACTTTGAGACCGAGCCAGCAATTATATATCCCGACAAAACTGAAGTTACATCACTTCAAAGAGAACTCCCAGGTCCCGCGGCACACTATACGGAGCACCCTGCTTACTCCGCCGTGCTCAGATATCTCAGCGTTCCACTGGCTGGCATTGCTAGCGACTTGATGTCGCTAGTTTGGTATCTGGAAAGCGAAACAGCCAGTTCCAAGCTTCTCAACCCTTTCACTATCGATGAAAAAGTACTCAATCTTGAATACCGTCTTGTCCGCTACAAAGGCGATAATTTGACCCTTCTTGATAACGCTTTCCGCACGGCTTGCATGATATTCATCAAATGTATCATCACTCCAATTAGCAGAGTGAGGAGTACTTCGACCGCTCTAGTCAATTCTCTCCTGAAATACGTCTCAAGGACTTCAAGCTTACCTTACCCGTTGTCTCTATGGATACTTTATATGGGTCAAATCGCAATTTGTGAACTCGACTATGAGAAGATGGCGATTTCGTCGATGCTGACTAATGAGCTGAGATCCAAAGCTCAGGGTACGTCTCCAACTTGGAGTACGGTAAAATCACATCTTAAAAAAATTGCCTGGGTAGACTCTATTTTTGATCAAGTAGGAGAGAAGATATGGACAGAGTTCAATGGTGTGACAGCAATAAAAACAGCATCGTCGTAATAACCGCCCCCACCACCATCATCATCATCATCAACAACAATAACAGCAACAACTTCATCGTCATCATCATCATGAGCCTCTCAGGGAATTGACAAATTCTGGTTTGATTTCGACACAAGCACATGCTTTGGATACTTTCAAGTCTGCGAATGTCGATTCACCTACTCAAACAACGTTAAATTAGAATGAAGAAGCTGAGGACTATCACAGCAGCGAACTTGAAGGTTTGGCCTTTACTCTCGAAGTATCGAAAGACAAAGCATGCCCGCACAGGCCCCGTTGTTCCCTTGGAATGGATTTCCAAATATAGTTCGGACTTTGCAAATTAGAGCTGCAAATTTCGAGTGTCGAATGTTGAGAATTCAAATCACGACAGAGTGCTTCCACGGTGTGCGTGATTCATAAAATATTGCAGTCACGTTAGCCTCATAAGAGCATTCGAATCCAGCTTCACTCAGACATACATCAGGCATTGGGAATAGTTCGCCTGCAATCTTATCAGTCTCGAACAGGCTTTTCTCAGGCCATGGGAACCAATCGCTTTACAAGTATTTGAGTCTGGCTTGTAGTTACAAGAGGCATCAACTTTGTGTTTGAATGTAGTACGCCAAGTGCGTCAATATATTAGACGACCTAATGAACGTACGTCGGAATTGGCTTTTTCCAAAATGTAATAGAGTATACTGGAACTTTAGAGGGAGTATTCATTTATAGACCATGGACGCAGATGTGTACAGATTGATTCGAAAAGCAAACTGATAGAAGATGCTTCTGGATCAGCTTTGCTCATTCAACTGCACATTGGCACATGTGAACTATCAAATAGCTATTGGCGTGAATCGTTTTAGTTCTCGACAACTGAAAACTGAAATACCCAATCTGACATCTGTTCTTTGTCGATTATCCGCTGATGTCTAGAAATCTCCTGTGGTGGTATGAAGATGGACGACTAATTTTCACGGATTTGCTTATTATTTTGTCCGACATTGATGAACAGGAGAAAACGAATCACTTGAAAGAATTTGACCACTGTTCCCCGTGAATCGAGGATGTAACCTCAATGATGTTCATGTCGTACGTGGCTGCGCCGCAAGATGATGAAATGGACGGCTGTGTTCCCGTGCTCCTATTGGTTGTCCGGGCGTAAGCTTCGATCACATTGATGCTCTCCATCCCGTGCTTGTCCTCCAAACTGTGGAAAGGCATCTTCTCCTCGCCCTTTACCCAAGTGACCCCAGACGTCTTGCAGACATGGCGACGTCGCCTCCACCTGTTGAAGATCAGGGGCGTCTGCTCGAGGATGCGCTCACGGTGGTGCGGCAGCAAACTGTTCAGATGAAGCGCTGCCTGGAGAGTCCGGGGAAGCTCATGGACGCACTCAAATGCAGGTACGCATGCAATGATTCAATAACAGTATAACTGGAGTGCAGCTAAGTTCTGGGACAGCTCGACGTTGGTTTCGGAACTGCGAACCAGCAGCCTTGGGCCTAAGCAGTACTATGAGCTTTACATGGCTGTCTTCGATGCGCTGCGACATCTGGCTGTCTTTTTGCGCGAGAATCACCCTGTCACACACCTTGCCGACTTGTATGAGCTTGTGCAATACGCAGGAAACATCATTCCGCGCCTGTACCTCATGATTACCGTTGGGACAGTGTATATGTCGATAGAAGATGCACCCGTCAAGGAGATAATGAAGGACATGATGGAGATGAGTCGAGGTGTCCAGCATCCAATTCGCGGGCTGTTTTTGAGATACTATCTGACGGGTCAAGCAAGAGATCACCTACCGCAAGGTAGCGGGGATGGACCGGAAGGCAATCTTCAGGACAGCATCAACTTCATTTTGACCAATTTTGTCGAAATGAACAAGCTCTGGGTGCGTTGGCAACATCAGGGACAGACAAGGGACAGGGCTATTCGTACAAAGGAGCGGCAAGAGCTCCAGCTGCTCGTCGGTAGCAACCTCGTGCGCCTAAGTCAATTGGTGGATCTGGACAATTACAAGCAGATACTGCGACCGCTTTTGGAGCAGGTTGTCCAATGCAAGGATGTCCTTGCGCAAGAATATCTCCTTGATGTTGTCATTCAGGTCTTTCCTGACGAATTCCACCTCCACACGCTTGACCAATTCCTTTCGGCAACATCCAGACTACACCCGAATGTCAACGTCAAGTCTATCGTCATCGGACTAATGGATAGACTGTCCGCATATGCTGCCAGGGAAGCAGAGGCTCTTAGTCCGGAGCAAAAGCAGCAAATGGAAGAGAAAGCAATGCATGACCTTCTGCAAAGGCTGCAGATCGCAAAGGACAACTCGCCAGCGGAACACCAGAATGGTGAAAGCATAGATGTTGCATCCACGCCCTCGGAGACGACTACTGCGGTGGAATCGGACGTTGCTTCGCAGGCCGAGACGGTCGATGGAAGCAGACCAGGTCGTGGCATTCCCGAAGACATTAGACTGTTCGAAATCTTCAACGAGCAGGTGCAAAGTTTGGTAAAGCTGCAACGGTTGCCCTTGGCGGACGCAGTGGCACTCATGGTTTCACTGACAAATCTTGCTTTGTACGACACGACGCGGCATAATTCTAGCAATCGCTAACACTGCACAGGAACATTTATCCAGACCAATTGGACTACGTAGACTCTGTTCTCGCATTCGCAAGAGAAAAGGTCTCGCAGTATGTCAACAGCGCCGATCTCCATTCCCAAGCCGCACAATCAAGCATCCTTCAACTGCTTCTCGCGCCTGTTAAAGCGTATTTCTCGATATTCACAGCTCTCTCTCTGCCGAACTTCATTCCCCTTCTTCATGCACAGCCATATCCGACCCGAAGAGCAGTAGCTGGTGAAATCGCGAGAACGCTTCTTCAGAACCAGATCAAGATTGATTCTGAGGAAGGTCTGAAGTCAATATTAGAGATATTGCGTGTCATCATCAAGGAGGGTACCCAGCAACAGCCAAATTACTCAGGGGGCCCGCTGCAACGAAGAGGCGCCGAGACGGATGAGACGATCGAGGAACAAGGATGGTTAGCACGGATAGTACATCTGCTGCAAGGACCTAAGAACGACGTGCAATATAAGGTAAGTGGATGTGCTCAACAAGTTAAGCTTCATGCTGACAGATGCACAGCTGCTTCAGATCGCTCAGAAAGCCTTTGCAGAAGGTGGCGAGCGTATTAAATACACCTACCCTCCTCTCGTAACCGCCGCCCTCAAGTTAGCACGATCCTACAAAGCTCGCGAACACCTCGAGGACAACTGGTCGACCCAAACTCAGGCTCTCTACAAGTTCGTTCATTCACTCATTTCAGCGTTGTATAGTCGAGTGAACGGTTTCAATGACATGGCCCTGCGCCTGTACGTCTCTTGCGGTCAGGTGGCGGATCAGACGGGCCACGAGGAGATTGCGTACGAGTTCTTCGCGCAAGCTTTCACCGTCTACGAGGAGGCAATCAGTGACAGCAGGGCACAATTCCAAGCTGTTTGCGTTGTGGCCAGCGCGTTGCATCAAACTCGCAATTTCAGTCGGGAGAACTATGATACGTTGATCACGAAGTGTGCATTACACGGCAGCAAGCTGTTGAAAAAGCCGGATCAGTGCCGCGCGGTATATCTAGCCAGCCACCTCTGGTGGGCGACGCCGAATAGTGTCTTGGGTGAGGAGGACACGAAGGACTTGTACCGCGATGGGAAGCGCGTCTTGGAATGTCTGCAGCGGGCTCTGAGGGTTGCAGACGCGTGCATGGACACCGCGGTTTCCGTGGAGCTGTTTGTGGAGATTCTGAACAGATACGTATACTACTACGAGCAGGAGAACGAAGCAGTAAGTATACCTCCATTCAACACTTTTCACTGCAGCGCCACTCATGACTGCTTCCAGGTTACCACGAAATACCTCAACGGCCTGATCGAATTGATCCATTCGAACCTGAATTCGAACGAGGCTCAATCGTCGCTTGATAATCCGCGGAAACATTTCCAAAGGACGCTGGACTACATCAACGTTTGTAATTTCGAAGGTGTGGTTACAAACCCGCCCTTGGCTTGAGCTGACTGGCTTTGTTTTCCACGTTCAAAGAAGAGCCTTAATTCATTTGTATCGCCCAGATATTTTCCCAAGGACCTCTTGGACACGGCCAGCAGCATTTGCATGGCGTCATGTTGGTCCCTTGAAGTTGGCGGGTGATTTAGTTGTGACATAAGGTCGATGTGCGATAGTCACGTCGGATATGTGAGCATCAAAAATAAATTTCAAAACCAGAGCTCGAGAACTGTCCGGTGGACGGCACCCTGCATCGCTGGACGTGAGAATGTCAAGTTTGATCGGAAGAGAAAGCGTAGCCGATGCTTCCACGGGCGAGGACGGTCGAAACGGCCGTGTCAGCCAGCAGTCTGCAGTGCAGGCGTCGACTTTGAGCCTGCTGTGTTGGGCGGCGATGTTCGGCAACTTGCAGCGTACGCTGGCCTGGGTGTCGGTTTCTTTGGTGCGGCAATTGGACGGATTGGGACTAATCCAGCGTGAGCCTCGGAACAACAGCTACCTGTCGCGGCTAACATCACCCCTCTCTGAAAAAGTGCGAGTCCTGCGTTCCGTCTTGTACGAGTTTCTTCTTTGTTCGTAGCCTTTTCTTCGCAAGCAAATTCTCTGGCTCGCGTGCAGAATCTCAGAATCTCTTCTGTCCGTATATTTTTGGCTCTTGTTTTGCGTTCCACCATTTGATCACGCTCAATTGAGTCGAGATGGCCTCCAACCGTGCGGCGAATGTCGCGAAGCACCTCAACTATCCCCAGGGCCTGCTCGCGGGACAGGTCGCCATCATCACCGGCTCCGGCCAGGGAATTGGTGCTGAGATGGCGAGGCTGTTTGCGAACGAGGGCGCCAAGGTTATTGTGAGCGACGTCGACGGCGGTACGTTGTCCCTTGCGACTGTATCAGGTGGATACTAAAACATCAGGCAGAGAAGGCAAACAGCGTCGCAAAGGCGATCAACGAGTCCGGCGGCTCGGCAATTGCTGTCGCAGGCGACCTCTTGAACGACGCGCACATTCCCGAGCTGGTGAAGAAAGCGGCGGAGTTCGGCAACGGCAAGATCCACATCATCGTCAACAACGCCGGCTTCACCTGGGACGGAGTGATCCACAAGGTGCGATGCTCTCAGCTCAGAAATGCACAAGAGAAAATTCGAGACTGACTATCTGAACAGACCACCGACAAGCAGTGGGACACCATGCTCGCCCTCCACTGCTCGGCACCGTTCAAGCTCATCCGTGCCGCTGCCCCGTACTTCCGCGTCAAGGACGGCGAGCCGAGAAACATCATCAACATCTCATCCACCTCCGGTCTCCACGGAAATGCCGGGCAGGCGAACTACGCACTCGCCAAGGCTGGCGTGGTCGGTTTGACCAAGACGATCGCGAAGGAGTGGGGTCCTGCTTTTGGCGTGCGCGCCAACACGGTCGCCTTTGGCTACATCCAGACACGTTTGACGGCCGCCAAAGAGATCGGTGCCGTGCAGGTGCTTCCGGACGGAACCAAGGTTGCGCTCGGCATCCCAGGTGCTCAACAGGCTGCCAGGGCTGGTGCAAAGCAGACATATCCGGACATTCCTCTGGGACGGCCTGGTAATGCCACCGAGGCTGCTGCAGCCGTCCTCGCTGTTGCGTCGCCACTGTTCAGCTATGTGTCAGGTCAGACCATCAGCGTCACCGGCGGCAGGAATATCTAGACAGATGTGGGACGGTCATTGTGTACATATATATTATACAGCGAGACTCATAGCGTAGTTGCATGGGAATTAGACCACCTTGTCGTTCTAAGTGCTTGTCAAGAACCGGCCCTCCTTGTGCCCCCTTTGTTTTTTGGCATATCGAACTGCGGTGCTAAAGCTCGAAGTGGACGGAATCACCGCCAAGCCAAAATGCTGCTTCGTGTTGTGTCTGGAACGGCGTGTTCCGTAGCGTGAGCCAAATCTAGAACAGGGTCAGCTCGATCTTAGGGTGGGCTGCACGTTCGCTTATGAGGCGTCAAATCATCCAACGGAACAAGCATCCTTTGATCTTGACCTCTTTTCTCCTGGGGAAAGCCGATGACTTTAGTTTTCCATGGATTAAGCCGGCCACAGGTGCGCGTTTTGGCACTTCGGGATCTTCGAGCCTCCACAAGCGAGGCTGAGAAAAGAAACATGGCTGATCCGACGGTCCACTTTTCTCGATCGGTGCTGAACAGTTCGAGAGAAAGATGGCTCGTTATTATTTCTGTTCCCGCCCTCCTTGGCCTCCCAGCGCGCTTTGTTCCCGTTCATCCTTTGGACCGTCCGTATAGATAGTGCCGCCGCTGCTCCCAGGTCACGTCGAGACGTCTACATCCTGTAAGAGACAATGTCTTCGTCGGCCGAACGGGTGTTTCGAATAGTCGAACTGCTAGACTTGATCCTCGCGAACCTCGCCCTGCGTGACCTTCTTTCCGCCCAGCGAGTCAATTTTCATTGGCATCAGGTCATAAAAAACTCTTCGCGGCTGCAGGAGTCCAAGTATCTTCTTCCCGACAGATCGGCGAGCCGTTCTCCAGAACAGTTCGCGATCACAAATCCGCTGTACCTTCAGCGATTCGTGCAGCAAGCGGCCTTCTTTGCGCTCCAGCAGCTGAATCCTGCCGTTCAGTTCATCGGCATGGACCGGTTCGTTCGAACCAGAGAAAGGAGCTTCGCAGATCCGGAGGCCAACTGGAGGGACATGCTGCTGTTTCAACCGCCTGTGCGGCTCGCCCTGCTCAAGTCGATGAGCCCCCACTACGACGACGGTTACTTCTACATCGAGAATAGCAAAGGCTTAAGAATGGGAGACGTGGTCGACTTCTTCCGGAGGAAGGCGTTGGACGGCATGCACGCGGTCGAGTTACTCTCCGCGACTGCCACGCGCAAGGTGGTGTGGAGCGTGATGCCAGCAACTCTCCCGGAAGAGCAGGATGGCGAGCGAATTTGAGAGGAGTTCATGTAGTCAGCTTTGTTCTTTGGATACCCCAGATTTCTTCATGTGTTTCAGCTCTGGACGAGCCAGGCGCCCGATTCCTTGGTTAGTAAGGACAAGTTGGAGCAAAGTAACTGTAAGGCAACTAGACCGTAACAGCGACCTACGAGCCAGTCACTTCTGTTGTCGAACACGGGAAGCTCGATTTGCCGTCCACGAAGTGGAATTTGATTTTGAGGCCAGCGTCATTCTCCATCAAGCTCTGATGCATCCACCATAGCCAGCGACACACTCCCAGCAAGTGGCCGCTACTCTCCGGACTCTGACCCCGAGTGGCCGAGCCCGGCGTGCGAAGAACCGTCAGAGATACGAAAGGCGATGATCGACGCAACCGGCGCTCTGGTCTACAAACCCGAGTACGAACATGAGTCCATCCATTACAAAGAAAGCGCCATCAGCGGCGCTTACGCGGGTTGCAAACTTAACGTCCCCGACGAAGACCCTGTGGATGAGTACATCCGCGGTAAGATCAAGGCGATGCTCGATCTCGTCGAGCAGAGCGTCCAGAGTCGTGTCAGGTCGGTGAACGACGCGCTCACGATCGGCTTAGCCCAGGCCGTGAAGGTATTCTACGCAGCGACTGCACCGGTCACAGATGGCTACCGCAACGTCGTCGCTGCGCCGTCTCGGCTACACGCACGTTTGAACAAGGAAAAGCAGGCGATCAAGGCTGAGCTGGAGCTGATACGGCTGAGACTGGCGGAGGCGAGGCTATAAACGAAGGAAGCAGCACTGCATATGACGGAACATGGATTGATGCTCAGCGTCAAGTTATTTTGGGTGAGTAGTGATTTGTGCCGCAAAGCCTTTGGTAATGCCGAGCTGATCGCCGACACAGGGCCTGTCCTTCATACTCTGCGTGGCAATGCTGGCTTGGGCACTCGATGGCTGGATGATGGACTTGGGTTTCGATTCATTCCAAAATTGGCTGCAGAGCGACGCATTGTGAACGAGACGCACAGACGGAAGCGAGTGGTTTTTTGGAAGTCCATTTGAAACTTCAAATTAGATTTTTGGTTCGTCAAGCGAAACGCCGTCGCTAATGCAGAAGTTTTTCTTTTTAAATACGGAACGATCCTGGTACTCGGATCCAGACAGGCAATCAGAATCATGGCTAAGCTCCCAAAGTATCATACTTCGCCCTGTATTCACTAATTCGCTCCATCTCGTTCTCATTCAGGCCCCGTACGCATACCTCCATGCCATGAACCGTCTCCTCTTCGTCCTCGTGTCTTACCGTGGCCCTAGCCATAACTCCCATTGTAGTTTTGACCGGCCTAACGGGCCTGATACTCGTGCGCTGCACAATCGGATATATGTATGCCCCTTTCTTCAGTCTGGAGCCACTCTCCCCATCGTTCAGGACCAGAGCCACGCTGTCGTTCCAAGGGTCGTCCGGATTGCCAGCCTGCTGATACGTCTCGTACTGGCGAAGGCGCTTGTAGCGGAAAGCGCGGCGGCCGGTCTCTGGGTTCTCGTAATCGTACAGGTCTTCTGAATCATTCTTGGGATCTTCGGTGGAAAATTTGCGCTTGATGGCGGGAACGCTGTCCGTACTCTCCGGAATCAAGACGTCGTAGCGGAATTCTGGAAGTGGCTTTGGTCGCGAGGGATCTGTGCGTGCCAGCGCTACCTTCTCCTCGTACGCGGCTTCCTCGTCCGGAGTGTGCTGCAGAGGTCGAATAAGTGCAACATCAAGGCGCTGATCGTAATGCGAGGTGATGTCTGATGGGTTGTTCTGATACTTGATCAACACGTAGTTGCCGGTATCAGGGAAGGAATCAAGGTCAGGCAAAATAGGATAGCTGTCAAGCAGCTTGAGCGATGGCTTCGTCGGATGAACGGGTGCTTTCCATGCTTTCTTCTCCTCCTCTGTAGGTCTTGCGCCGCGGAGTTGGCTCTGCGAATCCTCGCCAGTATACACGTCCGCCGGATTCGCGATGTCAAATCCTTTCACTATGCCTCGCAATATTGAAATGGGATCGTCTTTGTTGGCCGGCTGCTTCGGTCGATTGCGATTTGCGTTCCGCCCAGCCATCAGGACATTGGTCTTTGGCGTCTTGTTGACCGTCGACGACGAGCTGATGTACTCCGTTCGCCGCAAAAAGCTGACGGCGTTCGTCGACGCAGCTGGCTTGCCGAGCGCATTCAAAGGCCGCAGTAATTCTCGGTCCTTTGGATGTAGGGGAGCGGGATGTTCATCGAACATGATCTTGCGCTCGTCGCCCTGGAACACACCCTCAATGCCTACTAGGTCTATTGGCATGCCCAGCTCGGCATCCGCCTCAATATTGAGCGGCTGTTCACGCGCAAGTCGCGACGCATAGTTGGGCGAGGTGTACAGACCACTGGACAGTCCGGTGTTGGGGATATCAAGGAACTTTGGATAGAACGGCGGCGGCGGCAGAGCATTGGAATACCTTATGCGAGCAAGATAGTCCTGATGGACATGCGGATGCCCTGGGCGCGACATGGCGCTTCGTGACCTTGTTGGTGTATGAGCGTGCGCCGAAGGACTCTGTTACTGGTGTTTTGGGCATCTCGAAATGGAGGGCTAAAGTCCGCATATTACGCTAAACTGAATTTGGGTCCAAGGCCCTCACTGGGCTTTATGTGATTGATACACGGTGCTCTGAGCGACTGACCCGCACGTTACGCAACCCGCTGTGTAATATGTAAATTAATCTATTTCAATTCAGACCATCGGCTCGATGCACTCATGTTATACGGGTAGCTCAATCACAATTCGAGCCTACACTGACTACTTCCACCATTAAAATAAGCCCCTTCCGTAGCATTCGTCAATCCGTGCATCCATCTCATCGATAAAATAATTTGCTGATCCCCAAACAACTCATCTCTATACGAATAGGAACTCCAAAGCATGCAAATGCGGCGTCCCAAATGCATTAGAAGATAAATCCCAAGCTTGCGAACCGGCATTTATTTGGAACGACATGTGACCATCTTGTCTACTGATTGCGAGCCTTCAACTAAGCAATTGCATACGTACGGCGGAACATGTCATCAATGTGGGTGAGATAGTATGTGCCAGGGAAGAGAGTGTCGGTAGCACCCGCTGGGGTGTAGTTCTTCTGCAAGTGAGCCTTCTCGCGCAAGTTGCACATCTGGATAGTGGTTAGCTTTTTCTCGTCTTTAGTCTGCCTATAAATATAGCATACCTCATCGTAGACCTCTGGTGGGACAACACGTCTCGACTCGAGCCTCTTGTGAATGTTCATCTTCTCCGCAAGCTCCTTTGTACTGCCCCTGACTTTAAGGGAGAATATAGAGCTGGCAATACCGCTGCCATAGCTGAAGATAGCGATGCGCTTGCCCTGAAGGTCATCGCTATCAACATTGGCGAGCAAGCTACAGAAGCTGGCGTACACACTAGCACAGTACATGTTACCGCACATAGTTGGAACCTCAATGGACGGTCCAACGCGCTGAGCAAATCGCTTCTTGGCCAGAGCCATAAAGGTCTTCTCGACGGTCTTGTCCGACAACGAAGACGCATAATCAAGCTCGCGGAGTTCAGCAGGAACATCCTTGAAAAGAGGGTTGGCGGGATCAGCGACAAAGTCGTTGTAGAGAAGGCGAGCATAGGACTTCGAGACTAGTTTGCAAGTGGGGGCGTGGAAGCACATGTAGTCGAATCGATCAAGGGGTGTCTCGAGCTCAGTATGTCCATTGGCGTGGCCGTTCGTCTGAGCGTTCTTAAGCTGCTGTTCGCGCGTATTGTACGCCTTGTAGCAGTTATCCACGGCCTCAGTGTAGCACTTGATAGAGAAGTGACCGTCGACAATAGGATACTCGCTGGTAAAATCGGGCTTATAGAAGTCGTAGGCATGGGTGATGTACGAGCCACGAAGACCAGGCTCGAACGCAATTGGAGCGTCTGGGCCAATAAGCATAGCTACGCAACCGGCACCGCCAGTTGGGCGAGCGTTGCCCTTCTTGTACAAAGCGATGTCACCAGCAACTACAATCGCGTCACGCCCATCCCAGCCGGAGGACTCAACCCAGTTAACGGCGTTGAACAAGGCATTCGTTCCGCCATAACACGCGTTGACGGTGTCTACACCCTCAACGTTGAAGTTGCCTGATTCAGCGAAGAGCTGCATAAGCACAGACTTCACAGACTTTGACTTGTCAAGCAAAGTCTCGGTGCCGACCTCGAGTCTGCCGATAGACTTTGGGTCGATATTGTACTTCGTTAGAAGTGAGGACAGTGTGGTAAGGGCAATGGAGTAGATATCTAGACATGTTGGTCAGGATGCAATTTGAATAGGCTATCGCCACAGGCACTTGCCTTCTCTGTCGTCGCAGAAGCTCATCCTCGTCTGGCCCAAGCCAATGGTGTATTTGCCTTCACTGACGCCGTCGAACTTCTCGAGTTCTTTCTGGTCAACGCACTAGTAGAAAGTTCAGTTACGATGCCCCCCTCGCGCAAAGGCTGCGTAGACTGCAGCAGAGATCCGCTTTGCGACTCACTTGGCTGGGAAAGTAGATTTCAATGGCCTTGATGCCGATGTTCTGAGGGCGGGTCGCCATGTTGTACCGAGATATCGTTGCGAGGGACTCTTGAACTTCGAAATTGCGAGACGGCGTTGAGGGCTCAAAGACGTGAGGAGGCCGGTGAGAGAGCAGAAGTCAAGGACTGAGGAGGATGGCGAGAAGTATGCGGCAGTTGTATCAAGGAATCTCCCTACTACACACTAGCGAAAACAGCGGTCCAAATTCGCGTACTAACGGTTGAGAATGATCTGCACAGACGATATCGGCTTCAGGGATAGTCTAGCACCAATTCGTGGCAATTGTGGCGCAGAGCTGCAAGACAAAATCGTACCACTTTTGTGGGCTGCCGTCTTCCGTTGCCAGGACAATGCTGACTGATTTGAGAAGAGGAGAAATTCGATGGCTGAACTGATCCTCTGCCTGAAGACGCCGTGATCTCAACAAATACCTTCCGCTTGTGGGGTTGAGGAGGAAAACGCTGGCCAGGGCGTTTGCAAGTGCTCGAGCGGTGTGAAAGCCAGGAACGCCAATCACGTTGAACGGCAACTTGGCCCAAAGCGGATGGTGTCTGCGGAGCTTGAAAAATCTGATAAGATCTTGCTTATCGCATCATTTTTTTTCTCCAGCTCCTACTCCTGCGATCTCGCACATGATCGTTCAAAGTCTACTCAGCACCCAGCGATGGACGTCATAGTCAAGAGGCTATCCGTCTTGGAGATGCGAGTGGTACGTAATTGCGTACTGTGGGCTCTCATGCTACGTTTCGCATGCCGTGCGCCATGTTATGCAATATTACTGGCCGCTGTCTCAACTGGACGGAGCACTCCACCATGATGGTAATGCAGACCAACACCAGTTTCGGCGGCAGGGGCGCTTCTTTGAACATATTTGTATCATTGGGATGCTGACAGGAGGTTGTGTTGACCATGTTATCGTCATCGACCCAGCCTCAACTATGAAAAGAGCACGGGCATCTCCATGTTTGTGCGGCCAGCAGCAGACGAACAACAACTTTCCCACCATTTCTTTCCCCTTTTCTTCGCATATCCGACCTCGCTTGGGTTCATAGACGGTTCTTTTCGTTATGGGATAGCACATTGCATCTCGTGTCTCAACAAAACAGTTCTGAGCACGGATTGCTGCCTAATTACTCTGTACAGAAAGCTTCTGATGTGCCTGTGGAGGCGCAGCAGTGTATCTGTTTCATGACATGGCTCAACGAACATGTGACAGTTTCAGCGAGACTGTGAAGAGTCTAGCCAGGCAAGCTTGCAAGCGCGTCATACATGGTCTTATCTATCAATAAATGGTTTGGAGAGGGGAGACCGAGCCAATCTCGCAAAAATATATCCAAAATCGTGGGCGGCCGAAGAGTCGCGTCGGCTAATAGCTGCACAAATGGTGGAATATATCGAACCTATTGTATCTCAAGTTATTTTTTGGAGAAGGTAACTCAAGGCTATGAATTCAAAATGCTCGCAGCATAGTGTCTTTAAAGAACCAAGCACCGTTGTCGAGATAGTCAAGGTTAACTTTCTTTGCAGACATTGGTGAAAAACCAATTGGACGATGGGGTCGTTGCTCTCTTTAAAAAATTTGAACACCGCAAGCCATTCTACTGCTAGGCCGAAGTCAAAGGAAATGACGTTAAAGTCCGGGGTTTAGATAAATATATAATGCATGAGAGAATTTCTCAGTTTAAAGAAACACATCCCTCTTCTTTCATTAAGTAATTTCTGGCAATCACAACAGTCTAAAAAAGTCGGCATCGGAATTCTAGGCAGCTGTCCATTTTCTCCCAGGCGTACTAATTTTCACTAAGCTAGAAGATGTTCCAGGACTCTGAGACTGCAGGAGCCTTCTAACTTTCTCTAAAGGCATTTATATTTTTCACACTAGACATTATTATGCACGATCGAACAGCGCTCTGTCGAGCTTAACGCCCTTTGCTCCGGTCATGAAAACTGGAAGACAAACCCAAGACTTCTTCTTCATGTCCCAGTTGCGAAATCCATGGCCCATCACGGCGGATTCCAAAACGCTGCTTGGTTCTGGAGAAGCTACCATCACTGAGCTTTCAACTGAAAGAGCTTAGGAGTTGTGTATGTCTAAATATTATTTGGAAAAGCCATCTTCAAACAGATCACTATTGGCCCTCAATTCAGCCTAGCTTCCACGTTAACTGTTTTTGTTTAATGGTACCATCTGCTAGACGCAGGTACTCGTCGGAGCGATTTGCGGGTTTGCATGAAGACGTGGCGTTTGAACAACAGAATCTGAACTTTATTATTTTGCGGGAGACGAAAGCTAAAAGCCTCACTAATTGCGTTGTCTGTTTTCTAACTCGGCTCTCCTCAGTTCCCGCAATTCGTACTACTTCGCTCTGCTAGTTGAATCGCAGCTAGGGATTCCTGTTAAGCGCCTCCATGCCTCTTGCGGTAGCAATTCTAGGATGGGACAACATGTTCGTAAACCGATGTCCCTACGCAACCAGAAACTTGGCTGCCATTGCTTGATGCTGTCGCCGGTCCTTCCACGCATGGTCTCAAAGAAAAGACTTTGAGGTGAAATGACAAGCTGGCCCGGGAAAATGGCTTATCCAACCCTCTTCTGAGCTTTTTGAATGTAAAGAAAGAGATATGGCAGCTTTCGTATTCGTAATTGACAGCTTAAGCCAGCCAAACCCTCAAATAGAGGACAAACCTGGTCAGTATCTGCAAACATCAGCTGACCTGTTGTCGCAGGATTTCCTCCTGAAGTGGAGGAGAGATGTGCATGCTTGGGATAGATGACACTGAACTCGTCCGCCGTGAAGTCGATTTTTGCAGCTCGGATAGCAGGTATTGTTGGATTCTTTCGTCGTTACAGCCACTATGACTGACCATGCTCTCTTTGAGTGACAGAATATCATCCCTCAGCTGAGAGACTTGAGCAATTAATCGAGCGCGCTTTATCTCTTCCTCTCTTGCTCGCTCTTGCAGAGTGGAGACATAGGACCGTTGCTTTTGGCGACAACGCTCTGCCGCCTTTCTGTTCTTCTCAAGCTTGTCGGCATGTCTTTGCTTCGGATCAAGATTCTTTCTGCGGCGTCTCTGGGCTCGTTCGGTCCTTGCTGGATCCTCTTTGGTGTATTCTTTGACTTCGAAATCAGTATTCGAAGACGAGAAGCTGCTACGCTCAGAATTGATTGATTTCCAAGTCCCCGAAAGCTGTAGAGCATCTTCGTGCGATTGATCGGAGGAGAGATCTCCAAGAAATTGTGGGGTTACACTTTCCGGGCTGCTGACAAACGCGTTATCGAAAGCGGTAGACGATGATTCTAAGCTCTGGAGATTCGACAGTGGATTCGTATTCATAGCCCAGGCGTCCGTAGCAGTTGCGCCAAAGAGAGTGGGAGAACAGCCTACAGCAGTGACTGGCCATGAGGAAGTAGACTGCGAATTATCAAATGGCATGATTCCTGTTCCATACATCTCTTCGACTGGTTTGAAATCAGGGCCTGGAAAGAAGTTTTGGGCCATGGTTTGCTGCATGCTGATAAAGTCGAGAGAGGCTGAGAATTACTGAGACCTTGAAGACTTGAGCTGCAAATTTATCCCAGCGGAAGCATTTTTTTTTAATATGCGATCGGCTGTAAGCCTCGTATAGCAGATTAGGGTCCATTTGAAGCTAGTTGACCATCTTTGTGCATTGTCAAGAACTTCATCGAAGGTTGTGGCTCCGATCAGCAAACTGCAGCCCGCACGGTAATCCCAATAGGTCATTCCAATCACGGAACGTCCAAGTTCCCACGCACAACTCTCGCGCGGCCACATGCATTCATGCTCTCCATTCGCTGGATCGTTCTCGACCCGTAGATTTGTTGCGAAGTCTGGCTGAGGACTGAGATCCCCTCTTGCGATTGGCTCGTTCCACGGAACGTTCTCCTTTTCACATCGGAGAGACTTGAGTCCCTTGGGTTTTTATCATCCTTTGGCACCGTCAAAGCATAAATACCATACCGAAATCAGGCCGTACCCAGCCTTTCGTTCCAGACGATGGCAGACCAGCCTTGCTATTTTGCCTATCCCGCACCTCGACTGCGAGATGGGCCCGGTTCTCTGTGCTCAGTGATTAGCCAGTAGCTGGCTCTACGGAGGATACCTCGCCCCGTGTCCCGCAACCTTTGGACCGCTGAAGAGATAACGAACTTCGTTCGTTTCGAAAAATCTCGCGCCGGTAGGGGACTGAGGATTTGTCAACGGGGTACGTTCGCAAATTTGGCTCGGAAACCATAGACTTTTTGGGTGGATCCGAAGCCTGAAAAACCGACCCAATGAGGGGGCGATTTGCGCCTTCAAAGAGAAAAACCAATGTACTTTCTCGTTATCCTACCTAAGGTCGAAGTATTCAAACAGTTCAGTTGACGTGAAAGTAAAGAGCGGCCACTTTTCTCTCATTCAACCATCCATCCATTTTTTTTTTCAAAATGGTTCATATAGAAGCGCCTCTAGAATGCTCAGAATCGTGGATGACGGCTACTAAATTGATCGACTGTTCATTCACATTGACTGGGGAAGCTATCAATTAGTTCCCAAGGGTTCAGTCTTGCATTCTCCTTAAATCCCAAAGATGGTAAAAGACGTTCGGACTTCAGCGAGAAGTGATAAATAGACCAACCAGCCATTCATTACAATGTGCTGGGCCGCAACCTTATCTTCTGGCCCGCGATGGCTTTATCTTCTTGCAAAAGAGATTGTTTTTTCGTCGAAAAAAAGCCGAGATCTAAATCTATTGATATGACACAATCAAATCTAGACATCGGGTGCCAGCCAAGCGGTCATGTATATATTCAATTTGTGCGGGGAAGGTAGCGAGACCGACGATCTTCTCCGGTAACTTTTGCAGTGCTCCGCACTTCTCCAATTGTCTCCGGAGCTTGCGCCCGAGATACGACTACATTTTTTTACTTTAGCCACACAAAGGTCCTGCTTTATAGCGCAGGAGGCGATGAAGTGGCACTACCAACTGCGAAGTCACGGATCAATTCCTGCAGCCAGTTTGCTTCCCCCCTGATCCTCGTCGCCGTGCTCATTCGACCTGGCATAAAGAGCTGTCCGCCATTGCAGCTGACGATCTGATCCACAATTTTCTTAGCTATTTGCTCAGGCTTGAGCAGCTTCCCTTGTGTCTTCTCCAAGTGGCTTTCATAACCCCCGATCAAAGGAGTCCGAACCCAACTTGGATGTACGACTGTGTTTAGCACTCCAAGCTTCTTATATATATGTTTTATCTCCATATTAAGGCCTGGCAAAGTTTCAATCACCAACGCAATACAGGACAGTGGACGGGTTACCACGTACCTTCGTGGAAAGCTTGAACTGCTGACTTTGTCGACGCGTAATCAACCATGCCTGGAGGAGCGACCCAAGAGGCCATACTTGCAATTCCGACGATATGCCCTTTGTTCTTTGATAACATAGCAGGCATGAATTCCTTGACCATCCCTTAGCAGCCAGTTAGCGAGGTTCCGTAGCGAATTTACCATTGGGTGATGTTCAAAATACGAGGGCATGTTCTAGGCGTGTGCCTCGTTCTTTTTGTTCTCAAATGCGTCTAACTTTTTGCACGAGTCCAGATTACTGGCTTTCAATTTCAGATATAGAGAATACTTACAAAAGTGACTTATGACATTAATGGTAAAGATCTTTGTCACGAAGTCGTCCGGAGTCTCGATTATGGAATGGGGTTTTCCAATACCAGCGTTGTTAATGAGGATTGAAGGATCGCCCCATTTAACACGTAGCTGGCTCGCGGCGGTTGCAATAGACGATCGATCCGTCACGTCGCAGTAAAAGTACTGCATATTTGGATCTTGCACCAGCAGATGAGCTTCAACATTTCTGATTACGCGGACGTTTACTCACGGTTTTCGATCTCTTTTGGTGGAGCCTGGATGTCAAAGATCGCGACTTTGAGGCGCTTTTGCAGCAACTGCTTTACAGTACTGAGGCCAATACCTGAACAGCCACCTGTGATCACCACCACCTCGCGCTCCCAATCCCAAGCTTTGGTATTGGTTGTCCATCGCCAATTATTGAGTGCCCAGCGATTGAGCCTCGCATTTAACTTTCTCGCTATGCCGAGAATGGTGAGCCACTTCAAGGCTACGATGAGCCGTTCGATGTTCGCTTCCGTCAATGCATTTGACAGCAGACCAAGCAGGGGGTCGCGTATGCTAGAGGGACCAAAGGCGAGCGCAAGGCTCAAAGGTGCTGTGAAACTCGGCGTGAAGGGTAGCAGGAGAACAGACCGGATGACTCCCATGATGACGATGAGGAATCGAAATATCCTGCAGGGGAATTTTCGATTTACAAGGGAGGTCAGACTTTCCAACGTGTAATGGCAGAAACGAAACAATATGGTCAGGAAAGAAGCCCCGCTCGCAGAGCCATACAGGAGGCTATTGAAGTTCCTGAGGACATCTGGCTGAAATTGAAGGCTTGGTTAAATAAATTCGATGCGTCGTCCTTTGCGACTCTCTCGCGAGCCCATGTCACATGTGACGCCGAACTTTGGCCTCTTGGAGACGATCCCAAGCGTGGATCATCGAGCCGGCTGTCGTGGGAACTGATTTGCTTGAGGGATGGTCTGTGCAACGGCCGAAAAGCACGAGTGCTTTTGATTCAGAACCGGGGTTTGCATGTGGACGAGATCTTGAAGTATTAAAATACATTGCAGTTGCAGCGTGGGGAAAGCGCCGTAGCTCAGGTTTCAAAAATTTCGTTTTGAAAGGGCCTTCTACACGGGTCATTGTTTTTCCGTGAAAGCTTTTCGTTTGTCAATGCCGGGCAATTATGTATTTACTATGACTTTGAAAGCGGACAGCGTCGAGGTAATTCTTTGCTGAACATCTTTCATAGACGAGATCAACTTCGGTGCAGGCTGTGTCCTTGATGGAAAAATGGTGGCGCTGATCAATCGATGAACTTCGCCGTCGTCTGAGACGACAGGACAAATTGTTTGCTGCCTCTCAACTTGCCCGGCTTTCTTTTCTGTGCTGCTGACGAGTTGACATAAAATGCAAGCAAGCATTCAGTCCACGCCGATCTGATCGACATGCTTAGCATCAGGCATCATATGGTGCATCAACTCAACGCTATAATGGTTTGCACAGCGGCAAGGGCAACGGTAGTGTCTCACAGTTCGGAAATTCTTGGCTGGACTCATGCTCTTCCAAGTCAACATTCCACTTCATTTACGTCTACACCATCATGTATCCAACTTCGCACAAGTGATCAAGAGATTTCTGGTCTCTCAATCGTCATCACCTTCGTCAGCAACCTCCTCAGCATCCGCTTCTTTAGTGGCAGCAGAAGCAGTAGCCTTTTTGGCAGTCACCCCGTTCTTCTCCACAACCTCATGGTCGCCATCCTCCTCGGCATCAGCATCTTCGTCCTCGTCGTTCTCGTCATCCTCGGCGTCTTCCTTGGAAGGCTCAGTCTTTTGCCGCTTCGCCTTGGGCTCTGGCTCTAGTCACGTGATGAATATACATCGAAATCGAACATTGCTGAAACGAGTGAATGTACTTACCTTCAGCTTCCTCATCACCTTCTTCTTCTTCATCTTCCTCGTCCTCTCCATCCTCTTCCTCTTCCTCGTCATCATAGTCGCCTTCGCTGTCACCTTCCTCAAATCTGCAGGTCCATGTCAGCACCAGTCATGGTCGCAATCATGCTGAACAAAAGTAAATTCTTCGATTGCAAAGAGTAGGGTGACTTTTGTTCTTTCGGGCGTGTGCAGGCACGGCTAAATGTAACGACACCGTGAAATGCTGAAAGTTGGCCTCTCCTGAGATGGCAATCTCTCGTCGGTTTCGCCAAGACAAGGGCAAACATGGTCAAAAGCGCTCAACGAGGACACGAGGCTTTGTTCTAATCGTGTCGCATCAGGTAGAAGACAGTCTCTACTGTAACGCGACCGCAATTGACCAAGAAAGATGTGAACGCGACAACTTGAGGGCAAAGGACAAGGTGACGTAACGTACTCCTCTTCGCTCTCGTCCTCATCCGGGAGGCTCACGAGCTCCTCCTCCTCCTCGGCATCCTGCTTTCTCTTTCGGGTGGACATATTTTATCTTGGAGTGACGGATGGAATGAATGGGGGTGTGAGTGCAAAGGGGAAGAGGCGAGGGAACGAGCTGGGAGACAAGGCCAGGTGGGAGTCGAGTCTCGACGACACAGGGCAACTTCGGAGCTCAAGAAAAGCTGGGGGCGGGCACAGCAGTTACTAAGTCAGAGAGCAGCAGCGCCCCAGGCCAGCCCGAGCGGAGCTTTGGCCTCCATCATGGGCAGACCCGCTTCTGCCGTCGCTGTTTTTGGGTGCAAGCCAGCCTTGTCGGACGAGGTTTAGCGGTGCGCCGCACTGTGACTGACAAGCAGAGCAGACCGAGCTACCTGTCGACTCTGTCCTGTTTGATTGGCGGGCTGAACAACATGGGACAACTCGAAAAGGCTGAGGCACAGAAAGCGACACATCGGTGGGAGCGGACGGAGGGGGCGCGACAAAGCCCACTCTGTTCTCAGTGGGGAAGCAAAAAGGTACCCGAGATTCCCATGCGATAGCTGACCATGGAAACTTCTGGGTCTGACCTCTGATGCGTGACTCCCTCCTTGCCTGACCGCGTTACCACGATGCGCCCCACGGGCGTTGTGTCCAAATCCAAGGCTTGCCGGAAAGCTCTTTTGGAGCCGCTGTTGATTACGTTCCGCCTTGCGTCCAAGCAGTCTCTACGCTGCATCGGCGCATCGCAAGGGAGAGGCATTGTGTCAATTCACGTGATCGAACCGTGCTTTATGCCTTGTAGCCCCACATCGTTGTGCCTTATAGCCTTGTTGCCCCAGGTGTCAATACGACCTTGCTGCATTCATGCAAGAGCAACGTCATGGGGTTAGTGCTCGAATCCTTGTAGCATCAACACTCGGTTGCTGGTGAACCAAGGAGTCTATGATAGTTGGACCTTTGAGCGCCTACGATTCTTGACAGCTCAACATCGCCCCTAGCACGATCAAGCGAAACGAACATCTGTCCATTCACAATGTCTCAGGAAGGAGCTGCCGTTCCAGCCTCTGCGAAAAGCAGCTGGTCTTCGTTCTTGAAGGTAGTTTGTTGTTGCGAGCAAGACGTTGCGCGCAACCGCTGAAATCTTCGAACAGAGCATAACGTCCTTTTCGGGAGACATATCCACCCTCACCGCACCTCCCTTCATTCTTAGCGGCACGTCCCTTACCGAATATTCTAGCTACTGGGCGGAGCATCCGAGCATATTTGTGGCGCCGGCCAAAGAGAAAGATCCGTCAAAGAGAGCCCTTCTTGTGCTGAAGTGGTTCCTGACCACGCTGAAGCAGCAGTACAGCAGTCGTAGTGAAAGCTTGGGCACCGAGAAGAAGCCATTGAACCCCTTTCTTGGCGAATTGTTCCTGGGCAAATGGGTTGACGACGCCGGCACAACGAAGCTTGTCAGCGAGCAAGTCAGGTATGAGTCTGGCATGGCACACGCGCGACTAAGGTTTGACTCTGATTTAGCCATCATCCGCCGGTCACAGCGTATTGTATCTGGAACGACGAGCATGGTGTCAGATTACAGGGCTACAATGGGCAGAAAGCTTCCATCTCGAAGACCCTGACCATCACAATCAAGCAGGTCGGGTATGCAATTCTGCATCTGAACGAATATGACGAAGACTATCTCATTACGCTTCCCAATCTACATATCGAAGGAGTGTACACCGGAGCACCGTTTGTTGAGCTAGATTCTTCGTCGTACATCACTTCGTCTTCTGGCTTCACGGCCAAGATCGACTACAGTGGCCGCGGTTGGATATCCGGCAAAAAGAACACCTTTTCTGCAACGCTTTACAGCACCGAAAAGCCCAAGGACGTGCATTATTATGTTGACGGACAATGGAACGAAGCATTCAAGATCAAAGATTCCAAGAAGCAGGAAATTGATGCGTACGACGCCAGCCAGTGCCCAACAACAAAGCTCATGATAGCACCCATTGAAGAGCAGCATCCCCTAGAGTCAAGACGTGCCTGGCAGCACGTTGCTGCAGCTATCAACAAGGGCGACATGGAGGTCACGCAAGCCGAAAAAAGCAAGATTGAAAATGAACAACGTGACTTAAGGAAGAAAGAGAAGGAAGAAGGCGTGGAATGGGAGAGAAAGTTCTTCACACGTCGAGAGAGCGACGAAATCTTCGACAAGCTGTCTCAGAACATCGGCTATGTCGCCGATCCTAAGCAGACAAACGGCGTCTGGGTTTGGGACCAAGCGAAGGCTGAAAAGGCGATCCCGCCAATTCCACAATAGTGCTTTGCCTTCGCACCTGAAGATACACACAAGCTGATTTATAGACTGCTTTGGTTTGAGCATTACATTGCGCCTGCGCCCACAAGGCTTTTGATTCAAGTGGCAAGGCAGCGTTGCTCATTGAGAACTTAGGAGTCCCATGAAACTATAACCGAGGTCCACGTCAATTTCACTGCATGCGGTTGTGCTTGCATGCAAGATTGGTCAAAACGAAACAATACAAGTAGTACGCAAGATTACATGTGATTCTTGCAACGCATATTCTTCCGCCTTTCTATTGGTGCAGTCGTTTGTGTTGTTGCATTTTAGAGGACGGGTGAAGCGCTGAGTCTGGGGTTGACGCTCCCCTTTCGTCTGGCATGGAGATCAAGCTCTTGCAAAGTGTTTTGGTATTGTTTTCGCCAGTTACCATTGAATGAAACACAGACCCGACTTGATATCAAGCTTTAACAGAGTAAGTTGCATGTCGTAGCCGATACGCAATTGATCGATCGTGGCTTGTGCAGCAACGAATCTAGAATAAATAAGAGACGAACAACTCTGTATCGCAACCC
This sequence comes from Verruconis gallopava, assembly GCF_000836295.1. Taxonomy (NCBI): domain Eukaryota; kingdom Fungi; phylum Ascomycota; class Dothideomycetes; order Venturiales; family Sympoventuriaceae; genus Verruconis; species Verruconis gallopava. The sequence goes on along the minus strand of NW_015622139.1, from coordinate 1,040,334 downwards.
GAATCAATGACAAATCCAGCTAAATGCAAGCATGCACTTACTGTAGTAATTCTTGATAGAAGATTCGAAAAGCTTCCTAACGGCATTAGGTATGTGCCGTACAGGGCATCGTAAACCCACAGCGAGTTTGGGTAGAGACGCCGGTTCATAAGTTAACAAAGAAAAAGGTCAAAATTATGACCCGGCCGCACAGCAAAGAAACAGAGTAAAAGCCACGCTTGTGGAATCCCAAGCGCAAGAGAGATTTGTTCAAGCGTCATAGCGCGTTGGCTAAGTTCCTCCAACCAAACTTTGCCAATCCGCAAAGATGTCCAGAAACCCGGAGTTTTCCCACCCATCAGTAAAGACAAAATTATCGAGAGTGCCATTAAGGGCTGGTATTTCGAGCTGGCTGGCGGGAAGAGCTTGACTGACAGTCGGTGTGGGGAAGATGTTGCTTCTAGCCTGCTCTTCTGCTTTTGCGCCGTACTTCGCCGTCCAGATGGTTTCGTACATGATGTTCGTTGCCATTCTAGACTTGACACTGAACTTCAATCGCTTCTTCTTGCCACCGTTCGCAGCTTCTGTCGTCGAGTTGCCAGAAATGGTAACCGTCGATAAGGCACGGCCGCGGTCGGCATCTTCAAGTTTGTGCAACAGCCAATCAATGTGGCCGGAGACACGAGAGAAATGGTCCTTCTCATACATGCTCCACGATCGCATGACAACAAGGCCATCGCGAATGGCATCTATAAGCTGCTTTCGTTGACTGGAACCCAGTGGTTCGATGTTGGCCAACGGAATCGCAAATAGCAAACCATACATTACGGAGTACTTGACGAACACTGGCCAGCAATTGTTGGATCCTGTAGCCGCTGCTGCCGCTCGGCAGGACTGTAAAGCTACGTCATATGCCTTCGCATATAACAGATCGATTTCCACATCTACCTGCGACACATCGCCTCGCATCGATGATGCATCTAAGGCAAAGGAATACAAATGCTGGAGATGAGACAAATACAGCAGTTGAGTTTCTGTTCCCCATTTGTGTTTGAAACGCTCACGTAATTGTGCAGCCTCGGCTTCGAACGCACGAACTGCTGTTAGGCAATTGGGCATTATGCCACTTTGCGAGTAGTCATCATCGCCCAATGCCGTCTGAGCTTTGTTTGCCAGGTAAGCAAGATGAAGTTGACTGATCAGCGGCTCCGGAACGACAGAGAGAGTCCCTTGTGCTAGCTCCGATAGGACTGCATGGCCGGGTTTGATCGTAGCTGGTGTTCCCAATTTTGCTGTGACACTGCGCACTAGTCAACGCCCAAAGAGCTGAATTTCGTGGACTAATCAACTTACAATTGATTCACAATACAGCAACCATACCATACCTTCTTCCTCGCCAATTCTCCTGGGTCAGCTTGGGGTAAATTATTCTCCGTAAAGTCGGCACGAAATCCTGGCCTATGGAGTCCAAGCTGATAGGCGATTTGCGATGCTAGAGCTATGTACATAGGAGAGGGATCATTGATGGTCTGCTGGAACGGGAAGGGCCAAACACAAAGAAGTAGTAACGCCTGCACGGTCTCAAAGCTGCGACTTTGGGATGCATAGAGATCCCCCGCTAAACGTCTTACGGGGTCCACAAGACTTGAGTAGAGAGCCGAGTGCTGAGACGACTCCCGTGATGCAATAGCTAGAACTGTCCATAGGAGCAGTTTGTTGAAGTTATATCTGGAGAGAAACGTCGGCTGATCTGGCAATATGGGGAAATGGGAATGAAGACGAGCATAGAATCTGCAGGCCATAAATACCAGAACTGTCTTTCGTGATGATGTGAAGGACTTACTCTTCAATCAGACTTAGAACAACATTGGGTAGAAGTTCAACGCCATGAACAAGCTCCGTAGATATGTCTTGCTGAGAATGAACAGCTGCATCGAGATTATCTGGCGTTCCGTTGGCAATACCAGCGTTATGCTCAACAGGCGCAGGATCTAGCACAGAGGGTGACGTAGTGTGTGTGGAAGGAGAAACTTGCTTCTGACGAAGCTCTTCACGAACTTGCTGCAATTCCTTCTCAAGCGAATCTAAGCGTCTAATGAAATAAGTCGCGTTTCGCATAGCGCCCATGACGATCACTTACTGTTTGTTAGCTGTCCGTCTGAAAGACGGATCTATAGTGCATCGACGACCGCTTTTTGAATTAGCGCATCGAGAGCACGGCAAAGGAAATCGCTCGGCTGCGTCGCATTTGAACTTGAAAGAAACTCAGCCCATGTCCGCGCATATAGACGTTTGCACCTCTACCTTTAGTTGGCGGCAATATGTGCATGCGGAACCTTTCTTGTTCCTGCGCTTAACGACTCGGTCAGGTGGCGAGGACGGCGCTTCCATGCTTAAACGACAAACAACAGACTTCCGAATTACATCTGTCCATCTCAGCTTCGTCCCGAAGCGCACCGTTATGTTCGTATAAGATGGAATGGTGTCGGCTGATTTTGTAGGGTGGAGTTTCAAGAAGAGATGCTCGGCCTGAGTTACCGAAGTGCCGCCGACACCGCTAGAATGGAAACGGAGAAGGTCACGCTGGTGTCTGGTCTCCCCGCCACCATATTTTCTGGGCATATGGCAACATCATCTGAGCAGGATAATTCCCTTGACTTTATACCTTGAGGTACGAGTCTTGCTAGCCCTCGATCGTTTAACTGATGAAAGAGATATCGGACCATTTTCGGCCCCTACGCACGGTAGAGCAGATGCAAGCCTTCTTTCAGGTCGCTCCGTCGGAGCTGCTACGAAGAACATCATCATTGTAGCCATTGCAAATAGAATGCTTCTGCAAGATGTGTACTTGATCTAAAGACCATATGACCATTTGCTCTGTTGAAAAGAACAATAAAAATCCATTTTGCAAACGCGTCAGGCCATGTTCTCAGAACATCCTGCACATCAGTCCCTGATAACCGAGGCTGGGAGCGTCAACATAGCCAGTTCTGTTTGCCAGAAGTTCAAGCGGGAGATCTACGGAAAATACGGCTTCGTGATTTTGGCTATATGGACAAGGAAAACCCATAAATAAGCTTTATAGGAGCTGTGATCATATCATTGCTTCTGTGCAAGTCTAAAGAATTCAGGTGTTTCGAGCTGGCAGCTGCTCATGCGCTAAGCTTATTTAAGCATTAGTGCAGGCACGTCTCCTATGACGACGGCGAGAGGTCAACATCGTCATCCGCCAGAGACTCCAGCGTTCAATGCTTCTAGGCTGGAATGCCATGAGAGTGTCGATATGTCTGACGTGTCAAATGATGAGTTGGAGCCCGGTGTGCTGATATTAGCGAAGGTATGCCGCACTGCCCTAGTCCATTTTTTGAATCAAGGCTTACACTTGGATAGGATGCGCTGATCAAGCGATTGCAGAAACCTCTCAGTGTTGTTACCTCAAAAACCGCGCAGAAGGCATATCTTAGCACTATTCTCGCGATTTTAACTGCATCAATCCTTTTGTTCACGGCTGCAATTGCCTACGTCGCCTTCTATTTCTCCTACGTGCCAGATCGAGGAATATCCAGGCCAATATACTTGCAATTTGGGCCTAGTCATCCACCTTATGGGTACGCTTCGATCCAAGGAGCTTTAATTTCTCAACAACCATACGACGTGAAGGTTATACTGCATATGCCACGTACTCCAAACAACAAAGCAGCAGGAAACTTTATGATCGATCTCCAGCTTATTGCACCTGGGAGCACATCAGACGGTGTGGTGGATGATAAGAATAAAGTTTTGGCCAAGTCAAGCAGACCTGCTATTTTGAACTACAAATCTGCAACCATGGAGCTTGTTCAACAAGGCTTCTCATTGCCGTGGCATTTGATAGGCTGGCGCGAGGAGGCTGAAGTGCTCAAAGTACCGATGATTGAGAGTGTAGAGTTCCCAAAGGGGTGGAGGAACATACCAGACCACGTGCGCCTGGAGCTGCGAAGCGATGAGAAGCTACAAGTCTATAGCGCAAAGATTGAAATCACAGCTCGTCTCCGTGGTCTCCGGTGAGTTCATATTCTGCTTCATATGACCGTTCCAGCTAAGTTGAAATATAGCTACCTCATGTACAGCTTTCGTATCACGTCGTTCATCATCCTCACGGGTATGTTCTGGACAGTCGAACTCATCGTCACAACTATTGTATGGCTGTCACTTTCCACATACCTTACCTCAATGTCAAGTAGAGGCGCGGAGAGCAAAAAGGAGGACACGTGGTCGACCAAACATGAACCACAAATCAAGGACGAACCAGAGATTTCTGATACTCCTCACACATTTCCTACATTGACTGGGCAGCCTCCTTTGCATTATGCGTCTCCACAAGTCAAACAAGAAAAAGAAGAAGAGGAAGAAGAGAATTTACCAGCGGAGCATCAGACACATGCTGGAGAACAGGCTGATGATGAGGATGACGATGGTGGCCGCGCTCAAGAAATCAGAGGGTACACTGATTCTGGGATTGGAACGAGCATGGAGAGCACTGGACCAAAGAGCACCATTCGAAGGAGGAGGTCACATATGGATGGTGAATGAGATTAGTCGTAATGATGCTGTTGTCTCTTGACAGTTTCTACGTTGTGATACCCCAAGAAAATGCCAGTTATTGCCGCTTGCATTGCTACAAGCCTAAATCTGGCTCTGCCTATTGCACTCAAAGCCTATGTGGCTTGTGATGTTCACATTTATTCCACAATCCACGTGGCACATCGTTGCCGTCATTTATATAGAACTCCGTCGACTCATGCGCAGGCAAAATTTTTTTTATGCAAAGTGCGGTGATCGTGCATAAATTCCCCGCGAAAGTGCCTGTGCAGTCAGCGCCGACGCCGGATGCCGTCACGCCTAGTCGTCGGCAAAAAACTGTACCATTGGTCCAGTCATACATCAGACTTTGAGAATCTGCAAATTTAAAGCAGATCCTGGGCATTTCTTCTCTCACACTTCCAACCTTCACCGTATACACCGTTCAGCACACAAGCTACGACTTGTTTCTGCCGCAGACAACATTCGCGGGGCAAATTGATCGTTCACGCTTTCGAAGTATAGACGTTTTTGAGGCTCGCATCCAAGACGCCACATTCCTACGCCACTATCTACCGTCTTATAGAGAGTTCAATCAAACATCTAGCCGAAGATAGCAGCCATAGAAACCATGTGTGGTGACCGTTCGAACATACCAATCGCCAACGGCGATTCGCAAGTCAATGTATGTGCGAAGGAACGGACTCATGAAACAGAAACGCAGACTGATACCGCGACTAGCGCAACGGCTACTCGAGGGCTGTGAATCCGAATGTAAGCCATACCTACATAAACTTAGCTACAGGCGTAATGACAACTCTGTGCCTCAGAATCCCTATGCGCCTCCTCAAGACTTTCTCAGCAATGTCGACAGATTCAAGATTATCGAATCGACACTACGAGAGGGCGAACAATTTGCCAACGCATACTTTGATACCGAGACCAAGTGCGTAAGAAAATGCTTTAGGATATCGCGTATTTCACTGCCTTGTTGTAAACAACATGTACCGGCGAAGTGAAATTTTCTTGTCACCGAGCATAGATTTCAACATGCCTCCGAACTTTGCTAATTCCCTTCCAGGATTAAGATCGCCAAAGCACTAGACGCCTTCGGTGTTGATTACATAGTGAGTCTTTTTTCATTTCCCCTGCGTGCCTCTTGTATTGCGACCTGGGGACGAATCCGGGAGCCGACTAACATGTAAAAGGAACTCACGTCGCCAGCGGCATCCGAGCAATCGCGCGCCGATTGTGAAGCAATATGCAAGCTCGGTCTCAAGGCCAAGATTCTGACCCACGTCCGATGCCACATGGACGACGCAAAGCTTGCCGTGGAGACCGGTGTGGACGGTCTTGATATTGTCATTGGCACGTCCAGTTTTCTAAGAGAACATTCTCACGGCAAGGATATGACCTACATCAAGCAGAGCGCAATTGAGGTTATCAATTTCGTTAAGAGCAAGGGCCTGGAGGTCCGTTTTTCGAGCGAGGACAGCTTCAGATCCGATTTGGTCGACTTGCTCTCCCTTTATCAGGCCGTTGACAAGGTCGGCGTGAATCGAGTGGGTATTGCGGATACTGTCGGGTGGTGAGCATCAATGACGTCCACTTAAACCGCTATAGGCGCTAATGTGAATCGCAGAGTACTACTTGAGGACCAAACTCAAAATTTCTGAGCTATCTGGCGCTAAGAAGCAATAGCTGTGCATCACCAAGACAAGTTTATGATCTTGTGCGAACATTGAGAGGTGTTGTTTCTTGCGACATCGAAACCCATTTTCACAATGATACCGGCTGTGCTATCGCAAGTATGATTTAATCATTTCGTTGTTCTTGGATCCCGCTAACGCAGTATCAAGACGCCTTCTGTGCCCTTGAAGCCGGTGCAACACATATTGACACATCTGTGCTTGGTATCGGCGAACGTAACGGCATTACGACTTTAGGTGGCTTGATGTACGTAGCACGAAATGACTTCATCTGTTTTTCACCAGCAATGTTCGAATTGCTTCGCCTTCAGATATTGACTGGTTGATGTAGGGCAAGAATGATTGTCGCAGCTCCGGATTATGTCAAGTCGAAGTATAACCTCAAGATGCTCAAGGAGATTGAAGGTAAGTTTTGACTCATTCAGCTATGAATCAAAGAGTGGGAAACTAACAACGAAGTAGACCTAGTTGCAGAGTCAGTATTTTCGAGTCGATGAAGATGAAACTCATTAACAACATGATAGAGCCGTGGAGATTAACACACCTTTCAACAATCCTATCAGTAAGACTATCTTTTCCCTGCATGATTTTAGCTGAAACTGACGTACTGGTTTAGCTGGCTTTTGCGCATTCACGCACAAGGTAAGGAGTACGATGCACAATCCTTAGATATGACTAATAGATCAAAAAGGCTGGCATTCACGCCAAGGCCATTCTAAACAACCCGTCCACGTACGAAATTCTGAATCCGAATGATTTCGGCCTGACGAGATACGTGCACTTTGCGTCACGTCTCACCGGCTGGAACGCGGTCAAGACGCGAGTTGGACAGCTTGGTCTCAATCTCACAGATGATCAATGCAAGGAGGTCACCGCCAAGATCAAGGCTCTTGCGGACGTACGGCCAATTGCAATCGATGATGCGGACTCAATCATCAGAAGTTTCCACTTCGACCTGCACGGCGATAACGTCAAGGTCACACCTACCAACGGTGCCGTTGAGCATGGCGTAGTAAATGGAGAGACCGCGCAAGCGAACGGTCATAATGCGCCGGTTGAGGCGGCGTAGAATAATATTTGTACACTCAAAAGCGTTTCTATTCAGCATTGTAGCATTTTGCTCGAGGCGAGGATGATAATAAATCAAGTCCCTTGAGTCTTCGAACAAAGTATTATGGGGCTTTTGCCTTGGGAAAATCGATAGCATATCCATGAACATCGGCTAAGCTTTGCCCTCTTTTTCTATTATTTCGCCTGTACGAATGTGAATTTGAACGAAAAGGGGACAAAAAATGCATGTACAGGCTTCAATAGGCGGAGCTTCACCACCCGATTCTGAACCTTGAATAAGGAAAGCCTGTGCATTCCTTTGATCCTCCTCGTCGTTCAGGTGCGTATTAGTGTAAAGTGCGTGCTTTGTTAGGCTGTGCATAAAGGCAGGAATTGAGATCCTTGAGAAAGGAGTCAGACGTGACACAAAGTCAGTGTAAGGATCACTATCAAGTAATAAGAATGCTACTCAAACTCGGGTCGGACTCCGATTAGCGCATTCCGATTGCGGCAATAGACAATGCACCGTTGATAGCCGCTGATATGGAAAATTTCGGAATGTGATAATCCGAAGCGTGTCCAACAAAAACTTCGAAGTCTCTTCGAGCGAAACAAAGAGCGGGCATAGCACAGCTCCAATAGCCCCAGAAATCGCACCTGTATCTTGCATTGAGCTCTGGACGGCGTAGTCACGCGTTTGGCCTCTTCTCTGCGTCAAGTTTTGCACACTCAATGACGTCTACTTGAGGCGAAACTTTGTGACGGCAGCGACAACAGTGCTTCGCACGCAGCTCAATTCTAACCACAAAGCCAGGTCAATCCACCCAGATGCAGTCTTACTTACGTTTTCTTTCGCCTCGTGGCGTGAGGCCTCTAGGATTGCGCGCTGCTCGCCCAAGGCAGTTTCCGCTCGTGCGGCGGTGTCTTGCACAGTCACAATTCCGACCATTTTACGAGAGCTCCGCGACCGACCGTCAAGATGGATCACCAGCAAACCAGAATGGAGGGCCAAAACTGTCACCGTTCGTACCCCTTGACACCTTCCCACATCGACACATTGGGCCCTCGTCACCGGAGGTGCAGCAAATGCTTAAGGCTTTGGATCCGCCTGTAGAGTCGCTTGATGATTTTGTAAAGGAGGTGCTTCCCGCAGACATACTGTCTTCAAGAGACCTGCACATTGACGGGCCAGGATCGAGGACCAAAGATGGGAAGAAGTCAAAGCTTGATGAGGAAGGTTATTCTGAGTCACAGCTCCTGGCTCGACTTAGGTCGATAGCAAGCAAGAACAAGGTTTACCGAAGTTATATCGGTTGTGGATATGCGGGAACACGCGTTCCGGAGGTCATCAAACGAAACGTGCTAGAGGGGCCTGGGTGGTATACCAGCTACACACCATACCAGCCTGAAATCAGCCAAGGCAGACTGGAATCCCTTTTGAACTTCCAGACCATGGTCGGTGACCTCACTGGGCTGGCTATGGCGAATGCTTCCGTGCTAGACGAACCTACTGCTGCTGCAGAGGCAATGACGCTGAGTCTGAACTCGTTGCCGAGTTCCAGGCAGAAGAGAAAGAACAAGGTGTACTTCGTCTCTCACCTTTGTCATCCACAGACGATTGCTGTGCTTCATGCACGAGCCCAAGGTTTCGGTATCGAGATTCGTGTAGGCGATGTCCTTGCTGATAACTACAAGAATGTTAAAGACATTGGCGAAGATTTGGTTGGCGTGCTCGTGCAATATCCCGACACAGAGGGCAATGTCAGCGATTTCAGAGGCTTGTCAGATTTGGTGCACAAAATGGGTGGCACGTTGAGCGTTGGAACTGATCTTCTTGCGCTTACGGTGCTCACACCACCAGGAGAATGGGGAGCAGATGTTGCCTTTGGCAATGCCCAACGATTCGGCGTGCCTTTCGGTTATGGTGGACCACATGCCGCGTTCTTTGCTACAAGCGACAAACACAAACGTAAAATTCCAGGTCGTTTAATTGGTCTTTCGAAGGACAGATTGGGTGACCCGGCTGCGAGACTGGCATTGCAAACAAGAGAGCAACACATTCGACGAGAGAAGGCAACGAGCAATATTTGTACTGCTCAAGCGTTGCTTGCCAACATGAGTGCTTTTTACGCTATTTATCACGGCCCACAGGGTCTAAAGGCCATCGCAGAAAGAACAATTACGATCGCGAGAGTGATGCAAAAGGCTTTGGAAGATATGGGCTACAAAACAGGACGCAGCAGATCTGGTCTCGTACAGTTCGATACCGTGGTCATCAAGGCCACGAATGCCAAAGAGCTGGTGAGCTGGGCTGTTCAAGACAAACAGATCAACCTTCGGTTGCTTGACGATGAGCATGTGGCGATCACAGTCGACGAGACGGTAGATAAGCAGGACATCGAAGACATACTCTCAATCTTTGCAAAGTTTGCCTCTACTACACCGAAAATCAACCTTGAAAAGATTGCCGAAGAAGTCGGCTATGACGCTCAGCAAATAGCACCACCGTTCAGGAGGAGTTCTAGCTATCTTACGCATCCAGTCTTCAACACCCATCACTCCGAAACAGAACTGCTGCGCTACATTCACCATCTTCAGTCGAAGGACTTGTCACTCACTCATTCCATGATTCCCTTGGGATCTTGCACAATGAAGCTAAACGCGACTACCGAGATGGTCCCTGTTTCCTGGCCGGAATTCTCATCACTACATCCTTTCGTGCCAACAGATCAAGCTCAGGGCTATGCACAGATGATCAAGGAGCTGGAAACCGATTTGGCGATGATAACGGGCTTCGATGCCGTTTCCGTGCAACCAAATTCGGGTGCCCAAGGCGAATTCACCGGTCTGCGTGTCATTCGCGAATATCAGAAACAGCAGCCAGGAAAGAAGCGTGACATCTGCTTAATCCCCGTATCCGCCCATGGCACAAATCCCGCAAGCGCAGCGATGGCAGGGATGCGGGTCGTGCCTATTAAGTGTGACACTGTTACTGGGAACCTCGACATGGCTGACTTGAAAGCGAAATGTGAAAAGCACAGCGAAGAGCTAGGCGCTATTATGATCACTTATCCAAGCACCTTTGGAGTGTTTGAGCCTAACATCAAGGAAGTTTGCAAGCTTGTTCACAATCACGGCGGCCAGGTGTACATGGACGGAGCAAACATGAATGCTCAAATTGGTCTATGTTCACCCGGTGAGATTGGCGCAGACGTTTGCCATCTCAACCTGCACAAGACGTTCTGTATTCCACATGGTGGTGGTGGACCTGGTGTCGGTCCCATCGGAGTCAAGTCACACCTTGCGCCGTTCCTGCCAGGCCATCCTCTTGTCCCCAATGTCGGCGGTGAAAAGGCAATTCCTCCCGTTTCAGGTGCACCATGGGGCTCTGCATCTATCCTTCCCATTTCTTGGGCCTACATCAAGATGATGGGTGGCCTCGGACTTACACACGCGACGAAAATCACGCTCTTGAACGCAAACTATATTCTTTCTCGCCTCAAACCTCACTATAAGATCCTTTACACTAATTCGAATGGTCGTTGTGCGCATGAATTCATTCTAGATGTCCGAAGATTTAAAGAGACGGCGGGAGTAGAGGCCATCGACATCGCGAAACGTCTCCAGGACTACGGTTTCCATGCTCCGACAATGTCGTGGCCCGTGGCGAATACTCTCATGATTGAACCAACAGAGTCGGAAAGTAAGGAAGAGCTCGATAGATTTTGCGATGCATTGATCGAGATTAGAAAGGAGATCGCCGAGATAGAGGAGGGAAAGATGCCAAAGGAGGGTAATGTCCTTAAATTGGCACCACATAGTCAGAAGGACATCATCCTCAGCACAGATTGGGAGACGAGGCCGTATGACAGGGCCAAAGCGGCATATCCGCTTCCATACCTGAAGGAGAAGAAATTTTGGCCTGCCGTAACAAGGCTTGACGATGGTATGTTTCTCAATTTTTTCTTTGCCTCACACAATTGGGAGAATTAGGGTTAACCAGTCCTTTCCCACAGCTTACGGTGATGTGAACTTGTTCTGCACATGTGCTCCTGTAGACAATGAGCATTGAAGTAACTTGTGCGGCGACACCACGTCGGACGTTCGTATCAAAACCAGCTCGATACAGCCTGGCCTTCAACAAGACCAGCATCTGTAGTCGAGAACTTGGTGAAAGGTTATTATAGGCAACTGATCATGGATAGGCGCTTTGGGGATAGACAGCGATGGAATGCTATTCAACATCTCGTGAGCGTTTTAGCGACGGCGTTTAACATTCTGCCCCGCAGTATAACGTAATAAAAGACGGGGGAGACAGGGAGCTCTTTCTCATCAAAGATCTAATTCCGGAGAACAGTATCTTGAAATCGTAATTCTTTTACCTCTTGGCGAGGTCCCGTGGCTTTCTGTCTACACACTGCGTGCTTGAGCTGGGCACCGTATTACACACGGTGAATACATTATGCTATGCGTTACGACCCCGCTCTCTCCAAACACGACGAAGGTGATATAATCATCAAGCCCATACCGTTAGATATGCGTAATAACATCTCGTCAAATCCGTCAGGGCCTTGCGCTGCCCCTACCTACGGTTTTTTTTCCTTTGTAATCCAATATCCTCCTCATTCGGTGGTCTCTAGCCATCCTCCATCGAACATACAGCATCACCGCATCTTTTAGCACCACGAACGCTGCACCGCCTACAAGACTTCTCCCCCACTTTTGCTGCAGCAGGCCTGTCGGCTGCTTTGTGCCCATCCAGCTGGTTTTCATGGTAGTCCAGCTGCGAGGAAGGACCAACCTTAGCAGCTCGCCCATGATCGCGCTGACTGCAGGGAAAGCCAAAGCACCCAGAACGGATTCGAAGAGATGGGAAGTTGAAACGGCAAGGTTGAAATTGTTGCGCTCAGCTGGAGGTTGAGGATTCGCGTCTCCGACGGGGGCTGCACCATTTCGGCGGCGGTGGGCTCGGTTACGAGGAACATTTGGCGCAGGAGCCGCGGCTGGAACACCTGGTTGTTCTTCAGGAAGCCCACCTGGCATGTGCATATTTGCTTCGCCCTGAGGGTCTGGCTGTTCTGGCTGTGGAACGTCCTCATCTTCATCCCAGTCTTCCAACACGCCGAGGTCAACGTTGATCTCCAGGATATTCTCATCATCATCTAGCCTGCCAGCGTTGTCCTCATTGTTCGCATTGTCGTTTTGGGAATCGAGACTGGCACGAGGTTGAATTTCCTTCAGCCAGCGCTTGACGTGCTTGCCCCACACGCGCTCATAGTACGCATTGTAAAGACTGCGGAGGTAGGGGAGCAACGCGAAGGACAAGCCTGCAGAAGGTGGCCAGTGGCCAACATCTGCAAAGGGGTCTGTATCAGGCTTTGTGACAAAGAAGAGGATGGGGAGAATGGGTAATATGCCATCAGCGAGGTTGGTTCTCGAGAAGATGAGCATGCTTGGAATACAGAACAAACCGATATCTAATCGGAGTCTCTGTCTCCAATGGTCGAGAAGCCTTTGCATGCCCATTTCTGGGTCCGGCGGCTGTCGCAAGAGCGGCGCTAATATCCTCTCGCCGTCTTCTTGGCCAAAGATCAGCATTACAGAGGATGCTCCATGAGCCCAGCATAGATACCAAAATGATGACACGCCCACAGTGAATACGCCAGGAAGCACCAACTTGCTGCCCATAATCTCAATGCTCTTGACCGCATCGACTACGTAACTCTTGGGCCGCGCCAGTTGTATCTCTGACTTGCATTGCGGACACAAAATCTTATCACCAGGATTTCGCTGCCTCCTTGAGCTGGGCGACTCCATGTCGGCTATCCAGTCCAACAAACATTGCTCATGTGCTTCCAGTGCACATGGACATGGACTTCGCCATTCGGAAGTAGTAGGGGTGTCCTCAGTCTCGTCCGAGAAGCATATCCAGCATTTTCTAGGTTCCTGCACGTCTTGCGGATTTGTTTGCGATGTCTGTTTCCCCGTCTGCTCCTCGGTCTCCTTGCGCTTGCCTGATGATGAGGACGGGTTCAACAGTATAGTTTGTGAATCTTCGGAAATGGTCGAATGTGCTTCACTATCGGCTCGATTCAGCGATTGTGACGACGAGGCTTCGGGACTAGCTGGTCGTTGCGAGGGTGATGGCCGCCGGTGCGATGGCGGAAGCGATGCCATTGCTATCGTTGGCGATTATATGGCGAGCGGTTGCCAGTTGAAGCCGAGCGTGATGTCAACTCCCGGGGCAAATCTGAAAGTCGTAGTCCACGTTGCGTTTCGCAGCTGATGAGGTCAAGACCGAGGATCGGGGAGCTTTTGGGCCGTGATCCATGTTTACCTACGGCCAGTAGCAAGTCAGTGGCTTGGTCAAGGCCCTCCCAGGGCTGTGGCTTGCATCCCTGCACAGCTGCACCATATTTATGTAGATTCACTAGCACAGTCTGCATTGGCTCAAGCACACAACGTTGCCTCAAGGACAATCACTGTGCCTAACAAGGCAAACTGAGTTTTCCATGAACGTGTGGAATCACGCAGTTGCACACTTATCTGCAAAGTCGGCTCCTTCTGTGGTCAATGTTGGCTTTACCTTCGTCGCTCATGAGCTCTCTACTGACATGTTCTCTTTATTTTTGACCCATTCCAAAGCGGACATTTTGGCTTCTAGTTACCTCAATTAAATGTTATTTGCTGCTCAAGGACTCTAATGACTCTCCAGTCGAATACACTACCACTCTCGATTGGGCTCTAGCTTTCTAACATTGGAACCTTCTGTTGATAATCTTTAAAAATGTCAACATCAGTCCGTCGCTCAAGCCGGGCAACAAAGCCGAGCACAAAATACGCAGTCGATCCGTTTGAGCAGTATAAAGACCTTCTCGTGCACTCATCTGATGACAGTTGTGCTCCATCAGAACAGGCAGAGGGTCGGGATGAACTATCATCTGACACTGAGTTCGATGCAGAACAAGCCGCCAAGGAAGTTCTTGAAGCGGGAATGGATATGGATGAGGACTCAGACGAACAGGATGACAATTTCGAGATGAATCAGGGCTCTGAGGATGATGACGATGAAGTTGAAGTTTTAGAATCAGCAAGAACAATGTCACATCGTAGGTCCAACGGGCGCGAGACATCAAAATTTCAATCTTCCGCCTTGCCCAAAGGCAGATCAGCTTCAATGAAGAAAAGTACGTCAAAGCGAAAAGCTGAAGGAGGCACTTCTGATGTTCTACCGATCTTTGATCCCATGGGAAATACAGGAGCAAAGGGCCGGAACGTTCACTACACACGTGGTATACCGGAAGCATTACATTCGCAAGGTAGAGAGAGCCGTTTGCTCTATGCAATCGGACCAGGGACTGAAGATTTGGTGGCGCATATTCAAGTCAGGGAACGATGGTTAAATGATGAAACTGTCCCATACCGTCAGGAGCGCAAAGGGAGGAGTGGTGGAGGCTTGGGCTACAGTCCCTGGTATCCAGAGGAAAAAAGAAACAAGGAAGCAGAAGTGGAATTGCGTTGGTATTACGATGAAGGCGGGAAGGAAATCTTTGAGCGAATGCAAGAGACTCGGAAGGTGGATATGAGTTACGCGCCGAACAACTATGCCCCTTCTGACGACATTATCGCGGGTCCAATCAACCAGCAAGAACTATACCCAGGACCCAAACTATTTGAGCAATGGAATTTAGGAGAGGCATACAGAGATATTTCTAGCGCTGGTGAACACCAATCCTGGATAATTAACGCAGGAGCGCGTATTCAAAGCTTGGAGTGGTGTCCTAACAAAGCCGGGACGTCACAGTATCTCGCTGTTAGCACGTCTCAATCACCACAAGATGTACAGATCCCTGAAGGAGTTTCTGCACCAGCGTACACACCACAGGCTGGACGGCAGCAATGTCTTCAAATATGGGAGATTTTTGCTGAGGGGGACAAGGACAGTGCTGCAAATAAGATCGACTATTCGAGGAAGCCTGTGCTTCGACAGATCATTTCGACAGATTGGGGGGTCTTGAAGAAGATGCGGTGGTGCCCGACGCCTGACCGAACAAATATGCAGGAGAAACGGCTTGGTCTGCTGGGTTGCATTTTCACGGATGGGAGGATACGCGTCATCGATCTCACTAATCCGCGAAGAGAAGACGGCGAGGTGGAATACGTTCACATCATCACCGCAGCCTTTGAATCAAAGCCACCTGAGACGATTTGCACCTGTCTCACCTGGCTTTCGAGCAGAAACATTGCAGCCGGTACGGCCGATGGCTGCGTAGCAATATGGACATTACCTGACGTCTTACGACGTACTTCGTCGATGAAGTCACGTGAGTCACGTCCTTGGTTCTACCAGCGACTACACCAGTCGTACATCCACTCCCTCACCAGTGGCTATCCCTCACGGCCCCACCTACTTATAACATACTCTTTCGATGGTCTTGTCCGTGCTACGGATATTCGCTCACCGACCTACGACACTGTGGTATCGCAGCGCTCTAGAATAGCGCAAGGCCCCGTTATATGGCACGATTTGACGCAGTCGGCGCTGAACATCGATGACAATTTCACTCTGAAAAGTTACGGACACAGACTCTTTCACAAGGCAGTTAGCATCGCCCGACTTACAGCATTTGGAGCCGATGTGAGCACGAGCTGTTTACATGCGAGTGTGCTGGTTGGATGCGTGGATGGTACTGTTTGGGTCACAAATCCAATACGAAGGCTTCGGGATCACAAGCACAAACCCCTGGTTCAATGCGTTTTAAAGCACGAATGGCGCCGTGCTTTGACTAGGCATAACTCTGCAAGCGGAGGCAGTCATGATCTGAATACATTAAAATCAAATCAAAACAATGCGGAAGACACAGAGCATCCTGAGTCAGTACTCACCCGGCCGCTCATCAGAATTTTAACAGGTTTTAAAATAACTCAAACAGACATGGGGCAAGAGAGCAGGATGAATGCCACGAAGGATTATGTGAGTTTTGCCACCGTGTATGAGGAACGAACGGCAGTTACGCAGGTGTCCTGGAACCCAAACCTAAGGGCTGGAACATGGGCGTCTGTGGGCACAGGAAGTGGGCTTGTGATCGTGAGAGATTTGGCAGCAGATTGATAACTAGCCTTGCAGATGATTGACGTTGTGAGGAAATTCTACACAACGTTTCTTGTCGCATGGGCCGAAAGCGCTAGCCTTTCGCAATTACGCTTCGGTGAATTGCGTGAGCATTTATGCTTATCAGCAGCACGGGTTCCCCCTCCTCAAACCAAAAAAAGACTCAAGAAAATTTTCGATGCCCACTGGCAACTGGCCAAAAGCAAATGGTAAGCATACATTGTAGGTTTGTAGTCAACCAATGAAGTCATTATTTAATCAAGAAGTATCTAGGCTGCATGTCAATTTGATGAACATCAAGTGCTCCAAGTGATGGCGAGCATATACGGGCTTGGCTCGTTAATATTGTAACTCAACGCAGCGAGAACACGACCATTTCGAGATCAGCTGGATATGTTTCTCATCGCGCCGCCGCCGCGCTTGACACTCTACCTACACTAGGCCATATTCGCCCGTGACAGTTGCAGTTACGGATAAACCAGTCTGCCTTTGTAACCAGGATCTTTGTCCCACTCCGGCCTCATACCGTATTTCTTTATATCGACGGAGTCCTTCGGGATCCCTTTTCTCTGCTGCTTTTTGGAATTTTTGCAGTTCTTCAGATGGACCGATCGTGGAGCATAGTGTTTAGAACCAGACAGGTAACGCATCTTGCAACGAAAGCAAAATACGCTCTTGCAAGCTTTGAGGCCGTTAGTCATAGTCGAGGAGCAAGGGATGAAAAATAAGATAACGACGCACATGGGCACTCAAAATCTTCACATGCCCCATCATGCTCCAAGATCTCGCCGCAACCAGCTGCTGGGCAACGTTTCGACAGACCAGTACCTCGTTGCAGGTCCTCGTTGCGACGATGTTGGAGCTCCTTGTCAACCAACGCCTTGATCGGATTGCATGTAAAGTTGTTCTTTGGATGAACGCCCTTACACAAGTCGCAGTTCATTCTTGCGCAGTCAGGACAGTTCCATATTGGCGCTCTATTCTCCCTCGAGCAGGCGCTACGATGAAGGAAGTGATGCATAGACCGTCGGCGGGGTACACCTGCGTAAGTGCATCGAGATTCATTGGCGTTGCCTTTGAAATAGCATTGTCTGTAACCAGGATGTTTACTCATGGCATCTTGTGTCGCATGTTCGTTGTACCTTGAGCGCGTATTAGTGACAATGCTCTTATCATGGGAAGAAAAACAATCACTTGTCCAATGTATCGGTGTCTGCAAGTCGTTTCATGTCATCTCCATCAAGCACCTGCTTGCAGCCCAGTTCCGGACATCCAATCTTTCTCCAGTTCCCTAATCCGACTTGAGCTGAGAGAAACCACTGCGCACAGGGTTTGCATAATGAAGCATCATGCTGGCATCGTGGCGTCAATGACGCTCCATGTGTGTACGTGACCGTTT
This sequence comes from Verruconis gallopava, assembly GCF_000836295.1. NCBI lineage: Eukaryota > Fungi > Ascomycota > Dothideomycetes > Venturiales > Sympoventuriaceae > Verruconis > Verruconis gallopava. The sequence goes on along the minus strand of NW_015622139.1, from coordinate 1,022,525 downwards.
CTGAACACACGATGCAACTAAACACGTTTTTCGCACTCAACAGCTGGAAGAACTCGCTGGAGCCCGTCACCAAAAATTCAGCTTCCCATTCCGAGCCAAAAAGAACCTACGTACACGAAAAGCGCGCTGTCGACAAACCTGTAGGTCTCCATTTTTCGACTGACCACGGCGAGTTTCCTTCGGCAGTCTTCGTGGAAGCATTCTTGCTGCCTTGTCACGACGGCCCAGACAAAGTTGATATCACATTGCGGACAGATAAGAGTCTTTGAACCAGTGTGATTGCCGGCGCACTTGGTCATTCGAGCGAAGGCCGACTCGCGAAGCTTTGTCTTGGGCTTCTTGCAAACTCTGCACGACTTGGCTGCACTCACGACCGGGTCGCTGTTCGCCACATGATCCTGTTCGCTCGCTTTGCGTTCAGGTTCGCAAAATTCAATGGCGGCATTGACTTTCCAGCATACTTTCCATACCTCGAGTTCAGCACGTTGCATACTGCGATAGCCACAGACTCGACTGACGAAGGTGGCAGGAGAGATCGAGAGGCGCCGGCGTGAAAGAGCCTCCTCAAGTGCTGTATCCCACTCTTGAAAGCACGTTGCCCCGCTTTATGCACAGCGTTCGAGCCGGCGGCCATGTAGCCTGAATGAACTAAGAGGCTGTTTCAGCCCGAGCTTTCTCTTTGCCTTCAGCAAGGCGTCGTCTGCAAGCCAAAGCCTTGGCAGCTAAATCGAGTCTTGAGCAGGTGAGCTCGACCGGTGAGGGTACCTACAAATGGCTGTTGGCAGAAGGTCATGCGGTCTTTATTCAGGTCGAGCCTGCCACGATTCCAGAGCATTCTTCACTTTCTGGCTTCCTCCCCTGCCCCTGATTGTGATACAGCGCACGATGTCCGACTACTATGACGTGATCTTTGTCAAGACTGACGATGGAGAGAGGGTAGACTTCAGAAATGTTGCAAAAGACACGACCATTCGTGATATGCAGAAGCAGTTGGTCCGCAAACTGAACTTGGGACGGTACGAGTGGAATACCTTCGAACTCCTTTTCGCAGGCGCCCCCTTGAAAAACAGTACGAACATGTGCCGACTATGATTCCTTAAGAAGTTCTAATGGTTTTGAATCATAGGCTCGACTTTGGAGCAAAGCGGCGTCCGAGAGGTAGATGTGGAAAACCAATCCGTCACGGTGAATACAGGATCTAACTCTAGAATTACAACCCGAAATCCGTTCTCTACTCTGTTCCGGATGATGACGCCGAGCATGGCCCTCCACCAGCTTACGTAGAAAAGGACCAAGCGAAAGATCCGTCTTCCCCTAAGAAAATTCGCAGCATGTTTGTCAACTGTAGTGGAAGTTCCAAGTTGCTGGCGGACGTTGATCTCAATTCCACCGCTGATGACTTACTCAAACGTCTTGCCGAAGAGAAAGGCGTCGACATTAGAGAGGCGCATCTGCTTTACGGAGGAAAAGAACTGTATGGGAGAAAAGGCTTGGTGCATTACGATCTGCATAAGGTCAGAACAACCGGTTTGTGAGCAATTCCATAACAAAAGCTTACCAGGTCTAAAGGACTGCACCGTATTCATCTTCTATCGCGGGCACGGTGGCTGATAGCCAAGCGGATTGATGGCTCGCCATGAGACTGGAAGTTACTGAGCCTCGGGAGGAAATAAGTGCTTTTAGTGCAAGATCGATGATTGGTGCCATAGTCCATACAACAGTAATTGACGTAATTTCCTTTTGACGGGGACAAAATGCTCCAGGGTTCAACCTCAGAGCTCCGCACCATAGCAAAAAAAGGGAAAATCATCCTCAGGCAGTTAAGAATGACTTGTGCCACGAATATGTTCCGCATTTTCTTTCTGCTGGAAGGGCGATCACTCTTTCCAGCGACCGCTTGGACGAAGAGCAAAAATATGCCCGCGACTGAGACGAGCATGCTTAGAACCACACCAGCTTGAAGCGTCGTCAGCCCAGATTTGGCAAGTTTCGATGACCTGACCAATGACTTCGCCGCCGGTGGTAGAGAAAATATATCAGACCACAGGTACCCCTATAATGGAAGTGCTCCGACGCTGTATAGGGCCTCCACATGCTGGAACTGTGCTATGTTATCCACATAGCTCGTGCGACTTATGAAACATGTGATGGAAACAAAGGTCGCTGGTAAGGGACGGCCGATCCAGATTAGCAGCGCATACGCGAAGGCCAAGCTGCGCCAAAGAATAGCCGCTGTGCTTGCGGTAAATATGAGCTGTACGAGCAAGCTCGTCAGGTGCAGCAGAAACAATTTCTCACGCGAGGACGTCCTTTTCGAAGCCCATTCTAGTCCGACGCTTTTGATGAGCCTCTTCGCTATCCATATCTGCAACTCTATCCTCCCAAGAACAAGCACCGAGAGCGCCGTGAGGGTCCACAACGAGAAGAACCACAACGCGGCAAAGCTTGCCGATCTACATATACCGTGTGGCTCGTTGTGGAACTGCCAAAAACGGGTGGCATGAAGGATTGCCTGAGACGACTCGTCAGCCATGGATTCTCTTCCGGACGTACTTCGTTCGCGCGCATGAGCAACGAAGTCAAACTTCACTCAAAGAGACGAGCAGAAGGTTCGTGAGCCTCAGATCAGGCAGGGAGAGAATGGCCAGTCAGGACCTGCCATGAAGAAAGGCTGCTGGGCGGGAAAGCCGTCAGCAGATGTGGGCGAGAAATGCATCCAGCAAAGACTGCTTTCTGGTAGGATCTCGTCACGCTGCTGTTCAGCTCGCAAATCTTCTTATCTGCGGCACTTGGTATATGCAGGAGCCTGAAAGCCGTGATCGCTTGGCGCCCATCAGACTGAGCAGGAGAAGACGTAGAAATCGCTTCATTCACGCCGGAAATGGCTTAGCAAGGTGACGAGACGTTCGCGGCAAAGCCTCTTCCTGGATGGAATGCTTACAAACGAAAGGTTCCTGTCTCAGCCTGAAGCTTTGACCGGTTATGGCTGCTCTGAAGCTTTAGATTTTATGTAAATCGGAATGTTGTTGAGGAATAAAAAAAAAAATCCAAGACCACAAGCAGCTCATGAGCAGTTCGACAGCCCGTCATGAAACTTGTCCCTCGCCTTGCTCTGGCCAGCACGCCATACTCGACGGCGACCAATTACGGCATACTCTGCGTGAACGACACGTGCGTCGACTCAGTGTACGGGCCCTGCTGCTCTACGTCAGGATTTTGCGGCAGTTCCGATAGTAAGTCATGAAGTGAAAAGCAATAAGGGGGAATGAGCAAGGGACAATGAAGTTGCACTTTTGGTGTGCAGAGCACTGTTTGAACTAACGTATCGCGACGAAGATTATTGTGGATTCCTGAACTGCGTGTCTGGCCCATGCCAGAAGCCAGATCTGCTCGCGAACACGTCAGACGTGATCGTCGAGGCGGCTGCGCTGTCCGTCCTGACGGAGTCGTCCGTTCGCAACGCATGTCTTCTGTGGATGGGACTGGGGGTGTTTCTAGCGCTGCTGTTCGTAGCCGTCGTGCTGGGCGCCATGGAGTCAGCGTTTGAGACGCCGACCGAGAAGACGCGACGCCTGGCTCGAGCCCGGGAAGCCAGAATCAAAAAAGCGCTTGCGAATGCGAGGGCAAGTCTGGACGCGGAGAAAAGACGGCGGGCGGAGCTGCAGGACGTCCATGACGACGAGATTGCCGACCACGAGCGTACGACGCAGGAGCTGCAGTCCCTGCGCACCCAGCTGATCAGCGAGGAAAGCCGTCACGAGCACCAGGTCGAAGAGCTCCGTCGACGCCTGAACGAGCTGACCGAGGATCGAACGCGTCTGAATCGCGAGCTCCGTGAGAAGAGGTTGGCTCTTGACGAGAAAACGCGCGAGGTAGACGAGCTAGTCTCCCAGTTTGAATTTCTTCAAAGCTCAATGGCCGCCGTCTGATCGTCGTCTCGGGCATCTTCTTTCCACGATCTTAATAGGGGTTCGATTTTTTCTACTTCCTTTTCGACTTCGCAAGAACATGGTTAAGAGCCGATCAGAGCGCGTACCGCGTCTCCTGAAGTGATCCAAGACAAGGAACGAACCCGAAGCGGCCAACATTGGGACAAGCGATCATGGTTTGAAGTTTTCAAACACCCATGCATCTGAAGTATGCTGGACGATGTCGTCAAGAGCTTCAACACCGTAGCAGGCGCCATTCGACGTTGAACACATGCGAGAGGGAATCAAGATCCGCCGTCCCCCCTCCCCCCACTTTCTCTCTCTCCTTCCCTCCGCACTGAGGCAAATAGACAAGTGAGCAGCTGGTCCCGTAAGAAGATCGTACTTTTGGACGAGCCACATCAGCCGGACTTGAACCGTCTTCCAAACCCACGCCGCCAATAAAAAAAAACACCGACTACTCGATTTTCACAATGGCTACACACAGGCGTTTGTTATGATATGCTCATACAGCGTTGACAGTTGCGACGCGGCCTGCGTGGTGCTGGTCAGATTTGGCCGTAGAGTTTCCCGCGCGCACCAAAATCGGGATGCGTTCATTGACGTCCCGCGTTTTGAAGCGCTATTTGCGCGACTAGCAAGCGAACATACACTTGAGGCTGATTAAGGTCGCATCTCTATGGAACATGCTCTCTCCGTCCACAAGCCACCACTTCGCAGAGAAGGGCGGCTCGCCTAGCTGCAATGCACAAGTGGATAGGAGGACACTCAATACGGGGGCAGACGTGTCGAAAGTCTGCACGAGCAACCATGATGATCCAGAGGCTGGACGACCACCGCGGGTTTTTGGATCGCGTCGCCGGACACGCGTAGATGGCCGACGCTTCGTCGCGTCCTATCCTGAACTTTAGCTTTGGGACACAAACTTTCTTCGCTCTACCCTAACAACAGCGGCCGGGGCGTCTCGCAACGCGGCTAGCCCAGTCGTTCTATGCGGCTCGACAAACAACGCCATGCAAAATGCGAAATTGGCCTCGGGCTCTCTCAGCTTTGGATCTTCTCGGTTCTTCACAGCGTGGAAGAAAAAACGATCGTGTTGCGCAGACGTTTCTCGGCGCGGTCGCTGTACTATGTGCACGCAGATGGAGAATGGAAGCTTGTGCCGAGCGGAATTCCCAGGCAAATCACGCGAGCGGCTCATCTACAAGTGACAGATTGCGCTGTGAGCACGACAGCAAGCCCCCGGCTGTTTCTCCTCGACAGGCGATGTTGCAGCTTAGCGGGCACCGGAGCGAAAGTCAGTTTTTTCGTCGACAGACGCAATCAGGCCAAGGAGCTGTTACCCAGCCGATCGTCGTCCATCGGCAGAAGAGATCGGGGTCCCATGACGCAGCCTCGTCGCGGCCTTGCGTACCCCTGATAGGATTCGCGTCCTGGAGCAATTGCTTGCCTCCAGAGCCGCCTCCGGCAAATACCGACCAACGACGTTTGCCTCACCAAAGCCCCAGCTGCTGGGCCGTTCGCGTGACGATTCTTTTTGGAGTCGTCCGATCGTGCAATCCCGCTTTGTGTGTCTTTTCCTTCCGCGCTTCCGATCAAACCAGAGGCGCTCGTCCTCTCAACCGCCCCCTCCACCAGGGGGAAAAAGGGGATCGCGGCCCGGTTGTTTCTGGCTTGAGGACGATCACGACCGACGGGTGGGGCATGGGCAAGAAGATGTGAAGACAAAAAACGAGTGTTTTGGTTCGTGACGCGGGCCAAAAGACAGCAGCGCAACGCAAAAGTCTCCACCCGGGAGAACGGGTGTGGGAGTGAAAAAGAGGTATCGCGCTGCTGCTGCTGCTGCTGCTGCTGCTGCTGGTGGGAAGCATCATGCAAGGTCCCAAAACTGGGCGGCGCCGCCGGAAATCCTAATCGATTGGCGCAGCGGGGCGAGCATATCCAAGCAAGACAGCCAAATGGGGAACTCTCCGACCCACCACTACGTACATGGCGAACGAACCCTAGCACGAGGAATTTTCCTTTTTTTTTCCGCGCCGTCTCTATCCCTCTCGTTCGCAATTGCTCATCAGAAAGAGGGGAAAGAAGAGCGGAAAAAATCCGCTGACCAATACATCAATGGCTGTTGGTCTGGTCGCCCAGTCTCTCGTTGCTGACACGTCCCCGAGTCGGGCGGGATGGCTCAAATGCTCGGAGCAGAATCTCCATGGCGTGCTGCGCCGGTAAGGGCGAGTGTGCAGATCAAACCACTTTGCCGTAGACGTGGAAGGCGGGGAAGGCGAAAGCCTCGCGCTCGAGGTGCAACCGTGGCAGAGCGTCTTGTTCTGATCTCCGAACGTTCTGTTTTGGTATCTTCAGTTAGCCTGCGACGTGTAACGAGAAGCAGCACGACAAGGCAGGACGATGCGTCGCAGCGTCTGGGGAAAGCTCGCTGCGGCGAATAGAGAGGCGCAGATGCGCCCAGGGGCTGGACGCTGCACGATCCGCGGGAATGCCATTGATGTGCGGCAGAATCACACAGCTCTTTGACGGTTCTGGCGGGGAGTAGCGGGAAGCGCAGCAGACATGCGTTCCTCCTGCGACGTGCTTTGCTCACGATGGGGTGCAGATCCGTCGCGAAAGCTGACAAAGTGCAGCACGCGAGCTACCGAGGACTGCACAGTGCTGAAGGTGCTGATTTGGCGTGTCGAACGTTGAAGCTTATGATGGGATTGTGATGGACCTCCGACGTCACAGTCCGGCGCGTTTCGCTAGAGACGACTCATGAGGCGGGGCCAAGACGAGCCGCTAACGTATTATTAGTTGTGATCAGAGCAGTGAACTACTGATTAAACGACTGATTAACCCGACCAAGCTTGGGCAGGTCCTGTCGTCTGGCTGGATCCGCGAGCCACGAGCGAAGCAAAGAGAGCAGGATCCCTTTCCGAAAGCACGACCACGGGAAACAAAACAAGGGGGGGGGGGGGGGGAAGAAAAGAAAAGAAAGGAAAAAAAAAACAGAACATGACGAGGCTCTATTAGCCCAACCATCTATCACATGACCTGTTGCCTGTCAGTCAGCAGTATCAGTCAGCAGTGAGAAGGGCTCCTCATTGTTGGAAACCAGACAAAACGGAAAGAAATGGTTTGATATTTTTTTTTTCCTTTTTTCCCCTTCGATATTATTTCTTCCCGCGCAGATGGCTAGGCTGGACCGAGGATGCGGGTGGCGGCGCACAAATTTTACACCCGCAATTTTTTTTTTGTCGATGGGCAGCATAATACCGTAATGAGAAAGGGAATTTTTTTTTTTCCCCCGTTCGCCGTCAGCCCGATTCTTTTCTAAGCCATGCGTTCCCATTCGCTGCGACCTGACCCGAGGGCACCGAGCTGTCGTTGGCGTTCGTGCAGGGCATGTGGTGGTGCGGCGAGGAAGATCAGCTCTTTGGCAGCAAGAGGTGCTGCAGCACGTCGTCTCGCGGGCACTTATAGGAAGACGGAGAAGGGAGCAGGAGCCGTGGGCGGTCGTGGTAGATCAATCGTTCGACCAAGGCGCCGCAGTCTCAGCGCTCGCTGCCTGAAGCTTCGCTAACGCGGCTGCATCTTCGAGCACGGCGGCCGTTGTTTGTTGTCGTGTGCTGCCTTGACTTCCTGTGCAAACCAAGAGCCGTCAAGCGCCGGATCTGCTCCTCGTTTCTTCTTCTTCCTCATTGCTGACTTGGCTTGGTCGTGACTGGATGCGCTCACCTTTAGCCTTCAGCGCTCCTCGTATCTCCCTCCGGCGGACCAGCAGCATCATCGTCATCGTCATCACCATCGAGCAGGGTCTCTCTGTTGAAAAAACCCCCCCCTCCTCCTCCTCCACGTCTGTCCCTCAGCCCTTTGCCCACTCATCATCTCTCCCCTCCATCACAGACGTATCCGCTCCTCCAATACAAACGCGGTCTTTCTGCCAAATCATCTGTGTGTTTCGTTGCAGCAGACTGACTGTTTTCGCTTGAAACACAGCCTCACCATTATTTTTCGCCCAACTGAAGCCTGCGCTACCCACCGGGGCCAACCCCCCCCCCCTGGCTGGAGATCGGGCTCAGGCTAGGCCTTGCTACGTCAAACAAGAAAAAAAAAATCGAGCCCCCGTGGGCGCACGCGAGAAAGCAGAGAGCTTCGCTGCGCCCAGGGGCAAAGAGGCGATCCATCCCGACAGTAATCTCTCTTTCCCTGTCTGCTGTCGCCTCTCTCGCCTCTGACGGCTCTCACGTCCCGCCCGCTGGGAGCCAAGCAGACAACGTAGGAAGAAAGGGCCAGAAAAAACTGCGTCCAGCCCACCAAGAAACTGCTGCCTCGTCGTCGCTCACCGGCGCCAAAGCCGAGCAACCCCAGCAAAGGCCAGCCCGCGCTGCGATCCGTCGCACATCCGCACGCTTTCGCCGCCTGTGTTCTCCCCCCTCTCTCGCGCCGTCCGTCAGTTGCGCTGGTTCTGCCTTTTGGGACCTTCCGTGGCCTTTGCTGTATTGGTGCAAGCTCTGTATCAGGACTCACCGTCTCATGCGCGAGCCCAGCGTCCTGCATCCGAGCGCCAATCAGTGGGCGTGCGCAGCCTGCGCTCAGCCGACCCCCCCAGTCGGCTGTGCTGCACGATCCTGGAGTCGCGAGCGTCAAACAATCTTTTTGCATCCTGGAACCGCTTTTTCTGCCTCGTCCCCCATCGCCATCACAAACCACATTGCCCACATCTCCCCAAAAGCCCCTCTGCGCCTCTGCCCAGCGCTGCCAGACACAACGTTCAGTCCGCCCTGCTCTCCGCCAGAAGACTGATCGCAGCCGCCCGTACCATGCCCTACAACACCCGGCGCAAGTCGGTCTCGCTGTCGCAGCTGGGAATCCATGTGCCTGCCAGCTCGCGATCGTCATCCCATCGCTCACCGCCTGCCTCAGCTACCACCCCCCCCGCCGACGAAGACATGCAGCACGAACAGCAGCATCCGAGCAAGAAGTTGAAGAGATCGCACTCGTCGGCCGGCGACGAGCCTCTCTCGCCCATATCTACGTCGTCGCCGTCAAGAGCTTCGCCACCTGCCCTGAGGGATGACCCTCTCCCACCAAGCGCCGGCCGCGTGGCGCCGGGCGTCGACGCGACCACTCCGCCGCCAGAGGCCGGCGTCAGCAGGGTCGACACGGAGGGCATCAACGACGAAATCGTCGTCGCCGTCATACAGCAGCTCGAGAAGACGGGCAACCGCCCGCATCTGCTCAAAGAGCTCGCTGCCATCCTCCAACACAGCCTGCCCATCGTGCAAAGGTAAGGCCTCTTCTCTTGCCTACACTGTCAACGGGTGTTCTGCTCTTTGGATCAATGTGCTAACGCGTCCTTTGTTGCGTTGCAACAGCTCTGCGAACCAGCCCGCCATCATTTCCTCGCGGCTTGCCACCTACATGAAGCGTCCGTGGACGGCGCTGGCTCCGTGTCCCATAGGGAAGGAGCTCATCGGCACCCACCCAAAGCGCATCTACTTCTACCTCACCACTCAGCCGAGGCAAGCGTTCCCGGATCCTCCGGAACGCGCAGATCAGGCCGCGCGCATCATCTCGCCGTCGCTCACCTCGGCCGAGAACGAAGAGGACGACAAGCAGGCCAGGAGCCGCGCTGCCTTGTCGCCCTCGCCCGAGGTTGACCTCTCGACGCCGGAGCTTGAGCAGTACGAGTCGCCCTTGGAAACTGAATACTTTCCGCACGGCCACGCGCTCTCCCGGTTCCAAGCGCACGACGGCTCGACCACCAGCCTCGCGCAGAGTCAGTCCACCCCGCCGCTCGAGGGCGACGAGCGCGAGTTCACCCAGACGGCCACCTCGTTGCAGCAGCGTCACAAATCTGAGTCCATGGATTTTGCCACCCGGGCGCCGCCCGCCACCAAGGTCGAGCCCGTGGACGAGATCATGACCGAAGATTCGGAGGAGAGCCGGGCGCGCCACAACCGGTCCGACGCGGCCGCTCTGTTTGGCCAAGGCGACAGCCATCTGTCCATTGCCAAGGTATCTTTCATGGAGAGCAGCCCGATGCTGAGACCGCAGGTCGACTTCGACATGCTTGTCACGCACAAATTGGAAGTACACGACATACGGCTCTCGGACGAGTACGACTCCAACTTCCTATGCGAGACGGTCGAAATGGACGAGCTTGACGATCTGTTCGCCACGTATTAGAGGCGCCCCTGACTCCTTTCGACATCCGCGCATAGCTCTGTTTGGGCCGTTCATCCAAGTCGAGCAGGAGCCCGCGGCGTCTTCCCGGGTCCGTTCGTTCTTGGGTGGGGGGGGGGGGGGGGGGGGGGGGTTTTTTGGCCTCCCTCCCTCTAATATTCCCTTTCTATCCTCGCATCTACTTTTTGGACGGCCACTGCATGTTGTCATTTTTTTTTCATCTCTTTTTTTTTAACATTAGATTTGGGGGCCATGCACGCATGCACGATAGTTTCATGGATTGATTGATTTATGTTTCGGGCCAGAAATCTGCTCTAAGCTGGCTTAGGTAACAGCGCACCGGATAAAGTCTGTTCGGTGCATAGGGAGCCTTGTATGTGTGACTATAGAACGTTGTCGTTGTTGTCGATTGGCATCCCTGGAAGGGAAGAGGGCCATCGGAAGACAAGAAAAGCGCTTGGTGCGATATGATGCAATGCATGAGGAGACGCAGAGTGGGAGACTGGACGTGGGAAAAACGACGATACCAACCACGCATGCACCTTCGCGTCTTCCTTTTTACGGGTTTGTTTTTTATTTCCTCTCTATCATTCTTCAGCGGGTGGAGGGAGAAAGCACGCCTTTGTATAACTAGCACTCTGAATCGTTGGGCTGGGGGGTGGTTGAACAAGCTGATATCCATGTGCTGCTACTTTCTCCTTCTCTTCGTCATTCCCCTTTTGATCATTGCTTTTGCTTCTTCCTGGCGAAAGAGGGGCTGGGGATCAAAAACTCATGGGAGGTAACGAGGTTGGCGTCAATTTGGTGGTTGTTTTTTTTTAACATATATTTCAATTTTTTTTTTCTTTCTCTTTTCATCGGGTGCTTGTGTAAATTCTTGCAAAAGACCAAGTTACTACGAAACAGTCCAAGAATATAAAAAGAGAAATCCAGACAGTCAAGAGTTTTTTTTTTCTTTTCTTTTTTCTTTTTAAATTAAAAAAAATTTTTTTTACATATGTTAGAGACGTAATTTTGATTCTGTATAAGGAACTTAAAACAAAAACCCTTTCGCTTCGTTTCCTTCGCGAAAGAAGGAATACGAAAGGTGACGGGCGAGATGTCAAGCTAGAGCGTGAAAATAGACGAGAGGGATAACAAAGGAAGATAAGATGCTTGCACGCGTCTCCTCGCTGGCGCCGCTTTTGCGAACGTACGTCGCGATCGTGCATTGGCAGATCCGCTTGTATACACATCTACACACATCTACACACACATACACACACACACACATATATATATATATATGTACGTATGTATGTACAGATGTACACGTGTGTGCGCGTACGCGATTTAAAGCTTCGCATCGATTTTCGCACGTCCCAGCTGGCGGCCTCGTCCGGACGCCGGCGCCGGGCTGATTGAATTTGCCATTTTTTCTTCATTCTCTTTTGAGTGGTCCTTCGCGCGCAACCGTCGAGTTCGGTCCCGGCTGCGTGGGTTTTACCCAGCCCATCTATACAAGTACAGGCCGCAGCGCGCAAGAAGAAGCCGTTGTGCTAAAATAAGGGTTTTTTTTTTTTAAAAAAAAAAAAGCTTTGAAGTTAAACCTGATGCGCACGCGCCAGTGGGGCCACGTGCAATTGCTGCCTTTTTGTGAGAAACGGCGGCGCCCTTGGGGTTCCGAGCAAGAAGAGCGCTTGGGTGCTTTCGCTGTCTTTTTTTATTTGTCCCCTACCCCTTCCTTCTCCCTCCTTTATTCTTTCTTTTTTTTTTTTTTAACTTTTTTTCCCTCGTTCAGAACGGTGAGGAAATAAGGTTGCGCGCGCGTGTGTGTGTGTGTGTGTGTGTGTGTGTGTGTGTGTGTGTGTGTGTGTGTGTGTGCGTGTGCGAAGGAACCGTGTGTCGAGCAGTCTTTTGCCGTGCGTCACACGCCGGCCTTGCGCGCACCGCGCCAATGGACGGGGGCCTGGTCTCGAGAGATGTGCATTCGCCGTTTGACGACGCGCGCAAGTGGCGGTGTTGCCGCCGTCTTCTTCGAGCTCTCGACGTCGAGGACCAGTCCATGGCGCACTCGGGTTTCCGTCGACGTGCTCTTCCGGCGCGAGTGATTGTCGAGGCCTGTTGCGTGACTGTACATGTGTGGCTGTTGGCATGGGATGAAGGAACATCTTCTGTTCGAGGAGAAGCGAATCGCACTCAATGTAGCCTTTCTACGCTCTGTGCTGGCTCACTAGTCCCCCTCCTGAATCTCTTGTTTAAAGGCCGATAGACAAATAAAATCGTATATCAAGACCAATCTATTGCTTCACTACTGCTTGGTCATTGCATATCTTCCCCTTCCTGGCCGAACAATCTGTCAACCGCGAACCCCACCGCCCATACTAAAAACTCTTCAATCGCAATACGCTTGACATGTAGCTCATGTGTGTTGAACCAAGATAGCTGTGCAAGCTGTTCCAACTGGCCAAATTATGAGACAGATTGTCTTGTGATCAGCAACAGCAAAGGTTTAACAACACACCTGAGACATCATTAGCAGAATGCGAGAAGTAGGAATGCTAAAAAAAAAATCACACTATAGATCTAAATCACTTAGGTGTCGTGGAATAAGCAGACTTGGATCACCACATGATTTACGTGGGCTGAGGTCCAAACGACGACCTACAAATGGCGGCGCAAGAGACGACCATTTTTTGTTATTGGCAGCGTTGTTCAAATACTTCTAATGGAAATGCACGTCTCCTAATTTGACCGCGATGGCTGCTGATTGGCAGAAACAAGTACGGGTATCGAATTTCGAATCACTCGTTGACGACGTTTCGCGAAACGAAGGGTCGAAGGCGCAGCTTTTTGGTCGACGGTCATTCTCCATTCTAATTGGGGGTTATCGTTTTCGTGAAGGTGATGAGCACACAAACGCACAATGGGACAAGGGGTGCCCAGCACAACGATTTCCAAGGCGTCCGACAGCGTGGCTGGCCGTGATGCATATGCTGAACGGGCTTGTTAACTTTTTCTTCGAATGCATGCACGTGAAGTCCAGAGCACAAAAACTTGTTCCACGGACTGGGCAGCATGTGATTAATTCTAGTTGTTGCCTCAGCTGCCGCAGCAAGGCTTCGAATCAAAAACACTCACTCCGCTGTTCTCAAGACATAGTCACGCGACAAGGACCGCCAAACCCGACACCCGCCATAAAATAAGGGCAAAACTCTCATATACGTCTCATATGCGCGAGGCCAGTCTGTCTGCTGGATGTGTAGTCGAACTCTAAGCGCAACGCATCCGAGCTCGGAGGGCCTGTGACCAAGCTTCGAGTGCCTCTGTTTCGGTCTCGAGAAGAGCCGCGCACCATGTCCCGGTACCACGACGAGACCGAGGAAATTATCATCACCACCGGAGGATCTAGCCGGCGGGATGACGGGCGGAGTAATGAGCTGATTGTTCCAGTGAGGACACACCATTCGAGAAGTCACAGTGGATCCAGATCCCCGCGTCCTGACCGAAGTCCGGATCGACGGCCACGGCCAGGCTACAAACGACTGATAGCATGTTGCGATGGTCTGTCGCTCACCTGAATCTGCTTTAGACTTGCCGCTGATTGGATTGTCTCCAGGCACATGGCTAAATAGCGATGATGGCATGCTCAATGGGGAGCTTGCCGTGCCCAGCAACGTGACTAGGATGTCCAGGGCTATCAAGTCGCAATCTAGAGACGGAATCCCCCAAATTGTGTACTATCATCGCGGCGTTGGAAGCCAGGGAGGGATCGTGGACAGGGTGTTCATGGGTGAGTGAGACCGCACGACAAGTGCGGCCAACACAATGACCCGAACAGCGCTGATTCTCGCACCAGGTGCTGTTGGGGAAGGTCTTGGTGACGCAGTGAGGGAAGCGTACTCTTTCATTTCGACCAACTACACACCTGGAGATGAGATCTTCCTGATCGGCTTTTCCCGAGGAGCGTTCACTGTTCGTGCCGTAGCTGGAATGATTGGGACCGTGGGGCTTCTTACAAAGAAAGGCCTCCCGTACTGGCCCGAGATCTTCAAGGACGTAACACATGCTCACGACAAGCATTATAGACCCAAGGAGCCCAATTTGCCGTTTCCCAACAAGCCGCGCATGGGCCCGGCGTACAGAGAAGAGTTGTGGCGGAGGGGAATGACGGACCTTGACGCCATGGTAAAGGCGATCGGGGTTTTCGATACCGTCGGTTCGCTTGGTCTGCCTCGCATTGACCCGCTTGTCAAGATTGGCCTGCAGAGAGATCAATCTAAGGAGATGCGATTTTATGACACGAAGCTGGGACCGAACATCGAAAACGCCTTTCAGGCGTTGGCCTTGGACGAGAAACGCGCGGCCTTCAGCCCCGCAGTGTGGGAGCGGCCTCCGGGCTGTCGAACGAAGCTGCGTCAAGTCTGGTTTCCCGGCGTGCACAGCAACGTCGGCGGCGGCTACGACGATCAGGAGATCGCCGACATAACGCTCGCGTGGATGATGGCGCAGTTCAGCCCTTTCTTGGACATGTACGACGACTACATCATTCAGCAGTGGGAGGAAAACCAAGCGTACTATCGCGAAAGAAGGAAGAAGCCACGGCCGTGGAGCTTTGGGAAGATATACAATTCGTCGACCGGGGTGTACGCGCTCGGAGGTAGCAAAACCCGCACGCCAGGCTGCTATTATGCCACGGATCCGGATACAGGCCAACCGACCGATCGGCCGTTGGAGGACACAAATGAGTACGTCCACCCCTCGGTGCGGACCAGGTTTGTGCTTCGCGGCCCGGGTGAAGAAGACAAAGGCGACTACCAGCCCGAGGCGTTGGACGATTGGAAGCTGGTTGTCGAGTATCCGGACGGAGAACGAGGCGCGCCGGAGATCTATTGGAAAGCCAGGTTCAAGGATCGCAACGTGAGCACGAGGATCCTGCCGGAATGTCCGTTGTGGCGCGTAGAGCGCAGGCTGCTCGGCATGGATCCGGAGATGGAGGAGGAAGTGATGAATCCGCCGCCGACGTCAAGGAGGCAGAGACGAAGTACTTTGGGTCCACCACCTTGAGAGATGTCTGGCCTCGGCTCTCATTTGGTGCTCATTTCGATGTCGTGTTCGCATAAACATCTCTGACCAAGGTATTAAAAATTCTTTTTTTTTAAAAAAAAAATTCACGGTTTGGTTTTACTTTTTAAGGTCTCGCGATAGAAAGGATTGCCAAAATCCAAATCTCTTTTGTGTGAGTCAGGTCATGTCCGACTCGATTCGGTAGCCCGCGTTTCTGGACGCTCTGGACACGCAAAGAAGCGCTCGACCTCTGATGGTCGAGTGAGTGTCAAGTGAATGGGACGTACAAACATGCGCGCTTTCCCGCCTTTAGCCACCTGCATGCCGGGTAGCAGGGTGAGCTCTCCGTCAACGATGAACACGAGTGATCTGTCGTGCACGTAGTAGCCATTACTCGATAGACAATGGGTCTAGAGTAGTATCCTTTGAAAAAAAAAATTCTCTATTGTCACAGCGAATTTACTCCTGGACCGCGTCGCACGAAGGGCCACATTTGCCTCGCCTTTCTTACTCTTCCTCTTGACAATGCTCGACTCAGGCGGCGTCTACCATCCGCCTCACCCAGCCAGCTTCGAGCGCAGAGCAGCCGAATTTTCGGTCAGATTCGAGCTGGCTCTTGGCCGCTGTCCTTCCCTGGCTTCTTGCCTTCACCCCTCGGTCTCCAACATCGTCCGTAACTAACGGCCGTGCCGTGGGGAGGCGGCGACACCGAAAAGCGACGTGGTGGTTTCTCACATCGACAGTCCACCGTCCACAATGCCACCGTGGCGATCTACGCCTCGGCTGTCGACTTCGCCGTTCAATCCTGTTCAGACGAGAGAGGCGCATGAACTTCAGTCGCGGCCCAGACGACCGTTCTTTGCGCTCTTCCAAACGTACGTCGTCTGCGCATGTGACCGCCGACACGTGTCGCGCGGCAGTAAGATGAGCGTGCGCATTCTGGCTGGCAAAGCAGCGCAGGAGAACATTGAGCTGATGCGCGGGCTGCTGCAGCTAGAGAGGGAAGACGATCTTTGGTTCGAAGACGAACGCGGCGGGAGCGTTGTTCCCGACTACGACGGACTTGAAGGCCAAGCGATGAAGGTGAGCGTGTACGTCAGGCGCAGAGACGGCGAGTTCATAAAGTCGCTGTCGAGACACAACGTCGAAAGGCGGTTCGACATACACGAAGACACGGCTACCGAGGGGCGGGGAGCGGGAATAGAGGGCTGGTACGAAGGGGGGAAATGCACGTGTTATCAATGTGTATTGGGTAAGGAGCGAGATGCGTATGAGGAACATCTTCAGGTGTTGGCTGCACAATTGGGGTCATGGAGCTCGTCGACTGCGCGAGCAGAAGAGAGTATTCCGCAAGAGAGCGTGGCGATACAGGAGCTGGGCGCAGACTCCATCCACGACACGCCTCCGATGCGAGGCGGTGAAATCGAGCTCGACGAGACGGTCGATCGAGACTCGACCAGAAGCAACGCCAGCGCGCTCGACACCGGCTCTTTTGATGAACATATCGTTACAGAGTATCATTACGGTAGGATTATTCCAGGCCCGGACTCGTACAGCGTTGAGCACGCATGGGAAGAGAAGAAGGCAAGGACCAGCCGCATTGCGCCGTGCAGGATGATGATGATGACAATGCCGACAGACGACGACTATCGATCTGCAGCTTCCATTCTGCGGAGGATGAGGTGAGCTGGGGAACGGGTTCGCTGCCCCGCAGCTCACCGTTGTGTCAGTCAATCGATCGTAATATGCATCTCGTCAGAAGGAACATGCCGCAACTGGAATGTGGAAATCCATAGTCTTTTACTGACAACTAAGGAGTGCTCGCTCGCGTGAGATTGAAGGGCACGTACGAGAAATCTAGCGCCTCAGGCAAGAAAGATCGCGACTGCTCCGTTGAAGTGAGTTTCTTTCAGTCAGGATGGCAGAAACCTGCAAAGCCGAGCTGACGGTCGTGCATGAAGCAAAGTGTCAGGCTGGGCGACGGCGCTGCAAGAGAGCGGTCAAGAACAGGCATGACCGGCACGCAAAGCTGGATAAGATCATATGAGTGCATTGATGTAGAATCGAAATGGAGCAGACACATCAAATCTGGACCATGCACCAGTGATCGTCGTAGTAGCAGCCTCGGAAAGTTTCCGTTTCGCTTTCCTTTTTTTTTTTTTCCAATTGAGAATTCAAACAATGCTGGTTGGATGGAGGGAGACGCGCTTCCCGGAACGGCAAATGTTGCAATTGCAGTACACATATGAGCAACTCAGCTGTGTGAGCGAAACAGCGGGAAAGGTTGATAAGCCCGACTGGGCTGCGGCTTTGACTACTATTTCCGGCACGCATGTAAGAGAATTGTGAGGTCGCACGGCTCATGCGTCGAATGGCACTAGATGGTGCGTACTGGCAGCACAAAAACTTAGCGGTCCAGACCAGGTGGACGAGGGCGTTTTTCGCGTGTCGTTTCGCGCTTCCTGCGCATTTCTCCCCCATCTCGCTTGGACGACGGGGGCAGGCGATCTACCTGCAACGACAGTAGGAGGTGAATTCACACGCTCGCTACGCTCCGGGCAAAGCAGCGAAGAGGGTCAGAAGCGCGATTTAAGCTTCGGAATCGTCGGCAGGCCTTTTGCTCTGACCTAGCTGGCCCAGCGAGCCCATGGCAGATGCCGCGACCCGACAGCTACGGCATGCCGTGGGAACCCCATCAACATTTGTCAGCCATTAGGAATCATTTTCGACTGTGGAGAAGAAAGGTGACGATCTGCCGATGCCGTCGTGCGCAATCATGGCCTCATCGGGTAAGAAAATTAGGGTAGAGGCGAGAAAAGGCAGAGGGGAAAGGCTCGACGAACGTACGCGCAAGCGAAGACCATGGCCTGGTACGGGACTGATGAAGCAAACGTGGATTTCATCTGGTAAGAGTCCAGTCAACGTTAGCTAAGAGCGACAAGGCCTTGGAGATCTATTCCTGTAACAAGTACGTATAGATATCTCCCAGGCAGGCCAGGGTCGCGATACGATAGACAAGCGCTGCAGCTGAGGAAGAGACGCCCGGGGGAGGCAATCAAGAGCGAGGCTGCTTTGGGAGTACAAGACGTCGATTCGAGGTCCATAACACTGGCTGGAAGCAGCTAGGCTTGGGTTACGTTCACGCAGCTGGAGAGCAGGCGGGCGCGTGATTGGCGCTGGGTGTCAATTTCGTAAGCAGGCGACGTTCGGCGCATACACCCGAGCGAGAGCAACTCGGCGAGACGGCGACCTGCCAGGCCAGCAGCAGGCGTGGGCCCATTCATCCTCGCCGTTCTCACTTTCCTCCGCCGATGATCAGCATCTGTCCTGTTGTTCTGATGTCGTCCTGTCACGCTGCGCGAGACAAGCGAACGTGAAAGCGTGCATTGTCGCTGAGGAAAGGCTCGCTTTTTGCAGGCCGGATCGCATTCGTTCGGTGACGGCCAGCGGCGAGGCCAAGGTGTGGTGTTAGTCAGAGCCGACGCTTACGTTAGCTGGATTGGTGCGTTGGAGAGGGCTTGCAGCGGGTCAATCTCCACTGCTGGACACTCCGGCCCAGGACGAAGAGAGACGCGACACTTTTCTGTGCAGCGACAGCCAGGGACAACTCTGCGACTGGAAGTGCGAGGGCCTCTACAGGGACCACGGCTGCGTCGACTGCAGAGACTCCTGCCGGACCCGTGCCGGCACCGGCACGCACGACTCTGCTTTGCACGGCCGCGGACGGCGAGCGCTGTCTGTACGACGTGTACGACCTACGGTATCTGCACGACCCGTGCTACGGGCACTGCTGAGGATTCCGGACTGGCCCCAGGGAGCATTGCGCGGTGCGCGTGCGCCTCATTGGCCGCAGCTACTCGCACGCCTCGTGCCTTCCTCGCAGCGCCCTGCGCTCTTGCCTTTCCCCTTCGCCCTCCGCGCCTGCCCTCGCCGAGCGAGCCAACCGCTACGGGTGCCCCCCCCGCTCGCGGCCCCTCCCCCCTCTCCACCCCCCAAGAAAAATCTTCGCATTTAAAACCCGCCCTGGCTGCCCGCGTAGTCATCATCCATCGTCAGGTTTTAGTCAGCCGCGCTCCAGCTTAAGGTAACCCGCCCCAATATGCTTCCCTCTTTTGTCCTTCATTTCACAGCCATGTCAACCTTCCACTGCCCAAAGCTTTGGCTTGTGTCGTCCCTCCGTCATCAGCCCCAGTCGGGTCGGTCTCGGAGCCGTCATGTGTTCTGTTACGGCCACGCTTGGCCGCGATTAATAAGTCGACCTGTTCACATCGTTCTAACTGCACGTCCTAGTCCCGCCCGCTCCGGCACCCATTATTCTGACATAAAGTTCGCATAACCCAGCCGAGACGCGCCGCCCCAGACACCCACCTACCCGCACCCTCACAGGTACCCTCAGCCTGGGTTCCGAAACACCGCTTCACTCGGCCCTCGAATACCTCTAATACCACGCGCCATTGGCACCATTCCCTCGCTGTGCTATTTAGCGTAATCATCGACTCTCGTGTGGCCCCCTCTGTCCTGCTTGAAACAGACTACGCGCTTATCCTTTTGCTGACGTAGCGTGCCTGCCCGGAGCTGTGCAATATCATGAGTTAGTAATCTTGGCCTTCCCTTGTTCTGCTCCCGTCCATGATAACGCTCGGAAAGTCAGATTTGACTACGGGCCACATCTTTGCTAATATGAATAAAGGCTTGCGCGAACATCTACTAGCCGCCCAGTCTGGGCAGCCAGCTCCGCCCGCCTCGAGCCCGACGCTGCAAGACATACACTCAAGCTATCAGACGCCCACTCACCACCACATAGATCCAGCAATCGGCGGCAGTCCTGGACAGCCAGTACCGCTTCACGAGATGGAAGTTGACGGCTCCGAGACTCGCAGGGGCAGGCGCGAGTTATCGACGTCCAAGCGAGCCGCCCAGAATCGCGCAGCCCAGCGCGCATTCCGCCAACGCAAGGAACAGTATATCCAGTCGCTCAAGGACCAAGTGAAAGAGCATCAGACACTTGCACAGAACTACGAGACCATACAGAAAGAGAATTTCCAGCTGCGTCAGTACATCATCACCTTGCAAGCCCGTCTCCTCGAGTCACATACCGAACTTCCACCCCCGCCGGACTCAATTGACCTGTCGCGCGGTCCACCCGTGATCGCCACGTCGTCGGCGCCGACCGCACACATGGCTTCACCTATGCTGGAGAGTCAATTACAGGCCGCCGCTGTGGCGGCCTCGAACGATCAAGAGCAAGAGGATCGCAAAACAATTGTCAAAGGTGCGATATGTTGATTCTTTTCGTATCTGCCCGTCTGTCGTCATCTCCGTCGCAACGACACGACCAACGTAACATCACTCGTAGTATCTTTGCGCCGGTTCGACCTCGCACTTCTGGCACATAAACCACTTTCCTTAACTCCGAATAAGTCATTCCTCCACAATACAGGCTTTCGCTGACATTCACAAAAGTGCAGCCCACGGACAGTAGCCCGAACCAAGCATCCAGAGACGCGAGTGGGTGACTTTCGCCCTCCATATTCTCGCGAAATCTTCACCCCTTGCAACGACGTTCACGCCCCTTGAATCTTTACGTTCCGATACCTTGATTTTCCCCGGTACACCTTTCTCATCGTTTTCCCGGTTTGCATGGCTCTCTATGAGCGCACTTACCTATTTCCATCATCCAAGCGAAGCGGTTCCGATATCAGCCCGACGCTTTTTTTTTCTATACTACTCGGCTAGGGGGAGTGCAAACTCGAATAGGCGTTCAACTGGCGTTGTCACTTTTGGCCCGGAAAAATCAGGTCGGCCATGGGCATGTTTACATGTCGACCGTTTTTGTTTTGGCGCACACACTTCTGTAATGTCATGACGCGGTTTATTTCCACTCGCGTTGCTCTTTGGGGGACCGGGAAGGAGGCCGAATTGCTGCGATCGAGGAATGCAAAGCAAGAGCGGGTCACGAAGCGAGAAGAGTGGAAACACTGGAACGATCCAGTAGGTGTACGCATATCCGTTTGCTTGTTCTGCGTGCATGTGTGGCAATGCGTTCAATCCGCCTCGCGCAATCTGTCTCCCGTTTGTTTTTCCTGGGCGTGTATTGATGCCATTGTTGCTATTATTGGTGTAAAGCTCAGCTTTTGATTCATGTATGACTACATCCTCCTCGGCTGTAGTGCCGTGTTATTGGGTGACTGGCAAAGTTGAGTTGGTAGAAGCATGGGGTCTGGTGGTGGAATGGGCCGCAGTGGTTGGAGGAAATTTCCCCCATGTCCTGGGCATGATTAGTCACGCAGGCTCGAGCTTTTTGATGGCTGAGCTAAGGACCATTTGTGAGCAGACTGTCATGCGATATTTCGACTCAGATCAGCCCAAAAGAAAAAGAAGACTTTTCCTTTGCTTACAGATTACCACGGCATTCTAAGCCACCAGCGCCTCTCCGTGGGGCTCTCTAGAAACGAGACAGGCGTTGGGATTGGGGTCGAAAAACACAGTGCGGTTGCTTTTGGCTTTCAATGTTGTCTCCAAACTAATAGCTGCCAGTACGGGGCGAAGACTCTCGCGTGACACACATCCAGCCCATTCAACTAAATGAACGTGCCATTAACGTCAACGCGGCCCAGGTTCTCGCCCACGAGAGAAGACCAAGTCACTCGTTATGGCAGGTGGTCTGCACCCAACGTTACAACCACGTTGACTAGGCGCCATGTGGACTTGCGAAGCGATGCGAATGCTCTCACCGCACGGAGGACACCCTGCGATAGATACCAACGTCAAGCTTCGGACGAGAGCGAGACCATCAGCAGTCCCTTGAATTGGTTTCACTCAGTGACGGGATCGCAAGCCTCACAAGCCTGTCGGTCTGTACGCATTTGCAACACCAACCCGGGCACCCGGGCATTCATTTGCTTACTATACACGACGCCAGAGCTTTGCTATGTAGGACCAAGTCTTTGTTGCCGCGAAGTGCCGTTCTAGGAGAGTGAGGCATCCATGCGTGCGGGACGACAGGGCAAGTAGAGCGCCTTCATCAGCATGAAGCTGTGAGCGAAGCAATAATACGCACGATACGATAGCAGATGCCCCGATCAGGGAAAGCAGACGCTCTTTACCGAGCACCTAACGCGGGCGGCCTGCCAGCGCAAATGAACAAACCCGCCCCCCCCCCCCTCTCCTACTTCCGCCCTCCCATCCCTATTCACCAATGTCCTGATTTGGCAGGAAAAGCACGAGCTCGGTTTTTTCCCAGGCCCTGTCAAAGTGCGATCTTGGATGTGTCTTCTGTTCTTCCCGCTTCTGACGCCCTCCGTCCGCGTCCCCGCTCTCTGGCTACCATAATCTCTCGATGAGATAGCGATTCTTCAAGATGGCGTTTTGATAACCCGACCGGTGCTCTGATCTTGTGAACATCTCACCCAGACCATAGTCAAATATTCGTAACCCGTTCATCCATCGTATGACAATTGTAATTCTTTATCTCGCTGATGCGGGATCAAACTGCGCCAAGCTTCGCAGAATGCTCAAAGCAGCGTGCGTGACGCACCCCGTCTCGCGTGTGAACCCATGCCGAGCATTTGGTCAGTAATCAGGCTGCACCTTGTCGATGGCCGAAATCAGACGCGCCCATGTGGCATCTCCGGACTGTTGGCCGAATCGAGCCTGCCCCTCATGCTTCCAAGGGCCAGAATAAAGAGCTGTTCACTCCGGGTCTCGAAGTAATCGCAGTCATCTTGATCATTGGACGGCAGTGACTGCTTTGGGACGTCGGGCAGCGTGCGACATATACGGGGAAAAAAAGTACCTCGATCTGTTTTTGACCGCTTACGGCGCGGTGGCGAGAAACTTGGAACCTTGTGGCGATGACGACGACAGCATCATCTTGGTCACGCTGAAGACGATCCGTAATGATGTACATCGACAAATGAAGGTCGTGTCGCTGTGCTTGTTTGTCTTGCCTTACGTGACTCTCGTCAATTCCCCCCCCCCCCCCCCCCCCCCCCCCCCCCCCCCATTTCAATTCGTCTGTTCTGCCGTTCCAGATTGAACGATCACACTCCCGTCGTGCTGCACCATTTCACAAACCAGTTGTAGTTTTCCTTCCACCTATGTCCAGACCGAAAGGAAAGAAAAGAAGGGAAAGGAAGAGACAAATAAATAAAAAGGATTTCTTGAAGTATAATTTTTCACCGTCCTCTTAACCAATCTGCTACGCCGCGAGAAGACTGAACTTTTTGCACATCTCACTCGCACCTTCGGAATTCCAATTCTTCCAGTGCCCCGTATTCTTGTACCACCAGTCTCGCTCTTGCCCGAGAAACGACGCGGCTATATGTTCGGAAGCCACTTCTGCACGTCCTTTTCCAGGCCTCGAAAAGCACTCGTCAACTTGTGCTCCCTGCACCAATCAGCGGGTTGGAAATTACGCGATTGGTATTTTTTTTTCCCCCTTCTTTTGTATCTTTTGAAGGAGCGGGAGGAAGAGGGTACAGGGTAAAGAAAAATGAAATGAAAATAAAAAGAAAAAAAAAGGATAAAACAGGAAGAGAGCTAAATCCACGGGGAAAGGAGCAGCCTTACTTGGGTTTGATGCTCAAGAAGTCCGGCTCAAGTTTGGGCACGTACTGATTGAGCAGGTCCAGCTCCAGCTGGGAGAGAGGCTCCTCTTGCATGACCAGGTCGTCCTTCTTCCACACGATGCTCTTCTGCCCTTCCAAGATTTGTTGGAGCGAGAGAGGTGGTCTGCCCGGCGCAGGAGCAGACGTTCCAGACAGCTTCCATCCTTCCAGGGCGGGCGGGTTGTACGTGCCTTTGTCTTCGAGACCCAGGCCCGGCACGCCCATGCGGATGCGCACGCTTGAGTGAACCTTCTCGCACGTGTTCACGAGCTTGCGGCTCGTGATTTCCTTGCCTGTGTTATGGTCGTACGGATGATACTCCATCGGAGTGCGGTACAACCAGCCGCCGAGCTTCATCTTGCCCTTGAACTCGTCATGGATCTGCCCCAGTCCCCACGAGCGCGGGTCTTTGGCCGCAGGCACGGTTGGATCATGTAATTGCAGCTTCAGAACCTCAAGGTCAAACGTGAGGTAGGGGGACAGCTGACTGACCATCCAGGCAAGGGTGATGTCACCAGGGCGCAGGTCGTCGTATCCGCCGCCTACGTCGGCGTGCGCGCCCTGGAACCAGACCTGAGTGAGTGTTTGACCTTCTTTTGGATTGGGGAGCTCCCAAATCGTTGGCGAGAAGGGCTTGCGCATCTCGTCCAGTGCCAGTGCGTGGATGGCATGTTCGACTTTGTCCGGGACGGTGGTGTCCACAAAAGCATAGTCTAGGCTGATCTCAGGAGGTACACCTGACGAGAAAATACCGATCCTGGGGATACCCAGAGAGCCTACTGTGTCATAACAAGCCACAGCCTTGATACGCACATCCTTGCGGGTCATGCCTCGCTTGAACAGCTCATTCGTATACTCTGCCGCGTTGCTGTACAAGTTTGGTCGTTGACCTTGCCATGGATAATTGGGATTGGGCTTCCAGTCCTTCAGCGGCTTTAGTTGATTCTCCCAGTCTGCAAAAACCATCCCAGTGGTCAGCCTCCAGACCACGAAACTACCAGACCTGCGAACACGGGAGGAACGAACCTTGAAAGATTGGGTAGAAGTACAACATGCCCTTTTGGGTGAGCAGGCCGACTGCGTCAATGAAAGCAGCAATGCTGCGAGCAGTGAAAGATCCTCGGGAGAAGCCCACGAGGTAAATCTCGTCCGCCGCCTTCTGGTCGTAGTTCTGCGCCAGGAAGTGGTAAGCCTCTCGAATATGCTCACCGAGGCCCATGCCCGTGGCGCCGCCAACGATGCTGTCATATATGTCATCTGTGCCAATACCGCTTTGGTAGTAAGCAATCTGGTTGTTGCCGTTGGTATCCACGCGCGAAATACTGCGACAGATACGCGTCACATTTGTCGGCGGCTGCAGAACAGGATCTTTCTCATTGTCTGCGTCCATCCATGTTCCTGTGCTATGTATCAATACCGCAAGATTTGCGAAAGGATTCGTCCTCCGCAGCAAGCACGGAGGCTAAGGCGGAACATAGAGCACATGACATGGGCAGAACAAAATCACTTGGACAGAATGAGAAGTAGCGTAGCGAGCGTAGAAGTAAGCAAAGCAGCGTACCATCGCAGCAGACCACAAGTTTCTTCATTGGTTGGATCTTGTTCTTGTTCGAACGGGGAGACGATAGTCACAAGAGCTCAACAAGTGAAAATTAAAAGAATTCTAAAGTGCGCAGCTCGACCGAGGAGAACACAGGAAGAAGAAGAAGAAGAAGAAGAAGGAGGAGGAGAAAATGCAGATGTCAGCGAATAAATGGGGGCCAGGAGACGCTCTCAGTGGACAGCTGAACAGCTGAAGGAAGGGGGAGGGGTGGGCAGAGCTGAGAGTTTTCTTGCACATGGTAAGCATTTCTCTGACGAGTTGCGTGCGTGCATGCGTGCGTGCGTACGTGCGTGCGGGGCACACACTCAGCACAGCACGGTAGAGCAGAGCAGATAGCTACAGCTGGGACTTACGCGTGGCATTTCAGAGCGGCCTGTGACTGGCGTAGACAAGCAAGCCCATGAGGCCGAGCAGCACAGTCCGAGAAGATGCTGAGGCCGCCTGTGACCCATTCGCCAAGACAGAAGGATGCGCGTGGTGCAACATCGTGGGATGAGTGGCTCATCGCGGG
The DNA here is from genome assembly GCF_000836295.1 of Verruconis gallopava. Lineage (NCBI taxonomy): Eukaryota > Fungi > Ascomycota > Dothideomycetes > Venturiales > Sympoventuriaceae > Verruconis > Verruconis gallopava. Next base: position 996,650 of record NW_015622139.1, on the reverse strand, counting down.
AGCTTATCTTCTTGCGGTGCAAGAAAAGGGGGGAACCAAAGAGGAGGTAAGATCCACGGTGAGATGTAACTCGCCGTGCAGACAACACTAACTCATTCGGATGGCGCCGAGACTTTATTTGGGCTGCAGCTGCGGAGATAGCTAGAGGGAATGCTTTTTCTTAGTAGCGGACGTGGCACTGCTTCCATGAAACGATGAACTGCCGTCGCTCTACGTGTCTCAACTCTGGAATCGGTGATCCGGAGCGCCAGGTCAGCAAAACAGGACGCGCCCCAAGTGCCAGGCAGTTCAGTTTATGTTCCGCAATCTGTCTCTTCCATGTTATTGACGTCCTTCACCAGCTCGGCTTGCGGATAAGGTTGCAGGAACGGGATGTGCAACCTATCGAGATCGTTGCGTCAGTAATCTTGGTGAGCTGGCATTTTTGGGCGATGATGTCACGGAGACGACACAGCACTGCGCTGCTGTTACCTGTACTGCGCAGCGCTGGTTGGGCGTGCTTCGCGATCGGCGGGTGCGGGCTAAGCATCCCCAGATTTTCGGTCTCGTGGAGAAAGCAGTCCTGCGCGTGTTCACGTTTGCTTTGCCTTTTTTTTTTCTTGAGTTTTCCCCGAAAGTTTCGCTCTTCCTGGCTGACGAGTGCGCTGTTGTTCGTGCGACTACGGTCGGCTGGCCATACCGCTTAGGATGTGGCTCGCGAGCTTCGGCACGAAAAGGCCCCAGCAGACCGACGAAGCGCTTCGCAAGCCGACCGAGATTCCTTTCTTTCGTTCACGGGGATACCAAGTCGAGGTGACCAGAGCGGCTGTGTTTCCGACGGTCGGACGTGTCCGTTCTGCGTTCGCAGTCGACGACCACGACGTGACTCGAACACTCCCGCTGACAAAGCGACACGTTCGGTTCTGGCACAGACGGGCGTGGCATACGTGTTTTGGAGTTTCGCTCGTTCGTCAGGACAAGGCTGAGAACAAGAACGAAAGCTGCGCACAGTTAGGCTGTTGCTAAACGTGTGGTCGTGGTACAAGCATCCGTTTGTAAGCGTGCTGCCCAGACTGGTACAGCGGAAGAACCGAGCGTGCGGCGACGCAAAGGTGGAAAATGCTCCGGACGCGCGGTTGAGGCTGGTGATTGGGCAGGGCAAGCGAGAGGCCACGAATGCTGCGACAAGATCGGACACAAACGGTAGGCCCATACAAGAACAGGTGTACGGAGTGCTGTGCAGCACTGCACGGCGAAGTGACCAGCCAGCCAGCGACAAGCTGGGCCAGCCTTGCAGTAGCGGCATGGCAAATGACCGTGGTGCAGCAGATAACCCCGTCGCATGATACGAGTTTGCATTGGGCGAAAACCCTGGCTCAGATCGGAGTGGCTCTGGCAAAAATCTGCTTTGGGTCCCAAAACTCGGCACGCGATGTTGCGATCGTCGGCTGAGACAGGTCGGGCACCAGTGAAGGAATTTTTTTTTCTTTTTAGTCTGCGCTTCATGACCCGTCATCCGCATCGCCCACTCTAATGTTTCTCGTCGCCACGAGGCCGCTCTGACCCGACGAGCAGACAGCAGACGTGAATGATGGCAGATGGCCGTGGCAACTCTTTCTGGCAGTGTTGACCGGCGACAGAGCGGGCAGGTGCGGAGCCACAAATAGACACGAAAATGACCGAGTCTCGCGAGGAAGCTACTACCGTCTACGGTCAAACACGATCGCTATGCCGCCGCTGCTCATCTTGAAGTAAGCAAAGCTGGCGTGCGGTGATGGAGGCCTGTTTCGGGGGCGCAGACAGAGGGAATCACGGTGTTTAGCATGGAAACGCCTCGCTTGCAGCCACGAGTGTTCTTCGAGGAGATTCTGGCGCGAAACTACAGCCCTTGTAAGGAGACTGGCGCTAAGCCGCACTAGCGAAAAGGCTACCTGGCCTTGACCGGAAGGGGACTAGTGGCACACGCTTTGACTCACAGTCGGGCCAAGTACTTAAGGAGGTGGCCTCCCACTTGCATTGTCACCTTTTTCCGCCCTTCTCGCTTGCGCACGGTTCCTTTCGACGCCGTCATCACCCTCTTCCCCCCCAGTCCAACCTTTGCTTCACCGCAAGAGAGCCTGACCAGCTTCTTTGCGCAATTCTCCTGTAATCAGCTCTCTCGCGCGCTCTCTGTTTTCTACTTAGTAGCCTTGCGCTCACTGGAAAGTTCCCGAGACGCCGGTCTTGGCATAACAGAGAGCAAAACCCTCCAGGCAACCGTTCTCTCTCTCATCGTCTACTTACTGTCGACGACCTCGATCAACCCTTCTCGCATCGTCCTCTCAAGGCTCTCTGCGAAAGGTTTCTTTAAGGTCGCCACACCTGATCCTTACTGTCTACGCGCTTGCCGTCGTCGCAGCGACTGATACTTTGCTGGACACTTTGAGTAGCTGCTCTGGCATAGTCGGTACGACACCTCACACCACTGCCTGTCACTGCTCTTCATAATAGGGCCGACGCGATCTATCGACGCCCGGAAGCCCAAGCTTTCGATCACTTTTGCGCCGCGATCACTTCGACCTCTTCCGTCACCTTAGAAGCTACACCTGAACGTGAGCCGCTGGTTAACACCGCGCCTGTCTATCTAGTCACTGCCTCCAACGGCCACATAAATAAAAACAAACAAGAAGCTTTACTCGTGCCACAAACCCGCCGTCGTCCACTGTGCGTGACGCGTCATCTGAGCTTTGGTCGCCATCATGGATTTAACTTCGCACCCGACCACGGCTGCGGCTGCAAAGAACTTTGTGGCACCAGTAAGCACTTGATGCTACTTCTTTGCGCATTCCTTTGATGTGCTAACAGAAGTTCTGTAGAACTCACTCAGCTACCCCTCTGCGCACCAGGACTTGAACACCCCGTCGCAGGAGGTCCAGCCACAGGCAAATGGAACCGTCAACGGCGCAAGCGGACAGCAGAATGGACCAGCTCCCGCGACACCAGCCGCAACGCCGGGTCAACCGGGCAGCACTACGTCTGGAGTTGTCCCGAAGCTGCAGAATCTTGTCGCTACTGTCAATCTCAGCTGTCGCCTGGATCTCAAGACGATTGCACTGCACGCGCGTAACGCAGAGTACAACCCCAAGCGTTTCGCTGCCGTCATCATGCGTATCCGCGACCCGAAGACCACTGCTCTAATCTTCGCCTCCGGCAAGATGGTCGTCACGGGTGCAAAGTCAGAGTCGGATAGCAAACTTGCCTCGCGCAAGTATGCGCGCATCATTCAGAAGCTTGGTTTTGACGCCAAGTTCACCGACTTCAAAATCCAAAACATCGTCGGCTCCTGTGATGTGCAGTTCCCAATACGCCTGGAGGGTCTGGCCAGCACACATCACAACTTCTCTAGCTACGAGCCTGAGCTGTTCCCAGGTCTAATCTACCGCATGATGAAACCGAAGATTGTGCTCCTCATCTTCGTCAGTGGCAAGATTGTCTTGACTGGTGCGAAGGTTCGAGAAGAGATATACCAGGCCTTTGAGCTCATCTATCCGGTCTTGAGTGATTTCCGCAAGTCATGAGCTGTCAATCAGCAAAAAATAACTTCCGAGAACAGACTCACCGGTGGATTCTCAAACCTGCGACACCGCTGTATCACCAGTCTGTACCAACAGCACGTATAGTTTGCAAAGACCCCCTGAAGCGTTGGGTGTCGGCTTCATGGTCCTACTCAGCTCGTCATCGTCGTCATTACGACCAGGCGTGAGCATGACTTCTTTTTTCTCTCTTCTCCACACTTTATACGCGGCATTGCATGGTGTTTCCGGCGCGACAAAACAGTTTGACCTTTTTTTACAAAAGGGGAGATTCAGGTCATTATTTTGATGATTAGACCAACTTTCACGACCGACGCTCGGTCGTTACACCTTCTGCACATTACAAAACATATTTCGCACGATGGCCAGCATGTCCGGTGGGGGCGCCGGTCGGTCGATCGGGTATCACGCCATCGTGTTTTTTTTCTCAACCCATACTAATCCGTACGTCCGTTTACTTTTGGGCTGAACAAAAGACTGAAACCGGTTGCTTTTAAACAAGTTGACTGCCCTAGGGATGGGTTTTTTGTCTTCATCATACCCTTAGAGGCTTCCGCGCGAGAGGTGCTAGCGTTGATTGACGTGGTGAATGTAAGGAGGGGCGTAGTCAGGTTGCTGGTGTCTTTGATGGTCCCGATCGAGGTCGGTGACAGTAGCTGGATCATGAGAAACAGGGTCCAAGGAAGCATGCTTTTTTAGGAGACGTAGCATGCTAATGAAATGCAATGTCAGTCGCTTATGGACAAGAGAACTCTTGTGCCCACATTACGCCCTTAGTCCGTCGTGATGACTCAGCTGTTGGTTGGTTCTCCTCGCGCTTTAGTGATTCAGTATTCAAGACCGCTTTTCGTTAGCTCGTCCTTGAGGATTAAACCACGAGAGCCGCTTCTGCTGCCGTCCAGAGACCACTCATCCATGGCGGCTTCCTTCCACGCCCATTTATTCGTGAACTCGCTTGGGCGATTGCCCTGCATGCAGTCCACGATCTTATCACCAATGACGGGCAGGAATTTGAATCCATGACCGCTGCCGCCTGTGGCAATGAACAAGGATTTTGCATACTTAGGATGGTAGTCGATGAGGAAGTCGCCGTCAGGAGTGTCGGCGTAATGGCAAATCCTCGTGAACGCGAAGGGACGGTCAGCGATGTCTGCGAGAGGCGAAGAGGGTGGAATGATGGCCTGTAGGAAAGCGCGCAGGTCGTCTTCGCCTTCCTTCGGAATGGGCTGCGACGCCTTTGCGGCATCGGGCTTGGTGTGCGGCAGAGAGACTGTTAGTTCGCCGGCGGAGGCATCCTCCGGGTGAGGAATGGCAGTAGGATTCGTGTAGCCCCACGCGTGGCGTGCGATCTTCAGATAGAGCGTGCCTTTGCCCATCTGCGAAGGGGGCTGCGGTATCTTCTCCGGGTGCGGCGGCGGTATGGCAAAGACGCCGCTGGACATGTTGAGTTGCACGGGCGTCTGCGATAGCGCCTCGGCCTCCTGCTTGGTGACCTCGATGTAGCCGAGCACCTGTCCTGTGGCAGTGACGCGGCCGGTAAGATCGATCAAAGACCCGGACCAGGCGCCTGCAGCGAGCACGATCAGGTCGGCGGACAGGTAGTTCCCGTCGCAAAGCTCAACACCTGCAACTGTGCCGGTCTCTGGATCAAAGACGAGCTTCTCCACCCCCACGCTGAGGAAGCCAACACGTTTGTACGCCATGACACGCTTGCGCAACCAACGAAGCGACGACTCTGCATCTGCCCAGCCGGAGCGACGGTTGATGTAACCCATCGTTCCGCTTGCTCCACCCGTTCCCGTTACCGCCGTCAGTTCCTCGTGGCTAGAGAAACTTTCAATGGCCTTCCCATTCGGTTTCGGCTCGGCCAGTGCTGGTGTCTTCTCAATGAATTCGAGTGCCCTTACATTCTCCAGGCTCTTCTCCACATATTCGCTCTGACCAGCGTCTGCTGTGAGGCACAGGCCGACCTCATGGTAACGATTGTCGGCACCCCATTCACCACGCCAATGTTTCTGAGCTTCAAGTCCAAGAGCTGCGTAGGCAGCGTTGGCGTAGTCTGTTATAAGCGTGAACGTTAATATGTGGGAGAAAAAGAAAGGCTGGAGCTAGAGTTTGATAAATGAAGGAAGAAAAAAAAAAATTTCAAAAGAACTTTAAAGCTCAGCTGAGAGAAATTTGCAAGAAAACAAAGGGCGCTGGCGTTACCAGTTTAAGTTGAAGAACCGGACGTACTTCCGGCCAGAGATTGCACATATAACTTTATCCTCCCTCTCATGGAGCTGGCTTTAAATTAGACAAAGGAACGCAAAGGAAGAAACGAAATGAGGAACAGCGGCAGTCTGGTAACAAAGAACGAACGAGGGAATGTTACACAACGTACCGGCCCTAACGATTCTCGACGTGTCTATCTGCGGACCCCGTGCGAGGGGCAGATGGTCAGAGACGTACTCAAACTAGCCCGGATGAGGGACGGTGCAAAGCAACTGGTCATATCAAAGGGAAACGAGAGCACAGGTCTTGTAGAGACAGACGGCCCGGCTCCAGAGAAGACAGCCACGACCCTTCTGTGAATCTTATCTTTTAGCACACGATAGGAAATTGAGTCAACTTACGCTGGCGCCGTCAGGAGCCGGGAACGGCAAACGATCGACCACGACGATCTTGGTGTCTGCGTATTCGGGTCGTCGACAGAGAGCGTCTGCGGTCGAGAGACCAAAGACGCCGGAGCCGATGATAAGGATCGAGGAGGGCACCTTTTGATCGGGGGTGGCGGAGGGGTTAGACGACATTATGAACCGTGGACGTGCTGCGAATTTCAGAACAGGTCAAGGCGATTGTGCATGAGCCAGATCGTTGGAGAAGACGGCGAAGACGATTTGTGAGAGGGACACGGTTGGGAGGTCACGCGAGAGGACTGAAGAGTTGAGAAAGGCCAAAGGACAAGAGGGTTTTCCATTTGAAACGACATGACGGCCGGCGTGCTGGGTGTGCGTGTTCGGGAGCATCGTTCACTTGCGCTTAGCCTAGGGCGTGATGGGTCGATGCCCTGCCGCCGTTGGAGCGCGAGCCCTTGGCCGAGCGCGGAAAGCGGAACGCTCAGCGTGGGCCGGTGGGCACGCTCGCCGGGATGTGTCAGAAGCTGTGAACGAAAACCCAGGTCTCATCGCCTGTGAGAGCCTCGTTATCCCGGAGCGATTGGCTATTTCTTTGTGTTCTTGCCTTTTTTCGCGGCACACTCCCGACGCACGTCAGTTCGCTGGTGCCGCCGAGGATGTGATGCGTGTCTCATGAATTCGGCTCACTCCATACGTACACGCGCTCTCAGCTTCGCGCGCAACATGCGCTTCGTCCGGCCCTCGATTTGCTGGCGATGCGCCCAGTCTATCTTCATCAGTCCGGCAGCACCACGGGTGCCCTTGAGGAGCTACGCATCGAGACCCAAGCTTGCCAAGGGTAGCTATACAGGCTCGTCGCGTCCTGCAGCCCCGTCACACGGCACATCCTACCCGCCAACGCCGTCGAAGGCAAATCAAAGGCCAAAGGCTTCACCCGCAGGAAGCAGCGTGAAAGCATGGTACGATGATGACCTACACAAGGACAGGCCTTGGGCGAGAACTTTCACCATTTCCGTAATTGCCATATCAGGCACGGCGTTCTTCGGACTGATAGGATGGTACGGTGCCCTTTACTACAACGGTCTCAATCAGCCAGCCCCTGAAGGCGATGAGCAGCCCATTGACCTCACGGCTATATACGACGAGTACGCACCGCACTTTGATGAAGATGTGGACAGAACAGAGTACTGGAACGGGATTCACACGCTGCGCAGCAGGCTCGTCAAACAGGCTCGGGGCGACGTGCTGGAGAGCGCGGCGGGCACAGGCAGGAACGCAGAGTACTACGTTTCGTCACGAATACGGAGCCTGACGATCGTCGACAAAAGCGCCGGCATGCTCGCTGTGGCGGAGAAGAAGTGGCCCATCGACCGGCGGGGCGAGGACTGGACGGGCCGCGTGCGCTTCGTGGTCGGGGACGTGGAGGAAGGCCTCTCGGCTGCGCAATACGACACAGTCGTGCAGACGCTGGGGTTATGCTCGACGGATGATCCAGATCGCTTGATGAGGAGCCTCGCCGGACTGGTGAAGCCTGGAGGAAAAGTGCTGCTCATCGAGCACGGCAGGGGTTGGTTTGAGTGGTTGAACAGGATGCTGGATCAGTCGGCGAGGGGGCACGCGGCGAAGCACGGATGTTGGTGGAACAGAGACATAGGAGAGATCGTGAAGAGGTCGGGCTTGGAGGTCGTTGAGCTGTCGAGGACGTGGAGGTCGCTGGGCACGAACTGGTACGTTGTGCTTAGGAAGCCGACGGTTTTGCCCGACGATGCGCGGCGCGAAGCACGGCAACGCGCGAGCTGATCGGCGAAACCGTGTCAAGCGGCAGATATAGACTAGCTTTCGCAAGATCAGATGAGTCTTTACGACCCTTCGTCTTTGTTCGTCCAATGTGTGTTCACCGGCGCGCGACGGGAGATTGCCATGTTCGCCGGCCAAATTCCATGTTTCTCGGAAATGCATCTGCACGCCACAGGCGCGACGTCATGGACCTTGCCTTCGTCTCGTCAAACTCCAAAAACAATCCGACCGGGGAAGCTCTTTTTCCCTCCCCTGCCATCGCTGGGGGGTTATCTTCTTACATATTTCCCCCGTCCAATCCCAGACCTCTGTAGAGTATTAGAATTCATCGGCGGGCGCATTGAGTCATGTCCTTCGTGGTGGAGTACGATGCACATGCAATCCGTTTTGTGTTTTTTTTCCGTACACTGATGTCACCGCAGTCAAGTCCGCCGCATCGACGGCCAGCTCGATCGCCTGCAACTTGCGCATGCATCGTATCCGTCAGAGGACTTCTCGACGGCAGACGTGCATACCTCTGAGCGATTACCGCGGATTCTTGAGCTTCAGCGCCTGGTCAAGAACTTGTCCGCGACCACGAGCTCGTCTACGCCGCTTGCATCGACAAGCACTATCATATCCACGTTGAAAAGCGCGAACCTGTCTTCTGACGCGGAATCTGGGTATGAGAATGAGCTTGAGTGGTTATTGCTTAGCAAGGCAACGGCGCAGGCGTATGGGCAGGTCTTAAACACCATCTTAGAGCAGACGCTGGCAGTCAGTGAGCACATCTGGTATTGGGATGGCATACTGTCCTCGCAAAGCGCTGCTGGCCTCTATTCGCTGCAAACCTCACCGTTGCGCATGTGGACGTGGGCGAAAGATGTATATCAAGATGTACGCGCGCATCGAACGGCACAAGGATTGGAAGAGGGTTGGAGGCAGTTCTACGGATTGGTGCAGGACAGCATACGAAACAGAAGCATCGCGACGCTGCAGGCGGGCGTGGTCAGTCCAATCTCAAGGGTACGCAACGAAGCACGTCGAAATCAGAAGAAGCTCAAGCAGCTTCGCGAAATCAATGCCAATGCCCTTGGTCTACTTCTCGGCGAAGGTCTAAGCAGCGAAACCCTGAACGAAGATGGGACTAGCACACCATTGTCAAGCGGTCCCAGAGACATGACAGAGAGTGGAAGGAAATGGAAGGGTGCAATCATGAACAGTATTGCCCTCATTGACGCCGTCTTGGCGCACGCCCAAGAGCCCGAAGCAGACTTGGACAACTTCGAAGACCGCATCCTATCTACAACGCGTGACGATCGATATTACGCTTCGCCAAATGACGTCGGCGTCGCTGCATTTGACGAACTGACTACAGCAGAAGTGGCAGCCCGCGTACAGGACCTCTTACAGACTATCCTCCCCCGGTATAAACAGACTTTCGACGGCCGCCTTCAAGAATGCGGCCAACCTTCCCGTCTAATACGCTACTGGCTACCCGCCACGGCCTTGCTCCTCTCGTCCAGCACAATTCTACGCATCGTCACAAACAGAAGAGCTCAGATCCTGACTTGGATACGCGAATTCGGCTCTACGTGCATCGACTTTTGGTACAACTGGGTTGTGGATCCTGTAAAAAATATCATCGGGACAATTCGACATGACGAGAACAGCGAGGTTGCTCTCGTATCAAAACGTTCACTTCAAGGGGATCGCGATTCCCTTGAACGAATGGTAGTCGACTTTGCGCTGGACGAGAACCGCAACCTGTCGGCCGAGCAAATCGCTGACATAAGAGCAAAGGTCCATGAGGGAGACTTGACGCCGGTGCTGGTGGCTTATGAGCGAGATATGGCAAAGCCTTTCATGGGTGCTGTACGTGGAAATTTGATCCGTGCGCTGCTGGTGCAGATTCAGAAAACAAAGGTGGACGTTGAGGTAGCAATCGGCGGTATTGACAGTCTTCTGAAGAGCCAGCAGCTGGTATTTGGGTTCATTGCATTGACCCCCGGACTGTTGGTGAGCATTGGCGTGGCGAGATATCTGAACGGCGTGTTCGGGAACAGGAGAGGCAGCCGGATGGGCAAGAGGCAAAACCAGGTCCTTGGTGTTCTGCGGTATGTGTTAGACCCATCCCTCAATGTTCAACACAGTTGGACTGATAATTGGACAGGAACATTGATCGCATCATCACCGCCGCGAATCCTTCGGAATACGGCGTACTGTACTACAAGGACTACGGCCTCTTGGTTGCCGAGTCGCATGTCTTACGTCAATGCGCACGCAATGTTTTGCCTCCTCACGAGTTCAGGGAGTTTCTCGTCGACGTCGATGAACTTGTGGATATTAAGGCAGGTATAGAGCGCCAGAAGCACGTTATCAGAAGATTGAGGTGGGGATATTCAAAGTGGTACTAGTGGAAGTCCATTTGGTTCATAGGCATTTGCATAAGGGAGCGTGGAGCTCTGGGTTGAAAAACAAATACTCACATTTCGCCACTGGTTGTGCACAAAGGAGCTTCTGATGAACATTTTGTTTCTTTTGTTTCTCATAAAAACACCTTTATGCAGCACTGCGGGCGTTCCGAGACAATCGAGTGAATGTTTGACTTCATTCTTGATTCGAAATCCTCGAAGTACGGAGTGATAGCGTTGGTCCTGGATCAACCAGAGAAATAAGGTAAGGAGTAGCGAACTGTTCGATTTGAACGTTGCGAGGGCTCCTCTTCTTTCCTTCCTCGGAGAAAGGGAGGTGGTTAAAATTTCTGTCAAAAAAAAAAAGCTGCTGCGCGTTCCGCCATACGTGAACTAGACTCGAATTTTCAACGACAGATTCCTACGGCCGAAAATGTGTATGTGGAATTATGCGCCCAGTGATTCGAAGCGACGTTCAGCAACGTAAGGACTAAGATTGATTTCTATTGAGATTATAACCCTCTGGGCAAGGGAAAGAAAGGTCGGGCATGGAAACTATTTGCAGTCATGGTGCCTAGCCGAGAAACTCGGAACGTGGATGCGGTCATCGTGGTTTGGATCAGAAACCCATGCAGTCTCCAATTCTTGCCGTGACCCAAGATTGCTCCGATGAGCCAGTGAAGGTTCTGAAGGAAGGCATGATAGTCTGAGCAGCCTCTGCGTGTTAGGATTGCAACTACGGTTATGCTGCTGTCGTGCACCGAGTGACAGCTTTGGGCGTATATGAGTCTTCATAGCACGAGACCCACGATAGAGCTGTGCGGGTGAGACAACTGCCGAAAGCATGTAAATACATTTCCTACTGTGTGTTGCCCGACAGAGTGTACTTTGCTACAATCAGCTTAACTTGACGCTCTTGCCGCTCAGTTTCGGCAGCTGGGCTCTTGCATCCTGTTCTCTGCAACGCGTTGAGGATGCGCCACACCTGGTGAATTCACGGCGTTCGAAACCATTTGATACAGGACGTCCCGATCGCTATGCAGCAGCGCATGCATGGTGGCGGACAGGTCGGAAGCAAGATTTTGCAACCAAGTTTGCTGGACTTTCGTCATGGTGTTGAGCGGCTGAATTGCACGCTAAACCGTATCAGGCACGCAGCCAAGCATCACTGAGACCTGGTCATCCTCGCCTCCAGGCCTGGATATACCCACCCCCAGTTCTTCCCGCACGCCGCCCTCTCAGTCACTTGTCACACTGTTTGCCAGACTTTGTGCGTACAACTGCATAGAACAAGATCCAGACCGCAGCTCCGCCGCACGCCTTGCTGCCATATCTCACCGGCAGAGCTACGAACCCACGAGGGGCATTTCTTACCACACGCCCCAACTACCTCCTACCCTGCCCTTCTTCTATAGCGACCTCCGGAGTCTCGCCGCATAGTCACGCAGACGCACCGCCGTAAGCGCAAGTGATACATAGGAAGCGCATCATGGCAGGGACGCGCAACTACGACTTCCTAGTATGTGCTCCCTCCCTTCCAGCTCAAACCCTAGCCCGATGTTATCATGCCGACAACGGCCATTACGCATGCCTTTGAGGAAGCTAACCGAGCACCTGCTCGCCATTAGATCAAACTCCTCCTTATAGGCGACAGTGGTGTAGGCAAGTCGTGCTGCTTGCTGCGGTTCAGCGAGGACTCCTTCACTCCAAGCTTCATCACTACAATCGGCATCGACTTCAAGATCCGAACCATCGAGTTGGATGGCAAGCGCGTCAAACTGCAGATATGGGATACCGCCGGTCAAGAGCGCTTCCGTACCATTACCACGGCGTATTACAGGGGTGCTATGGGCATTCTGCTAGTCTACGACGTGACAGACGAGAGAAGTTTCAACAGTATGCGACCAAGCCTCCTTGTGCACAAACGGGGCGAGAGCTAACGTGAACGTGAAGACATCAGGACGTGGTTCTCGAATGTGGAACAGCACGCCTCGGAAGGCGTTAACAAGATCCTCATCGGCAACAAGTGCGACTGGGAAGAAAAACGCGCAGTCTCCACAGAGCAAGGCCAGGCACTCGCCGACGAGCTGGGCATTCCGTTCCTGGAGGTTTCTGCAAAGTCCAACATCAACGTCGACAAGGCCTTCTACAGCCTGGCTGCCGACATCAAGAAGCGCATCATCGACACGCAGAGCCAGAATGCGCCTGCAGCAAACACGGGGGTCAGCATCGGTGAGCAACAGGGAAGCGGGGGAGCATTCAAGCAGTGCTGCTAAGGATTGCCTCGAGTTCGTTAGCGACGGAGCTGAGGAGAGAGCGAGAAGAGACACGACTGACGTGAGGGACCTGCCGGTCCCTCTGCATGATAGAGGCGGGTGGGCATCGGCGTTAATTATCAAACGGGTAGGCGTCAGGTCGGAGGGAATCCGTGCTTGCTTGAAGAGTGATCTAGCATGTGTATAGCTTTTTCTGGCTCGCTTTAACGTTGCAATTTATAGGATATCCTGCGCTTGACTGCGAATATCTTTGATCCGTCCTCAGTTTTTGCACGTCGGTCTCTTGCTAAAGCTTGAATCTGGACTCGATCTTCACAAAGTAGACGCAGGACCAGCACGATGGAGTTTCCTTACGCACTTATCGTTGTGCATTCGTGTGTCTCAGCTCTGCCGTCTGTGGCGGATTGTCCAACCATGTTAGACTTGATCCGCGGCCTGGGACTATTCCTCTCGTTCGGAGAAAAGTGATGGACCTAGTCACACGTCCAAGGTGAATCTACTTGTTCCTTGCTGATTAAAGATATGGCAATCTTTGTGTACTTCATCATTTCACCTCGGATCAAATTGAGCAAATCATTATGGACACTTGAGGAGATTGGTACGGTCGTTTCGAAATGGGTAAACGACAGTGATACCTTACATTCTCATGATAATTGCCTAGGCTTGAGTTCACCGTAATACACCTTTGAATAGGTTATAGCATTCCTGATTTACTATGCAAGATGTCTACATGCCGAAGGCCCTGTTTTAACGCGGAGCTCAATCGTCTATCAGTTTGGGCACCAGTCGGAAGGGAACCCAAGTTCTGAAAGATACTTAGATAAGCCTAGATCCTCCCAAGATCGCCTCTCAGCGTCGTCAGCGACCCATATCACGCCCATCATGCCCATGCTGTTGGCTCCAGGACGTCCATCGGCGCCTGACTGTCTACGAGGAATGACACACATCCAATCCGCCGTGAAGACAATATTGTGGGCTCTGATTTCACGTCCGAGGATTCCTTCGAGGATGGAAAGCAAATGCTGATACATCTCGAAGATGCCTTGCGCACCCATATCCTTGATAGACCCGAAGCGTACAAGATATGGAACACTGAGCTCCACGGGAGGGCAGTAATTGAGGCGCTCGATGGAATCTGCGGCGACCCTATCCGGCCACATGATGAATTCATACCGAGCAGGCTTTAACATGATCTGGACATGCTTGTACGGCTGTGACGACCCTGCCTCTGGGCAGCAGTTGTAAAAGGCTATCGCATCAATTGGGTCAAGCTTTAGCATAATTTCTCGAGAAGCTACAAAGTCGTCGATCGACAACCGAGTTGTTTGGGACGAGAAAGTCTGGGGATGCAGCAGTAGCTGTGGCCTCATCACGCAAAATTTGTTCAACTGGACAGTATAGCCGTTTACTTGGGTGACGACAAAGGACGGGTCAGGGTTGCCAAAGGGGTCGGGTGTCGCAGGGGTTTCATCAGGCTGATGGTTGAGCTGTGGCTTTTTCCTGATCGCTGGAACAATGCGGAATTGTAACTGCCATCTTGAGACTCAACTTGCTGTGCCTATCAAAATCATCCTGTCGTCAGGGAAAATTAAATCTTACCGGAAATGCACCATGTACCAGCTCCGCATCCGTGTCACCGTACAAAAGAAGACCTCGTCTACGCAAGTTGTCAAACTGCTCCAGGCACGTGTCTAACATGGGACTCATGGCTGGTTCCGTGGGGCGCAACTCCATCACCTTTGGTTTAGGCATCAAGGAAACTTGGCCATATCGGCAAATTTCAGTTTGGAATTGCTGGTGTGGAGCCAAGATGTGAACTAGCAGCGCATTCGGGGACAGAGAGCCAATTGCCGTGGTAGGATTGCGCCACGTTCGATCTGTATCAAAGAAGAGTGTCAGCCTGATGTGGATTGTCCACCGGTCTCTGATAAAAGAGTGCAGAATTGACGAGACGGCGATGCATCGCATTCACCTTGCATTCATCTTGAGGCTTAGTCGAGATATGATACGGAGGACCATCTGCAAGACCCATCTCGCAGGAAAGAACTCCTGCTAGGCTAGATATTGACACTCTATTCATTACCACAAAATCTTAGTCTCTACTTTTGGCTCTGCATCACCTCCTTACTCTTGTGCAGGGTATTGAATTTCTTCTTAAACCGGACTTGACCTATATGTGCCCAATCGTCTTACTGTGGGCCATTTTGATAGTTCTATTGACTCAGATCCTGGCCGAGCAACCTTCCTAACAACGAGGGACGATCCGTGTAGTCTAAATCTAAGTCAGTTTCAAATCTCTGTTGAGCTCAAATAGTCGGCTATAATGTTGCCATCAGGCAATCGACTTGCAAGAACCTATACTCAAGTGGAAAGACGAGATTTCGACGTAAAGTCCTGGCCATCACATTCTCTAGGGCTAAATCCAGCTCTCCACGACTTGAGATATTATCAAGGTCTAGTCCAAGAAAATCGCAACTACACAAGTCCAGGTGAGACTAAATGTATTGTCCTTGAGTTGATTAAGGATGGAGGTTCGAACATGCATGATTTCGAGGATGACGAGTCCATACTGGATTACCTTGGTGCTTCAAAGGATGCCAACGGAGTCATCCTTCGTGTCATTTATTGCTGGCTCGAAATAGTAAATCAGGATAGAGGGGCAAGCTTCAGACACGTCACATCTCTGTCGCAGGAAGTCGCAGTCAGGATTCTCACAGAATTCGAGGTATCACCACAGTTCCTACCGAAGCTGCTTGGGGAGCCAGACTACTTCGCACCCGCAATTTTTCAGTTGCAAAGCGACTGGGAGGACAACCCGGAGCCGCATTTCTACTGTCAACATCCTCGATGGAACATTCATGTTTCCGAGACTCCAATATCGGTTTACATGTCCCACAAGCCTCAACAAGCGTGTACGACGTATGTTGTTTCCTGCGGCACTCAAGAGCGGTCTGCAATGAGAGAACATAGTATGGAACGGCTCAAAGACTGGTGGGCATCCAATACTGTTAAACAATCTAATAAGAACCTTCCGAGCCCTTATATTTTGCACTGCTTAATTTCTCAAGCTAGCCTGGAGAGTGCGAAACAACTATTTAATGAACTCAGACATCGATTATATGATGTTCTCGATGCGGTAGACGCTTATGCGAAAAGCGACTATTCCATGCGACAAAACCAACGTGCAGTCCTTGAAGGTGCGACTGTGAAGCTCCATAACGTCTCACAAGACATCGATTCTACAATGGCGGGCTTGGACATGGCGACTATGATCGCAGAAAACTTGCTAATGGCCCTCGAGCGCAGCAAATCCACGCTGGGTGTTCAGTACACCGTTTCGCAGGAGCAGACTGCACAGGCAGCCTCGTATTTGGCACGCTCCCACGCTTCCCAGAAGAGGTGGCTTCTTTCGTGGAAGTCAAGGAAAGACATCGCCATGAATCTCGTCTACAACTTGGTGACCCAACAGGACGCAGCTTCCTCAAATGCAACCGCCTTGTTGGCCCAGGCCGATGGAAATGCGATGAAAGCAATTGCGGCTCTCACCATGGTATTTTTGCCAGCAACTTTCATGGCAACGTTTTACGGCATGTCCTTGATGCAGAAGGCAACATGGAAAAGCTACTGGATCGTCACCAGTCTTCTTACTCTTGTCGTTCTGCTAATCTGGTGGATCTGGATAAAATTTCCGATTCGTAAACTGAGAAAGGGTTTCAAGCTCCGATTGAGAAAGTTCTTGCGGACTCTGTGGTACAAAAAGCGTAATAATGTGTCCACAGATGACGAAGAGAAGGCGGTATCACAGGGCCTGGTCACGACGTTATCTATGACCACGACGTTGCAAGAGATTTCTTCAAAGAATGGCCCGCCTCAGGTGTTTACTAATAAGAGCTAGTTGCAGATATAATTCTGATAAGTTTTGCTTAGATTCTCATCTCTGGGGGGCTCAGTGCGAGCCTGAAATGCGCGCATTTTTTAGGTTCGTACGGCTAACAGCTGAATTCTGCGAAATCCGATTACCACAAGTTTTGCATGCGTATAATGTAAGTCTTGCCATGCTGCGCCCAAATAACCCCCCACCCCCGATTTGTCCCGCCTTAAACGCCAAGATTACATCTCTACCTCTATAACCTGCATGAGCTCTAAAAATTAGTTGGCTGTGGCCATATAGAATTTAGTCGCTATGTTTTTGACAGTGAACAGATTGTTGGAGACGCTACAAGGAAAAGTGTTGCGTAGTGAATAGGACGAAGCTGCAGGAGTGAGGAGAATGACGAAGCTCGCTTACTACAACATGCCTTTGAAGCTGCGAAGGAATTTAAAAGTCTTCGTATTCATCATAAGTGACGACACGGGTTTTCCAAAGTCTTGATTGCAGAAGCGACAACCAAAGACTCGGCGAGGACTTCTTGGTTGAGCCACTCTTGTAACACAGCTGAAATCGGCCTAACTTCGGCTGAACGTGTTCCTAAACTGAAAGATGAATGTTTCGCCTATCTTGCCGCACACAGTTTCGGGGCCAGAACTCTGGTACATCATCTCTCTGCTTGGCTCCTGATCAAATTCTGGGCTCGGTTTTCACATGTTTTGAAGGATGCCCGCGCAGGTCGTTCCGAACGTCCTCCCAGAGATCCAAGAATGGCTCAACATTAATTAGAGAAGGATCCACACTTTTTGGCTTCATGCCGATTGGCGATGTTGGGCCCGGAACGACCTGTACGCACATCTCGATCAAGGGATGTGCAAGAGGCTGCGCGAAGACCATCCCAGGTGGGATTACATCGTTTCCCATAGCGTTTGGCCGTGGGGAGAGGACGAGGTCAAAGAGGACCTCGTCGCTGCACCGGCTGCAAACCAGAAGACGGACGAAGTAGCCATTTGAATTTGTGCCGCAAAACCTGGCGAGAACGACACTAACTTTGCAGACTACGTCGAGAAGTTTCAGCGAGAATGGGAATCGCTTCAGGATCTGACGAAGAAGAGAGGCGAAGGTAACCTCGAAGGTGGGAAACTTCTATTTCTGGGCATTGGTGAGAGGGCGTATGACGAGGTCGAGCTCAGCTTCGACGGCAGATCTGAGTATGAGGAGGCCGTATACGTCTATTACCTTTGGCTTGATTTGTCGGAAACAAACAAGAAATATTCTGGAAGATAGCTATAGAGCAGATCCTGCAATGATCACCCCAAATTCCATACCGCAATCATAATCTTACACTATTTATTAGTTACGAAAGAGCAAAGACCTTTATCCTCTGCACGAGTGCTTTCAAAGACCGCATCGACGTCGTTAGCAAAATCTCGACATTGAAATTTCTTTGCTACTTGGAAGATCTCAGAGAATCCTTGTCTCTACATTGATCCGATGATCAAAACACTAAGGGAAAAAGGGGACATGGAAGTGGTCAAGGTAATGTGTAATATCAATAGCATCATATAGCTATATAGTTTTTTTATTATCCTATTATTCACAGTGTCTACCTGTGTATAACATGTACCCATTAAACACTGACAAGTAGAGGTTTTGTTTCTACGCCGATAGGATCCCGCGCTGTGCAGATGAGATTCGCGTTGATAAAGGAAAATTGTTACAAGATTGTGTAAGGAAACAAAAGAGACTTCATTCGTCTACATGTTTGACCTTATCAGAGAGCAAGGACTGCCATGAGACCAGCAGCCAACATGCCAAGCATCTTTCCGTCATGAGAAGGAGCAGCGTTTGTGGTCACCATCGCTGGGGAGAACGATGAGCTGCTTGTTGGCTTGTAACCCGACGGTGTGAAAGTCGTGCTCGCACCAGCATAGCCTCCTGGCGTGACAGCATTGGCGGGGCTGGTGGCAGGAGCAGGACCTGAACCAGTGGCGGAATAACCGCCAGCACCAGGAGCTGGGCCTTGTGCAAGACCGACACTGTAAGTAGTAGCACCTGCAACAGGGGCTGCCGTGGTGAATTGCACCCAAGGCACCGTGACAACTGTTGTGAGCTGCGTGATAGTGCTCGAGCTTGGGATGGGGAAACCTTGGCTGACGCCCTCAGTGTAAGTGCACGGAATTGTGTATGTACTTGCGATAGTAACGGTTGTGTACTGCGGAACGACTGCGGATGTCGCTGGGGCTCCACCGTTGCATTTGGCACATGTAGCAATAGTGGCAGTCTTTGTGAGAGTGATCGTGCTGATCTTTGATGACGAAAGGACAGTGGTAGCACCATTCTCTGTCACGGTTTGACCAGGCGTGCATGTTGAAACGGTCTCAGTCACAACTTGCGTTGTGTAGGTAGTGCTTCCTGTTTCTGCAGGGCTTGCTGGTGATGTGCTTGCTGGAGCTGGAGGCGTAACTGGGATAGAACTTGGGCAGTTCGTGACGAGGCCTGGATTCTGCGGGATGTAAGCTGCGCAGATACCTTGGAGGTAGGACAACGCCTCTGAGATGATCGTCACATCAGCTCCGTAGGCCGTGACGCATTCGATGACATTCTTCGTGAATTCGGAGTTCTTGCAGTAGCATGTGTAATCCGAGTTGTCCTTGCAGCCTGATGATTGAATCCAAGTGCTCAGGCACTGAGGCAGCACATCTGGACATGAAGCCGTGGGAATGCTGGGAGACGAGGAGACTGGGCTCGAGCTCGAGACCGGAGAACCAGGAGTGGAGGCAGATGGCACGGAAGGCGAAGCCGGCTTGCTCGAAGTTGGCGAAGAAGCCGGACCTGAGCTGGATGGCGCGGGCTGAGACGACTGAGGAGACGCCGGCTGAGAGGATTGAGGTGCAGAAGCAGGACCAGAAGAGGCTGGTGGAGAAGAAGAGTTTGAGTAGTGTGGAGCGGAGCTTGACGGGGAAGGCGCCTGCTCTGAGCTTTTGGGAGGAGCTGGCGCGGAGCTCGACGGCACAGCGGGGCCAGAAGTGGAATATTGTGCCAGCGAAGTACTTGACGGAGAAGCTGGCTTAGAGCTTGAAGATTGCGCGAGTGAAGTACTCTGCTGATAAGCTGGGCTAGAGCTTGAAGCTTTTGCGGGTGAAGTACTTGATGGAGAAGCTGGGGCGCTTGAACTGGAGGAAGCTGGCTTCGTAGACGCAGGTGATGCAGGGGTACTGGTGCTCGGCGACGGCCCACTGCAGTCGAAACCAATCGAATGAATACCAATGCTGCAGCTGCTCGTCGAGCCCTGTGGAAGTTGAAATGACACCTGCTGAGCACCACCACACTGGGTGTTCTTTACGACCGTACCACCCGATTTGCAAGAGGCGGTTTGCTTGCAAGTGCTGCCATCGGGCATTTGATAGTGGAATTCGACATCGGTGTCCTCAGAGACAGATATCTGGTAGGTGTCGATGGAGAAGTTCTTGCTAGAACCGCAGCTGAAGCTTGGTCCTTTACCGGCGCTGATGGAGCCCTGGATGCATTTGTCCTGGAAGCTTCGCTTGGTCAGAGGGTCGCGTTTTCCGAAGCTGTTAGCACAAGTCCAGCCATTGAAGCTGAAGCCATCGTAGCTCGAGAAGCTGCCAGTGCCAAGGTTGGACCAGCTCCAGCCAGATGACTGTTGGCCATCACATTGATTGTCGTTGTTCTGGGGCGTCTTGAAAGATGGGTAGTCGTTCCAGCTCTTGAGTCCTATTAGCGTTCTGTCCCTCGGATAAGAAGTGAAATATGACCTACGGTAGCAGACGCGACGCCCAGTAAGGTGGCGATCGCCGATGCGGTTTTCATGTTGCCTTGTTAATCAACGATGATAACCACCAAGTGTTTGTTAACCGTAAGGAGGCCGAGGCGATATACAGAGCGAAGAATATGCAAACCAATAACGAATGTATCGAGATATCTATCAGAAGCGAATGTGACAACTTTATAACGAAGGATGCCCTCAGGACAAACGAAGGAGCAAAAGCTTGCGGTGAAAAGAACCTTGGGTTACGAGAACATACACGGCCTTTATGAGTTTCCTGCATCCTGTATGACGGACTGTGCATTTGTGGGCCACGAGAAAGACCGACGGCCTTTGCTCCACCTTGCTCTTCCTTCTTCACTCCATACCAGTACCCACAGCATGATGCTATTCCAATCCATGACCGCGCGCAATCATGAAACATGTGAACAACCCATCCCTCCAAGGCTCCTGGCTAGACGGTCGGCCATTAGACGGCGGCGTGGAGCACTGAGACAGTGCGAACAGCATTGGCAGTTACAGACAACCTGACATGCTTGACTGGCTTGAGTATCTGTTCCAGGCTCACCGGCAGCTATCCTGGGCGCGAAGAACGGCTATGGGGGGGTGTGAGGAAACAGGCAGTTCCAAACGTGAAGCTGCACAGCCTCATCCGTCAGGGAGCGCGCCGTGGAATCATGGTTGGATATTGGTGCATCGCCGTGTGAGCATGAAACATCGATCCAAAAGGAGTGCCGCCCGTTAAAGCGTCGATCCGGATCCCGGTGTGGGCCACTTGGCAGGACGTTCAGGGGGGCCGCCAGGTACGGGCGGCAGCTGGTTGGACGACGTTCAACGCGAGAAGGCCAAAACCGGCTATTCTGAGCCTCTAACCTTGCAGGCGTGTCGCCGCACTCGTACGGATTGACACCAGAGCCAGAAGCAGAAGTCCAAAAGGTGATCCGATCTGTGGTGGGCCATGCTTGTGGGCCACCAGGTTCAAGCAAATAGTGTGGGATTAGTTCCCTCGTCGTCACGATGCGCTGAGGGAAAACAGGTTGTGACGAAGATCTGTGTGCAACTGAGTGGTTCACTAGTAGCGTAATGGAAATTGAGGGCAATAGTTAGAAATGTCAATCTCATGTGTTTCGATCGTGGAGTTGCATCTTTCTATGGATGCAGTGGAGCGTTTCGACATCATATGTGGCAAACCATTCAACGAGATCTCCTCAAGGCGTCCACTATAGGAGCGCCCCACCCAGCCAATGATTCCTTCTTCAGAACGACAACCAAACGAATTTAGCTGCTCCCCCTTGTTCTCTTTAACCTACTTTGATTCCTCCGTCCAAGGATGTCGTTGTTCGGCTCTGATGGCCACAACTCACGCATCATGGCGGATCGCAGGTGCATCCACACCGTTGGTCCACTGACTGTGCAGAGTTTCAGCCACCCGTGTCCTTGTACAGTCAGGGAAAAACCGCCGTTCATGACGACCTTGTACCCAGCTCACGCTACAAACGGTATCAGGGCAGGCTATTGTATCACCACCTCACTCGCCTCCATTACCATCTGCAGAAAGGAAAACTCATGTGGTTCGATTCCCATCCCCCTTGGCTTCGAATAGGGGCAGGTGGAGACCCCACAGCCGGAACCAGTGAACAGAGGCGTACTGCTGAGATGCTCTGGAGACTGGAACACTAGATTGAGGCGGAGAGGCAAATTCGTGATTTGTAGTGTTTGTGAAGCAAATGGGAGTCTTTTTCAATTGATGGAATCACAAAGCTTGCATCGGTAAACCTCTATAACAGCAGAGCCAAACGCAGCGCACTAGCATACTTCACAATTCTCAGACCAAAAAGAAACGGAGAAACTCGGATAAAAGCCAGCAAGCAACTAAAAAAAGCAACCCAAAATGCTTTCACACCATGTCATAGAAAGAATTGATCCGCATCCAACAAGCTCTTGCTAGCTACAAAGCTGAATCCTCCAAAAGGATCCGGTGGTGCATCAGTCATCGGCTCATCCTCGGCAAGCACGCTCCGCTTCTGCGTCACTGGGCTAACAGCCAATTCCGTGAATTCCGTATCGAAGTTCTCTGCTAACTCCGGGTCCGTAATCAGAGGTTTAATGGGTGGCTCCAGCTCACGCTTGGCCAGCTTCTTCCAGTCAATCTTTTTGAAGAAACGATGACCCTTGATGATTTGCATGTCCTTGGGCATGTTATTTCCTAGTCTTTTGTGGGGCTCCTTACGCAGAAGCCGAGTGAGAAGGTCCTTTGCATCGGGTCCAAGAAAGAATGGAAAGTTGAGCTTAGCCTTGAGAATATTGGCCTGGATCTTGGCATTGTTGTTGCCAGGGAAGGGTGGCGCGCCTGTGAGCAGATCAAAACCTAGCGCGCCTAGGGACCACCAGTCGACGGCGAAGCTGTATTCCTTGCCAGCCACGATTTCAGGGGCCATGTAGTCTACTGTGCCTAGAAAAGAGTTACACTTGTCGGCGTCATCGGTTGCAACCTTGGAGAGACCAAAATCAGTTAGCAGAAGATGACCCTCTGCATCGAGCAAGCAATTTTCAGGCTTGAGATCACGGTAGACAACACCGAGATTTTGGTGAAGGTGCTCTAAGGCCAGTACCATCTCAGCCATGTAGAACGAAGCTGTTTCCTCAGGGAACATTCGCTCCATGGCCAAGTGATGAAACAATTCCCCCCCTTGTGCATATTCAAGGATGAGATATAGCTTTTCATGATCCTGGAAAGCGTAAAAAAGTTTGACCACGAAGGGATGGCGGTTGACCGTCTCCAGAATGTGACGTTCCGTCTTCGTCTGCTCGATCAATCGCTTATGAACGACCAGAGACGCCTTTTTGAACTGCTTTTGGGCATACAATCTGCCAGTCGTAACCTGCTTGACAAGCAAGACCGTCCCAAATGCCCCCTTACCCAAACACTTCATTGGCTCAAAGTCAGCTGCGGTCATCTTCCGATGAACAGAATTCTGACGAAGCCCACCTTCGATGGAAGAAAGCATGGTAGAGGGCTTGGACTGAACATCTGGGCTGACGAAATCATTGACAAGGGGTACTTCGTATGTGTCCATCTCGGTCCTATCGCTCAAACTGGCATCCGATCCTGTGCTGGAGACTTCACGGCGCATGTTAGGGGGTGAACTCGCTCCAGAATTTGTGTCGATGCTCAGCGCGTCCAGACGTTGTTTCAGCGCACTGATGCCAGAAGGCGTGCAAGGCCGCATCGCTGGGCTGCTCGTGACGCTGGTAAACTCGCGAATCTTCGAGCTCCATTGCGGAGTATTCGCGATTGAATGATCCGACTCTTCTCCAGCAGACGTAATGGGCGTCTGGAATCCCCGAATCGTCTGCGTTGCCGGAGCAGCTGGTCCCATTCTCTGTGCACGCTGCCTCTTCTTCTTTGCGGCCTTCTTACGCACTTTCTCAAAGTCAAGCTTCGGTGCATCAGTACTCTCGTCAAGAGGAATATGGCTCTTCATTCTCGCGGGAGACTGTGAGGCGATCCGCATGGGAGGAGTGGAAGAGCCCATAGTCTCTTGACTTAGGACTCTACTAATGGAGCGCGGCGTCCTGTCATCCTCGGCTTTCAAAATCGAGCCAGTCGCATTGACCAGAAGAGTTTGGCGCAATGCACTCTTTGAGTCGCAACAGGACTCTCCAATACTGACTCCAGTGGCGCTCATGCTGCTAATGATAGTGCCAGAGCCTGTTGTTGTACTAGGGGCCATATCGACTACGCCTTAATCAAGTCACGGTATATGCTCCGTCCACCCAGAGACGATTAGATGAAAGCCAGCGTTTAGAGATCGAGGCAGTGTTTACGCTTGAATCGCGTGCTGCGCATCTGAAGTCAGTATTTTTAAACCCTTCGACATGCAATGAGGAGCAGCCTCACCGTTTAGATCCCGTCAGATCTATTCCGTAATAACCTTTCGCCCGCCCTTCAAGGCGGGCCTCGCACACTTAGCTGTTCTCGAGTGGCAAAGGACGCCTCGATTGTGGAAACTCCGAGAGCGATGTTGCGATTCACAAGCGCAACTGAGCCAGCAAAGCCGAACACGAAGGAAGAGTGAGAGGAAGCGCCGGATGCGAAAGTGTAGCCCATCGATGGTAATATCAGGTCGATTTTTGTGTATCCGAGATAGTTCGCCAGAGCGGTCTCCTGGCGATATGACAGCGTGGTACGAGGACGCGAGAAATGTGGTGTTGCAGGTGTGTGGATTTGAAAGAAAGACTAGCGGTTGCTGAACTTTATTTCGTCTGCCTTGGTAATGTGAGAGCCGAGTCCCTGAATGGGCTAGGGGCAGCCTAAATTTGGGGACGGTCCGCATGGGCGAATCCCGTGTCCCCAGACTCGCACATTGCGAAACTTAACCAGCCTATCTTACTCCAGCTTCAACACGTGCTGATGTGCAATACGTTGTGGCGCGCCATTCTCTTCATTCCCCTTGGCCACATTCTCGATGTCATACGCGAGAGGACGACACACACAAGTACGGTGTGATGCTGAGCGACGGGCTCGTGATCGGACACACCAAATGCGGCTCAGTGTCTACCCTTGCAAAAGAGTAATTAAATGATTTTCCTAATCAAATCGTACACAAATTTTTATCATGTTTTGTTCCTCAATCTTATTATATCACTTCGGGTTAGCGCGTGGGTATTCTCATTTCAACGACGCATTCAAATTCCAAGCGCCGACATCACGAAACACTACGGACGCAGTTGAGCAAGCGATCCTAATTCTTATCCTCCGAAGGGCTAGGTGCTGGCAGGGGAAACCGACGTTGGCGGAGGTTGATTGAGAATCCTCTGTACCTTCGCTTCGTTCTCTAGCAAAGTGCTGTCTTCGAGCTCAGATGACGTTTGTTCAAAGTCAGAGTCAGAGGCCGCGTCCTGAGCAGCAAGGCGTTCCTTTTCGAGCCGAGTTTCTTTACCGCGCTTGTGGCAGTACCAGAAAACGAAGAGCAGAACTAGACGACTGCGTTAGACGCTGATGAAAAATAAAAAGGAGAGGAGCATTTACGGAAAACAGCCAAGGACATGAGTACATTCGTACCGGTCACAACGGCTGGGAAGCGCAGCTTCAAAAAGTTGAGTATACTCTTCAGCATCCCGGTCACAGCGCCCTGCGCGGATACAAGCTTCTTCAGTGATGGGATCTTCTTCTTCGAATGCTTCTTATCCCTGCTTTCTGTTGTTACGTCCATCGCCTTCGCGTCCGCACCCGGCTTCTCCGAGGCCGCGGCTAAGAGCCCTGGCGCTATACTCGCGCTCATTTTCGACGGCAAACTCTTAATTAGATTCTTTAAGAAGTCTGGAAGATCGTCGTACATCTTGCGAAGGTACTCATCCCAATTCTTGAGAAACTTCTCGAGGTCGTCGTATGCCGTAGGTACACCATTAACAATGTCTTTGAGGATCTGTGTGAACTCGGCCATCATCTTCTGAGACTTCTCTGAGAAGCTGAATGCGCGATTATTAACCGCAGAGAGATTCAATTGGTCGAGCACGCTAGTCAAATCCTGCTCCTCCTTCGTCTTCTCTATCTCATTTGATGCTGCGGGGTCTGTTGTGACGATCTCACCCTTCTTCGCTGCCTCGACGGCAGCCTGGAGATCGGAGCCTGCTTGCTCCTTACTTTTACCTTTCTGAGTCTTGTTTAGTGTTTGCTGATATTGACTTTAGGGACGTATATACATACTTTGCCTCCAAATCTTTGCGGGAGAGTGCGGACATAACTGAGATAGCTTTCAGTCTTTTTGTGCGTCTTGCTCTCTTTGTGCTTCACTTCCTCCGATTTTGATGGCTCAGCCTCGGCGTCTAGTGGAGGGGATTGTGGTAGAGGAATCTTGTTCGCGCCATCCATCAAAGCAATTTGGGCATCTTTTGGCTTTGCCTTCTCTGCAGTGTCAAAAATCACAGCAGGTCGCTCAGGCAGCGGCGGTGGTTGTTCGTCTGAAGTGATCAACTCAAGAAATCTCTCGTCCTCGTCGGTAAGAATTGGCGATTTCGGTTCTTCCATTAAGGCTGCTGAATTCGGGACCTCCTTGCGCTTGATGTTGAAGTATTCCGAAGTCATGATTGAGTAAACCCCACAAGCTTTCTCATGCGCTACTTCGTAATTGTATTGCGATGACAATGTCAGAGAAGAAATTTAACCGTGCGAAATGTCAATGAAATACAGGTTTTGACTGCGAAGCTCACGGGCACTGACGTTCGATTCGCATATTCTATTAAGTGTGGCGGTGGCTTTTGTCCAGGCTGCAGCTCAGGCGGGGCTGACATCATTGATCGCAAAACTTGGCGACGATCCGATCCAGAAGCTGAAACCTCTTGTAGCAAACAAACACTTTTAATCTTAGCTTTGGCTGGGAACGCATCACGACTTAGCATTGATACAAGAGATCACGACTTGTGCTTCAAATAGAACGCAAGGCAGCACTCGGGGTTCACTTAATTGGAGAACGGTGAGAACTTTTGTGACTATCAAAGCCATTCGAATTGTGATAATATGTGTAGAGGGCATTATTACTGCAGCATCCGTAAGGGGTCATCTAAACTCATCATAAAGCAAAACAGAAGGGAAATTGGCAGTGCAAGGGGGGGGTATATAGATCTCCACCTTATGTACATATCAGTCGGTCAATCTTTCATTTGCCATACGACCTTAGTCCTTGTCCGTCATCGTCTTCTTCGTAAGCCAGATCACCAGCATTGCCATGACCTTTACTCCAAAACCCATTAAGTACACAGCACCCTTGAAGCTGATGCCGAGCAAGCTCAGGATTGCCTTGGTGATGCGTGGCAGGTCTTCTTTCTCAACAATATGTTCAAAGCCCAAACCCAAACTATTTGCCATGATAGTGACCGGCCTAGGTTTCCTGGCCTTCTTGGCTGGCTTTGGTGCTGGCTTGACTTCGGTGATCTCTTTGATCTTTGGTGTCTTCACCTTCTTGCTTGTGGCCTTGAAGCTAAGAAGGGAAGGTGGAGGGGCCGCAAATACGAGACCTGGATCTTCTGGGCGTTTGCCTTCCGAGACGGCGACGCTGAGAAGCGTGGACACGCACACGTCGATCAAGTAAAGATTGCCCAGCTGTTGGATCGCAGCGGCGTCGATGTGCAAACATCCATCCTGGAAATCCAACCGAGCGAGGATTTCTGGCTCACGCTCGACTGCCGTCATAGCTGATGTTCGACTACTGGAAGATACTGGAGAACCAGTCAAGGATGCCATGCAAGAATACGGATTCAAAATGCTTATACAAGTTTGACCTTTAACAACGCCGAGCTCGAAGGCAGATTTGACGTCTCCAACAACAGAGATGTTGAAGACACCCAAGCTTGGGTGGTGCAGTTCATACTTGCCGTTGAGGGCATCGATCGCAGACCAGGCCAACGTACAGCCCTCGCGTTGACTGGCCTCGGCAACAGCACGCTCAGCAAGCCTTTGCGCAGCAGGCGATGTCGCATTCGGATCGACCTCCGCAATGCTCTTGGCTTGTGGTGTTTTAGCTGCACCTTCTAGCGCGTGAAGAGAAGCGAGAATGGGCATGATGGTTGTGACATGCTGTGCTGGACTGTCAACGTCCGACGTGACTGATCCTCGATTTATTTTTGACAGGGTCGGAGGCGGTGGCGGAGTTAGGTCAAGGTGTGAGACTGGAAGAATGTCCTCTCCAGATGTGTGATGCCTTTGTACAAATAATTCGTGGTCGTCGCCGTCTTCAGTTTTTGTGTGCGTCTTTGACAAAGTGTAAAATGGCTGATCCTCAGCTGGTCCAAAGACAATCTTCTCCTTTCCGCTTCTATCTTCTTGCATAGGTTTGAACATCTTCAAAGTAAAGTGCTTAGGGTCAGGAGCATCTAGCTTGCCATTGGCCGTAGCCCAAAGAGAGTTGAGATCTGAGATCGGCGTGATGTATACAGGGTCCCTCTTTTCAGGCAACAGCAAAGCACTGTTGAAATTTGGCGAGTATGGTGTCCTGCTGATTTTTTCCGGTGAAATAACCGCTGTAGGTACGATGCCCTGCGGCCGATACGCTTGTTGAGCGAGGGGGACGTTTGGATCTAAGATAGGAAACATCGAACGTATGGGCAGATCACTCGTTGGAGGGGCCGCAATCTGCGTCCATTGCTTATTTCCCATGAAGCTGTTTCGACCAAGAGTTGAGCTCGGGGAAATGCCATCGTATTCTGTCAAGGGAGTCTGAACTTCTGACTGTCTCCTCTGGTCTGAGCCGATCGGGAATCGACTTCGAACTGTTGACCTGGACGCATTTCGCTGAAGCGTCAAGTTTGATTGCAGTGTTGAGGAGGACTGAGCTGAATGACTTGATTGAGCAGATCTGACAGATGCTTGTCTCTGCGGTGGCATGAAATAGTAGTTGCATGGATTGATCGGCGAAGTAATTGCGGCCACTTCGCCGCCGTCTTCTGCCCTCTTAGGGACACAGACTCTGCTTCGATTTAGAGATCGGGATGGAGACGTACGTTCCGACGCAAGGATGGGTGCTGTAGAGACAGATAATTCCTTGTTGCTTCCAGGAGAACCATGATGGCGCGCAACGGATGGTCCCGGGGATGGAGTTCTTCGAACTGCAGGACTAACGGCAATATTCCTATTGCGAGCGCCTACTGAAGAACTTCGCCGTGGCCGAGTGCCACGTGTAGCTGAAGGCTCTCGCTTAGGCACTTGGATAGGTGGAAGCTTTTGGAATGGGTTCTCCCGCGGACTTGACTTTGCCTCTTCGATAGGAGGCAGGTATTTGACGCGCTGTTGAGCTGGAGAGGGAGAAGGGTCTCGTGTTATTGCAACGCCGACACGTGTATGATCCGAAGACGGACGGCTGGCGTCGCCGCTTGATGCTTTTGCCTTTGTGACTAGTGATGCACTATCTCGACGCACCGGCCAAGGTCCCGACGGTCGCATGTCCATCGATCTTCGGATAAGATCGTCCAAGCTTTCTCTTCTCTTCGCTGCCTCCTCCACGGGAGGGAAAATATGCAAGGTCGGACCCGCGGCCATTGTAAGTATTGTTAATGAATGACTTTTGCTGATAACAAAGCACTACCAGAGCGCACAGAGAGGGACTGAAATTACAACGGGACCCAAAAGAACAGAACAATGAATGAATATCGGACGACCTCGAAGTTGACCGGAAGGATTCACTAACGTGTGGAGTACAGGGCGGGATGCACTGTCATTTTAACTTAAAGTCCACGAGCATGGGCTCAACGGACGTCAGCGAACAGCTGGCCTCGCATCCGTAGACCTGCGAGATGCCAATAGCGGCTGCAAAGCGATGGCTTTCTGTGGCACTGTGTTCTGCTGCATTGCAATTGTGAAGAGCACAGTGTAAGGCTAAGGCGCCAGGTACAAGGCGAGCACTCTGGTTGGTTGACTCTAAGCGCCGACGAGACCGCCAGCCACGCCAGTCAGGTCACATCTTTGTCGACCACCAGGCCTTGACAGCGGCTGCGTAGCTGACGAAGATAATTTGCTGATCCCTTGCAGTTCGTTGGATGTCCTTAACCAGATCTGGCCGGGCCGTTGCTTGCTGACGGCGTGGGTGTATGCAGACGATGACTCTGAACCTCGTGAGAGATGTCTAGCTTAGGCGAAATACGTTGGAAGCGCCAGTCGAGAGATTGAGTTAATGCTAGGTACTAGTTTATGATTAAAAAAAACTTCTTTAGAGAGATGCGTTACGGTAAGATATGGTTCAGCTAGCGTATCAAAGATGCATTCAGATCCATGGCCAAAAGCATGGAAATCTTAAGACAGTCATCGGTACCGAGACAGGGAGTGATCCCACTGTGTTCCTCGCAGACAGATAGCGCCGCCATCAGAGAAAAGTCGGTGATTGACAATGATGATGACAGAATTACCAAGACGCTACATAACTGAAGATCGAAATGATTTCAGGGGGGAAACAACGGACTCTGCTTGGCTCAAATTGGTCATGGCGCTTTCTCGTGCGTTTTGATTCTTCAGATGTTTTATACCAAAGAGTCAAGTCGTGTTGATAACAGCAGACCTGTAACGAATCCTTGAGTTTTTCCATCTCCCAAGAGACCGCAATTCAGAAGCATGAAGATACATTGTAGGGCGCTGCAAGGCCCTCTGATCCACCGACTTCTAGATTTTTAGTCGGATGATTCCCATTCTCTATCCCCAAGCCACCGCGCTACACCTCTGCGCATCCCCAGTACCTCGTCACAATCCTCCCGGTTCTCGTGGCATCTACAGAGGCGGACAGACGTTCAGCCGCTGAACATACCGAAGTCAGTTAAGTCGATAACAAAGCACGTGCAACACACTCGCAGGTTGACAGACGCCAAACTATGTCTTCTCAGATCCACCCATGCACCTCAGCAAGCTCCCATTTTCCCACTTCTTGTCTTGCTTCAACCACAGTGAGCCCGTGTCTTCCACTAATTTTGGCTCGTCGTTTCACCGTCCGGACTCTCTCACTCTGTGATACCCTTCAACTGCACATGGCGCATATCCAGCCACGTGAACTTGTTCTCGCTCTTATGTGGTGCAAGTGATGGAGATGGCAAGTAGACCCTCGTTGAAGTTGGCTGATGCGAGAGCTTTGTTATTAGCGCGCCGAGGGGGACTAAGCATGGAGGCCGATCCGGTCACAGCGGCTCCAGCAAGGTAACCATGGGAGTGCTTGACGCTTGAGCGAGGTGACTCTAGGCGAAATGACCATAGAATTGAAACTCTTGTCCGCCTTGTTTGGCCCCTTCTTATCAATAGACACTTTGCTTGAGCGCTGATCTTAATATCTGGTCGATGATACATTGGTATTTACCATCAAGCTTGGTATGCGACTTCGGTTGAGCTGAAATTTCAAACGTAGGCCTTGATCTCTGTGATTCCTCTTCTACATCGGCGAGAAATGAAGCTGTTGCAGATAATTCAAAGTCGAGGTAGCGGAAACATTGGCCCTTATGATGTGTACATTCTCGTCCTCATTTTTCAGCAGACCGAGGAAAGTAGCAATCAGTGTTCGTCACCTCGCCTTGGTTCTTCAAAGCTCCCTCGTCGATCAAGCTGGTAATCTGGATGCTTGGTACGTAGCTAAAGCATCGTTAGAAAGCGATGAGCTTATTTCTTTGCTAAAGAAAAACTACGAAGGAGAGAGAGATTGAGAAATGCGACGATAAATTCGCTTAGAGTACGAGAAGTTATGATCAAGCAGAGAATTATTAAGATCTTAACTGCAACCCCCAAGTAAACATCAGCGTACGTTATCGGATTAAGCTCGTATCGAATGTTTTAAGGCACGTGCTGTTATATCTCTAGACGAGCTCTAGCCTCTAGGTTCATAGTCATCACTCGAAAAGGCACATAGCCTCAACTGCATCCAGAACACAAAGGAGCAAGAAAAATGAAAGGAGGATATGAAAGACAGCATTACGAGAGCATGTGCGTTGAAATAATAAAATCTATAGTGAAAGCGGCCAATTCCGTGGTACCTATGTCAAATACACATTGTGTAGAACATCCGTATCAGAGCCTGCTTCCCATCTTCCATTTTCATGTCAAAACGTTTCAGCATCGCAAGTTGACTAAAGCTTCGGCGAGTTGCTGCCATTTAGTCACAGTTGACCGGCGGTGTTGAAGTCCTTGAGCGCCTGTGCGACACGCTTGCTCATCGTCTTCTCGCCCTCACGCACCCACACACGTGGGTCGTAGTACTTCTTATTTGGTTTATCCGGGCCCTCTGGGTTGCCGACTTGCGAGGTCAAGTAGTCCTTCTTGTTGGCCATATAGTCACGGACACCGGTAAGGTAAGCCCACTGTAGATCAGTATCGAGGTTGACCTTGACAACACCGTAGCTAATAGCGTCCTGATATTCCTTGAGGGTGGAACCAGAGCCGCCGTGGAAGACGAGATAGACTGGCTTGGTCTTGTCCGAACCAGTCTTCTCCTTGACGTAGCTGTGACGTGATAATTAGCGAGGTCAAAACAGCGTTCTTGGGCCACTTTGGAACTTACGCCTGGTGCTTCTGGAGGAGCTCTGGGTGGAGCTTAACATTGCCAGGCTTGTACACGCCGTGCACGTTGCCGAAACCGGCAGCGATCGAGAAGTATGGAGAAATAGGGCTGAGAGTCTTGTAGATCTCGTAGATATCTTCTGGCTGGGTGTAGAGGGAGTTGTTGTCCACACTCTCGTTGTTGACACCGTCCTCCTCGCCACCAGTGATGCCGATCTCCATCTCAAGCCACTGCTTCATTGGTGCAGCCCTCTTGAGGTATTCGGCAGTGGTCTTGATGTTGTACTCAACAGGCTCCTCAGACAGATCGATCATGTGGGAGGAGAAGAGTGGCTCGCCATGCGTCTTAAAGTATGCCTCGTCAGCTTCAAGCATGCCGTCTAGCCATGGAAGAAGCTTCTTGGCGCAGTGGTCGGTGTGCAGGACGACGGGAATACCGTAAGCCGGGGCCACGGCACGGATGTAGTGGGCTGCGGCAATGGCGCCCTGTATCGAGGCATACTGGTCCTTGTTGTCGACGCCCTTGCCGGCGAAGTACGCAGCACCACCCTGCGAGGTCTGCAGGATGATGGGGGCTTTCGCATCACGGGCGGCTTCGAGGGCAGCGACCACGGTGGAGGACGAGGTAACGTTAACTAGGTACGATTTCAGCGTTTTACTCTTCGTAGTCTAGCTTTCATTATCTCATACTGGCCGGGATGGCGTAGCCGTTGGCGTGAGCATGGTTGAAGAGCGCCAGCACGTCGTCGCCGACGATCTACGTGATCGAATGACTGTCAGTCATTACATATTTTTCCGTGCCAGCCCGTGCTGGACGAAGCCACGGTGGTGAGGAGAACTTACAACGCCAGACTTGCGAGAGAGTTCCAATGGGGCCATTCTGATCGGATCAAGAAGCGGTCGAGTCTGCTTGAAAGAGGTTACTTGGGGAATTCTTGAAGAGGAGGCGAAAGATGGTTCTGAGGGATTTGATTGAGATTTTGTTTTGCCCAACGGACAGAAGACCAGAGCGCAAGCAATGGTGGGGTCCCTCAAACGGAACCCCACATTGGGAGCAGCTCACCACGTCCCAAGCAATCTCTGCTCTGCGGACTGACTTCATCCGGGCCAATCTCGAACCAAACAAAAGCGTGGCCAAATTGACGCACCTTGCTTTTTGCTGTGCACGCCGTGTTTATCGCTCGTTTGTGGGTGGCTTCGAATTCGCTCCACGCGTGAGGGGCTGATCCACGGTTATATACTCGGGCGACGGAAAAATACTTGTGTCATCAGGACCGGGTTGCTCGTTTCCTCCTTCCGCGGTTCTAGATGCGTCGAGCCTGTGTGTCTTCTGTGCTCCGAATCCGCCCGTCGTTTTCCCCCAGAGGTGGATATCGATCACCAACTTCACGATCCTTCGTCGCAACGTGCGCCGAAGAACGGAGCATCCTTGTCTTCCGGCAAGCCATGCCTCCTAACGTACCTGCAGCACTCTCCCGGCATGGGTGCTGCGTGTCGAGGGTTGGTTCACGAGACCGGAAAATATGCGAACAAGGTAGAACGAACTGCGCGCCATGGCGCCCAACACTAGCGGCTAGGAGAGTCATGGGCTCGAGCTGAACATTCTGTTGCTATTATCTACGATGCACAACCTCAGACCCAGCAGGCGAGAGCGCCTGCTCCATCGACGGATCCATGGCTGTCTGATTCGATGTCTGGCCAGGACTCTTGACCACCACTTTCTTCACCATCGGGGCATCAGCGCCCTTGAACGATATCTCTACCTCATACGTGCCCAAGTGCTTAATCCTTGTAGCATCATCTCCCTCTATCGGGTTCACAAACCTCAAGTTTGCCTCGCTAAGTTGTATCTGCGCCGCCTCATCGTTGTATGCAACTGCCTCACGAA
Source organism: Verruconis gallopava (assembly GCF_000836295.1). Lineage (NCBI taxonomy): Eukaryota > Fungi > Ascomycota > Dothideomycetes > Venturiales > Sympoventuriaceae > Verruconis > Verruconis gallopava. Next base: position 962,450 of record NW_015622139.1, on the reverse strand, counting down.
TGTATTGAGCTACATCTGGTGTTGAAACGGAGCCGTAAATGGCCGTAGGTGTCTCCGGTATGCTCGCCTTGAGCATGGCCTGCACTGAGGCCGGCAGTTTGCTCTTGCTGTCGTTTTTGCCAGAGCCCTTGGGGACCGGTTTGCGCTCGAAGGTGAATACTTCGGGAAGCAGTACATCTAGAAGCGCTATGGCGCGATTCGGCTGTGCAGAAGTACTTAGTCCGGCTCTATGAACGATTCATCAACCCCAAAATACATACCTCAACTGTCTTAATCTCGATGTCGGTCGAAGCCGGCTTATTGACTCCTGTCACCATGCTTTCAAATGGTCGAGACTTCGTCTGATGTTTCCAGGAAGAGGCTTCAGCCATAACCTGGAACTCATAGTCCCGCGAAACATTGATTTCGCCTCGTTTTATAGCAAGTCGCTCCTCGGGCGTGGCATACCGAGCAACATTGGAGGGGAACCAGTTGTTACGCATTGTTCCTGGCGGAACTGCAACGAATGCGCCTGTATTCCCTCTGTCAGCTACAAGTCGCACTCATTAACTACCATTTACACCCACCTTTTCGGCCAAAGCGATCCAAATCCTTGAGGAGCTGCACGGGTATAGTTGTGCTTGACTTCGCTCCGCGCACCTGTTGCTGATGAAGTGGTCGCCATGATGCTTCAACAAAGCTACGGAGACATGCCGAGCATTGAGGGATGAATGATGGACGCACGCGACAGCTCATGATGATGTGTGCGGTTCAATGGCCATTAGGACGCTGCTGTTTGTGTCTTTACAAATTCAATGGGAGCCGCAAACGTTAGGAGGCTGTAATTTAAATGCTGTGACTAGTCCATAATTAGATTTAAATACAACAAGTTTGCTTTGTCATGAACTGAAATTTTCCGCCAATCCAGAACTCGTAACCCGAAAGTTGCCAAACACTGAAAAGAGTTATTCTGTCAGGTTGATCGTGACAAATTTCAAAGGTCCCAAAAAAGAGAAAAAAAAATACAACATCAACTTTACCTAATATACGTGTGTCTGTTCTGAATCTCTATCGTTGTTGCATCAAGGTCTCTTCCTCACATCAAGAGATATCGAAGAACATCTTCAAGAGAGGGTAGTAGGTGACTTCAAATTTTGCTGACGACGCAATGTGGTTGATTTGTACAGAAATGACTCGTTCAAACACCACATGATAATTGCGTATTTCCCGAATCGATGTCTCATTGAGCAACTTCCCGATTTGCACCCGTAGCGATTTCAGAGAAATGAGATTCTGCTGTTTCCTACAATTGCAACCTGTCGTCCTATGAGGCACCGTAGTTTCCTTGCTACAAAGCTGGCGATGAGCATGTTCAAGATCTGCTGTGGATCTCCTAATCCGCCATCAGCCTTTGGCATTGTTTGGAGATTATACGATCTTGACTTACACGTGCCACTGTTGATAATCCTCTCTAGGAGTTTGGTGAAGAGGCTATCAAACCCTTCCTGACTTTGACGAGCGTGAAAAGCCACTCCAAGTGATCACGACCCTTATTTTGGCAAGGAAGAGATAGTTGGCTTCTGCTCCAGGCGGGAGGAGCTCTCGTAATCTGCTATATGGTCATTTTGGCAGCGCAGATAGAACCTAACTCAACTTGTTTCCATTATTGCCTTGCCATACTTTTCCGAACCATTATAGCAATTCTCGCCGCCTTCCATTTCGTTTTCATAGCCAACTGACGTGCATAGTGCATTAAAGAAACGCTCACTACCTTGAAAGAATTACGTACTTTTTGCAAAAAAAAAGGTCTTATTTTAACAAGTGTACCAGACTTTGGATGTTCTCCAATTACCTGTCATGGCAATCATCGCGGATAGCCCTGATTCTCTTCCATCTCAAGGAAGTGTGTATTAAGGATCTAGTACGCGATTAAATTCAGTTCCTAAGCAGAAAAAAAGAAGAGCGAATCCATAACAGGACCTGGGGGACCAAGTTCAATAGCCCGAGCTTAAAGAAGGTCAGTTTGAATCGTAAATGTGACTCGAGGATCTGGAAAACGTAGGAGAAATACTCCCAAATTGCAAGGATAGAAGACAGGCCGCTAGACTGGACGATTAGTTAAGGGACATGCAGACTAACGCTGCCCACACTCGTAATTGGTGTAATATATATTGTTCTGAGCCAAGCTTATTTCCATTCTAATGACAAGGATAATTCTAACTTGGCTGAGGAAGAGACGTCAAAATTGGCTAACAATGAAACTTCCACAATCAAACGCTAAGATGTTCCGAGTGATCATGAGTAGATGAATATGTGTCCTGACAATCAGGCCGGAAATAAGACTTGGGAAAGATATTGGCAAACGCAACATTGCGAGCATATCCTTTCGGAAATGTTGACCAGCTTGTCACAGATATTGTGGGTTTCAAAGTCGATACCATGCAAATGGGTTCTATAGCTGACGTAAATTTGCTCTATCTGAAGTCGGGTTGCACGGATCGGCAAGCTGAGGGCCGTCTTTGGATCAGGAACATATGACATTTGCCCTTGTGATGCGAGCGGGTAATGGGCTTCTGAGGTTGGTGAGGTCATTTGTCTGCTCGGGCAGACTTTTCGCGACCCTGACCCGCTAGTTTAATGCAGGCAACGATCTACAGATCTTGACGGACGCAGGAGTTGTCGACGTTTGGAAAGTCTAGAGAAAAAGCCATGTACACGAAATTTTTTTCGGAAGTCTGAAGAGAAAATCCCGGCTGTACAGCCGAACGAACCGCCCTCGTGGCGTTTTGTTCAGGAACTGTTGGTGCAAGCATGGAGTAGTAGATTGTCGAATGTTGATGGCATCGATGCCGGGATGGGTACTACTTTGCGTCTTGCATGCAGATAGCCGGCCTACAAATAAGTCCTCCATCCCTTCGATCATATCTCACTTGTTTTCTTCGCTCTTTTCCCGCCGGGCGTCTGCCCTCTCGCGCATCGACTTTACGTTTTCAACAATGACGTATCTTCGCGGCGATTACACCTGGGACGATCGCTCAGGTTGGCGAGCAAATCGGAATTTCGTCCCTTTTCGTGGCATGGTGCATGATGTTCGGCGTCGGTTACCGTATTACTGGTCAGATATTCGCGATGGTTTCAATTACAGAACGTTCGCGGCTACAGTCCGCATGGTTGGTTCCCCATCGCCTAAAGCATCAACTGAGCCTGACACTGGCTTTGCAGTACTTTGTCAATCTTCTTCCAGCGCTAGCGTTCATTCTTGACATGAACCACAACACCGGTGGTTTTTATGGCGTTAACGAAGCATTGTTCTCTTCAGCACTAGCGGCACTGGTTTTTAGCATACTTGGCGCGCAACCGCTGACAATTGTTGGCATCACTGGTCTTATATCGTTATTCAACTACACCATCTACGACATAATCAAACTTCACGATGTGTCGATATATCCGGCGTTCATGGTATGGGTCGGTATCTGGACGGCAATAACACATTGGATTACTGCCGTGTTCAACTGGTGCGATTATATGCGCTACGTCACGGACTATTCGAGCAATACGTTCGCGCTATATGTTGGAACTGTGTACCTAAGTGAGTATACCGTGAGGATCTAGAAGTTACGTGAATACTGACAAAAAATAGTCAAAGGAGTCGAGGAGTTGTCTATCGACTTTTACGACGAGAGAATCACGAACGGTTACATGTCTGTGATGATTGCTATTCTGTACAGCATCACTGTCTACCTCTTGGAGAAGATGCGCAGAACAACTCTGTTCAAACCTGCGGTGCGCGAATTCCTGTCCGACTACGCCTATCCGATTGCCACTGTCTGGTGGACGGGTTTTAGCCACATTCCAGGAAATCTTCGACGAGTGCACATAGGAACTCTTCCCATCACAAGGTCATGGTATCCAACAATAGAACGACCCTACGTGTGGCTCGTTGACTTCTGGCACTTGCCTGTGAAGTGGATCTTCGTTGCTCTCCCTTTCGGATGTCTCGTCACACTCCTCTTCTACTACGATCATAATCTCAGCTCGATCACAGCACAAGCGAGACAGTTTCCGTTGAAAAAGCCTGCTGGTTTCCACTGGGATTTCTTTCTGTTGGGATGTACAACTATGATCTCAGCATTCATCGGCATCCCCTTCCCGAATGGACTTGTTCCACAAGCACCTGTCCATACTGACGCCTTGACGACCTATAAAGATGAGCAAGACATAGTCGAGAAGAGAGACGGCGGCCACATCGTTCACAAAAAGACAATCGCAACCCATGTAACCGAACAGCGCATTTCGCACTTCCTCATGGGCCTTGCTATCATTGGTACTATGACGCGTCCATTCCTTGTTGTTCTTGGAACCATGCCTCGCGCAATTTTTGGAGGAGTTTTCCTTGTTGTCGGCTGGGGATCTATCGAAGGAAATGGAATCATCAAAAAAATCATCTTCCTCTGCACCGAAAGACGATTCATCCAGCCAGACGAACCACTGCTTAAAATCAAGCGAAGCCGAATACTACACTTTGTTTTCTATCAGCTCCTCACGTGGGCGATCGCTATTTCCATCTCGCAGACATTGGCTGCGATTGGGTTTCCCGTCATCGTCACGGCCCTGATACCGTTCCGTGTTTATGTCATTCCAAAGATATTCACTCATGAGGAGCTTGCAATCATGGATTCATTGACTGCGACAAATGACGTAGTACTTGCCAGTTTGGGTGGCCGGCCCACAATGAGAGAAGAAAAATTCGCGGAAGAGATGACACCGGCCGACAGTGATGGTACAAGAGTTGGCGAAGAACAAGAAGAGAATGAAACTAGACGACGGCGACTACCGCCAAATGCGGCTATGACCGGTGCCGGTGAAGACAAAGAGCCAAAGGAAGACGTTTAATATTAGATTTAGAGAAGAGCCGTAGATTTCTAGAAGACTTAGACTGCTGAAGAAGCAACGGGACGAGCTCCCGGTAGAAGTTGAAGATAGTTGGATCTAAATTGCATCTTCTACCCAGTCGATATCAACGTTGGAAAACTCACCAAGTAAACGTTCACGCTTGAATCAGGACTTCAAACATTCAAGCTGTGCCTAGTATCAAGGCCTCGACCCACGAGCCAAATCCACCCGCAACATTCCTGCTTATTGCGACCCAAAACACCATGCTCTCGCTTCCAGGAACCGGACAATGTTCAACAATCGGTCTCACTTTGACCACCCCTCCTTTGCTGAGTCGGACCCTCGCAATCTCCTTCACCCACTCAAAGTCAGCCCAGTTCCTCCACTTGACCATGGTCTCGAAATCCTGCTTGCTCCATTCGGGAATTCCATCCCAGCCATTTGGTCCAGGCTTGCCAGCGACCACGCCCAAGTGCAGATTTCTAAGAGACGGCAACTGGCTGAGCGCAGACGTTGCTGCCGTCCATTCGCACCGATCGAAATCGCGGTCGTACGGGGTGGCGCGTTTGACGAGACTCACGCTGCGGACACACTTTTTCGCCGTTGGTGTAAGATCTTTGAGGAAAGCCCCAATTGCTTCGACGTGCGTGTCGAAGTCGAAATTGTAGCTGCTATAGAGCACCTCGGCTGCCTCAGAGTGTACCAACTTGCACGTTGCTAGAATTGCTGGTTCGATTCCTGGGTTGTTTGCGGCTGTGTACGTAGTTTGCATCGTCCTGGCGCGGAAGCGATCAGTTCTCACGAGGCATTTGCTTCGTCGTAAAAGTGGAAGAGCATCTGCAACCCAAGATAATCCTGGCTGTTGAGGATCGATGATACGTATGTGCAGTACTCTCCCTATACTCGTAGGATCTAAATCCGTCTTTTCGTATTCATGATAGTCGGATCCTAGAACGTCTAACCTTACTCCTACGGAAGACCGCTGTTTAGGAACGAGCAGGTACTGGTAGATCTGGAGGCGTATCTCAACTGGGAGCTTAAGAAACATTGATTTAGTCCGTATATGTTTCCGTTCTACTCTATTCTCAAGGGCCCTCTGCTAGACGGAGTGATGTTGCCTTCGTGCGCTGTTACGATGGTACGTATTAAGTCTGTCAGTCAATGACGGTAGGATTGCCAACGAACTTCTAGCGTCGCCCAAGACACTGGAAAATTGCATTGATCGAGATATCCCGCCAAAAATGGAACTTCCCGGTGCGGCTGCCCGTGTGATAACTACCACAGGTCCTTGGACGTTGGCACGACCAACGTTGCGTTTCCTTCGGTGATGGCAAACAAAGAGCTGGAGAAAATATCTGGAGGCAAAGAAAAAAGGACAACAGAGAGCGAAAGAAATTCCTCACGAGTAAGCGGACAAAGCGGTGAGACACGCATCTCGCCGAGGGGGTATACAAATATGAAATTCCCGATTTAAGCCATCACGGTTATGATAAGCCGATACGCTATTCGCGCATCCGACTCGCCTTATTTGGGCACTAACGCAGGATCGGATAGCATACACGCTATGGCGCCAAATGCCGAATTCTTCCTTCATGAAGTATAAAGTGAGAGCATACGAGGCTTACACGCATGAACTGGTCCTCATTAGACGCGGTCATTCAAACTACATATATTGCAGAGGCCTTGTACAAGGTACGTTCACTAATCAAAACTAAGGTTATGTCTATTATCCATCCTCGTTTATCATACTCGTTACTGAGGGTCGTGAAAAACCTAAAAGCTTTTGTTCGCTAAATATAAAGGCTAATATCGCCACTTATATTGCCAACATCCCGCCAGCTAGCGGAGTCCGCCGCTCTAAACCTTCGAGTGTGCGTAGGTTTTGGTTGGGACGGTGAACGCCAGAGCCTCCCCGTCTTTATTACGCGGACGTTTGTTGTCGTCATCTGTGCTGCTGTCATTTCGGCATTCATTCCGATTTGAACCTCCTAGCAAGTGGTTGGGTCTTGTTTTACAACTTCCTCATGTATGCTGGAAGTTCGAAAATCAGAACCGCGCGCGTGATTTTGTGACCGACACGCCTGGCCCTTTGAAGGCGAGGACAGGTGTTCTGGTGGCATGATATGTGAAAGAATTCATGGCGAAATTCATTCCTCAACTTCACCTTCTTCACTGCCCGCATCCTCTTTCTGCTCCGTCTTAGCAGCCTCAGCCCCGTTATCAGTCTCGCTCCCTGTGGGAGGCGCTGGATTTCTATCATCTAGCTTGATCTTCTTCGCAGGGCTTAACCCCGTCACTGCCCCCGCTGGTATCCTGGAGCTCGATCCATTTGTTGTCGTGGAACCAATGCCATTTGCCATCGTAGTCTCTTCATCTTCTCTTTCTCTCTTAGTGCTCAATTCGCTACCACTTCTCTCCATTCTCACGGGTGTAAGCGGCGTCTGCTCCTTCATAAGCCTCGTCCTTGTATCATCCTCTGCATTGTCGAGCGGAGACCGAAGACCTACATAGACGCTCTCACTGCCAGTCTTGAGTTGCATGCCACCCGGAGCATTTGTGTAGAAATCGGCCATATAATTCATTGCTCGCTTAATCTGCCGGAGTGGCACCTTTTGCACCTCCCACCATGGTTTTCCGTCCTCTCCATCTCCAAATGCGCTATCTGTCTGCCTCGCTGCGAACCATAACGCAGCGCACGCGATCGTTCTAGACGTGAACAGGAGGCATGCCTGCGTTAGATTACTGTCGTTGATGAACGACCACGCAGCATCCCGCAGCTTCTTTTGTTTCTCAACGCCGTAATATTGTAATAGACCGAACAAGATATTATAAGGTGACTCAACGGTGAGATCGAAGCATAATAGCTCGAGCAAAACGTCCTCGTTGAGAATAATCGTATCCCGCCAACGCCAGTAGTCTTTCGTGTTCTCGTCAACTATCAGATTTGGGTTCTTCTGTGCGACACGACAGCATGCTATGACCAATTCTCGCACTTTGCGGCAATGCTCTTCGACTTTTGTGGCAAGAAAGAGTGCGGTCGCTGCTATTTGCTGTAGCCCTCACAATTAGTCACGGTCCAGAGGTCTATGAGCAGTTCTGAGATCCGCAACAAGGACATACGTAATGATGCAACTTCTTCTCTCCGCTCTTGCTTGCTTTGAGCGAATATCTCATCAAAAACCGGTTAAAAAATACAGTCGCAGAACTGATCGTCGTCTGCGGCAATTTGAGCATAACGCCCACCTGTGAGATAAAATTGTACCCTTTGTATCTGTACGTGCGTTCTTCTTCGGGGGGCAATCCATCACATATCGATGGGGACCGAAGGAGCTCTTCTTCTGTGTAAATCCATTGTTGCTCCGCCTCTTCGATGACTTCGATTGGGCGGCGCGAATGTTCTGTTGGAACGGTACGAGAAGGTATGCGAGACGATATCATTGTGCGTATTTCCTACATATAAGGACTAGAAGTGAATGTGGGAGTGAAAGAACGAGGCAAACTGAGGTTCTTTCACTCTGGATGTTAAGTTGACGTGAGCTTGGGATGTTCTTGTTCCCTACAACATTGCACTATACGCATCGAGTCGTCAGGAATTTATTTTGAAATTCGAGATCGCTCGACTCACTTGAAACCGGGAGTTTGACAATGAAAGCAGATACAGAGAGGCAGTCGGCTTAATTTGTGTTTGAAATAGAGCGTGTTTGATTTGAGATCAAAGTATCCATGAAATACAGGTCCGCGCATTCGGATCTACGCGCACCACCAATTCATCGTGAGGCAACAAGGCCGGCTTCACGCTACTACCGACTTGATATCAGATCGGCTGTGGCCCCCATATATCGAACCGGAAGAAATCACGGTGGAGCATATAAGAGCACAAGAGATACGATTTGAATGCAGATCTCCCGGACTACTTATGATGATGGTACTGGCCAGACTTTCAATTTCTGCTTCTTGCTACTTCATCGTCGTTCATCTTTTGATGTCCTATGTCCCAACTTTCAAACACTTATAGAAACTTAAGTCAAGATATTCATACGCAGTATTGTGACACAGTACCGGTTACAGTGCATGTGCAGTCGTAGTTAACCAGTCCCTTTTCCCCCGGTTGATTGCGTACACGCACGTCCCATGCAAAACCTGAGAAAAATTCCATGCCCCAAACGAAGAAGGCCAAATTCCACACCCTAGCCTTTTTTAATAGCAGCAATTGTTGAGAAAGAAGATGCCCAAGGTTCTTGCGAACGCTTCACAGAGAGATAACCTAGTTAGACACACATATGCGCACACACCATATAAACTAGAAGAAGAATGAGAGAAGATCTGCGGATGTTGCTGTAGCGCTCGAGTATACTGGTACAGAATTCCCGAGGGTCGCTCAATGATTTGTAGATAGTGTGCAGAGGACTTCGTGACCGAGAGTGGTTTGTCCGATCGGAAAGAGTCGAAGTAGTAGTATCTCAAGAAGCCAAGGTAATGAGGAACTCAGCAGCACACCTAGTGGCCGTAATTCTGTCCCCAACCTCCGCGACCATACGATCCGTAGTTGCTTCCGAAGCCTGCCGCACCGTAGTTACTACCATATGCACCCTGTGAATGTTGCTGCGCACCAGCCGTATGTCCACCCAGTCCACCAAGGGCACCGCCATACTGCGAATTCGCTGCAAAGCCTTGTTGATGCTGGCCGGGATAAATTCCGAATGCACCTTGCTGATGGGTTTGAGGGGGTGGCAGTCCAGACTGGGAAGAAGCCTGAGCCGAAGTGTTTGTTGCAGATCCTGGACGGCCGGGCTGTTGTTGGGCTCCAAGGGCGCTGGGCGAAGGACCCGACTTTGAATCACCAAAGGGTTTGAGGGCGTCTTCACTGGCATTTGCTTGCTGACCCGCTTGAGTCGCACTGCCGTAAGACGAGGCCTGTCCCTGGAACCCACTGTAGCGATCATTGCCACCGAATGCACCAGTTGCGCCTGACTGAGCGGTTTGCGAGGGCTGGGCTGAACCAGAGCGGCCATAGTCACCCATGCCGCCTCCTAGACCGATGTCACGTCCAAAACCGGCACCGTAAGCTGGAGAAGACGAATGTTGATCATAGCCGCCGTGGTGGGGCTGATTGTACATGCCGCCCTTGTTGAACTGACCGCCAAAGCCTTGCTGGGCATATGGGGAATATTGATTCATGTACGCAGAGTAATACGGACTGTTGTAGTATGGGTGCTGGTAAGGATAGCCGCCATGTTGAGCGTGAGGCTGATGCGAATGACCAGCGGCGCCCTGGCCCGCAGCATGCTGGCCACCAATTGTTGGGTTTGGCGTGTTATGTCCACTCTGGTTGTCTCCATAACGAGACGAGATCTGCACACAGAAAGCGTTAGAAATGTTGTGCTTCGGTATAATCTGCATCGTGTCCAAAAAGGAGTCGGAATTCCGCAATCCATCCTCTTCTATCAACCGAAATGTACTTACCTGGCTAGCTTGGGCGGCGGGGAAGCCTGATTCGCCAGCTGCCCCGAACGCACTACCAGTGCGTTGCTGAGACGCGCCAGCATCTTGCTGAGCGCCGGAGTGTTGTTGTCCGTATGAATTGTAATAATTTGAGTATGCGTTTCTTTGATCCGCTGTGTAGTAAGAGGAATAATCGTTGGCGGAGGACGAAAAGCCACCAAGACCCTGCGCACTTTGTTCTGGTGCCTGAGTGTTATTTGGAAAACTACCATAGCCAGCTTGTTGAGGTAGCTGCTGGCCGAATGGATCGTACTGCTTCTGCGCAGAAGCATCATTCTGGCCATAGCGGCCAAATTGGCCGTATCCCTGAGCAGCTTGCGCGTTTGGCTGAGCTTGCGAAGCTGTCGCACTGGGTGATTGTTGTGAGAAAGCTTGCTGTGAAGCAGGTGCAGGTGGGAGACCAGGTGCTGGCTTTGTAGTTGCCGGAGCTTCTTGAGTTGAAGCTTCAGTACTTGTATTAGCGGCTGCCGCCGCTGTTGAAGAAACAGCTGGCTGGCGAGGGACTGGAGGAAGGGAAGCCCTTGGCTGCGCCACAGGTGAATGTTGTGGAGGTTGAGCACGGGTTTCGAGCTCTTCACGATCCTCATCGACATCAAGAGCGTCACCGCTCAAACCAAGACTGCCAAATTGAACGGCAGTTCTGTCAACGGCATGGTTGCCAGGCATTACAACAGCCTCCTGCTGTTCCATAAGTCTGCGATTAAAGCTGGCGGATCGTGAGCCGCTAGCAGTGGCTTTGTACGCCGTTGTTTGGAATCCTCCAAGTTGTGGGCGGCCAATTGGCGCCTGCGCGATAGGCTGGCCCGATACTGATGGTGTGACACTGTCTGGTCCTCGTGAACTTTCAACCGTGCTTGCCGCTGTACCTGTGGGAGCAGGTTGGGCGGTATCTGGTAGGTGTTCGACGTTTTCTTTCGTCAATTGATCTTTCGATGGAGCAATCTGAATGGAGTGATCTTCAGCCTCAGTTATCTGGGGTGGTTCATGACCAGGCGTGTCTTCTGTTGCTGACGGAATAGTCTCCTCGGGCTCCGCATCTGCATGTGTCACCTCAACGAAGTCAGATGTCTCGCTAGGCGTCACAGCGACGTCTGATGTTGGTGCTGCTTCTGGTGCAGGTTTTTGTGTGGCAGGTGCTGGAGGAGGCACTGCTGGCTTAGCAAACATCTGGGCCCAAGTCTTCTTCGGAGGTTCCGCGGGCGCTTTTGGCTTTGCCGGCTCAGATTGTGCCGCTTTTACCGACGACTCTGTCGAACCATCCCGCGCAGCTGAGGACGCACCATCTGTCGCTGTTGAATCACCCCAAGCATTCGAGTCTCCAGTGGCCGTAGACGTAGCAGGGGCACGCGAGCCGGGAGCAGTACTGTGCGTTGCGCCGCGCCCACCTCTGTGTCCACCACGACCACGCTCAGATCCTCTACCACGGGTGGCGCGCGAAGCATCGGGGGCACCACGACCGCGTGCTGCACGAGTCGACGTCGCTGCTTCGGCAGAGCCTTCCTTAGCCTTGGGCTTGGCCTTTTCCTTGGTACTTTTGACGTCTGAGAATTTGGAGACGTGTCCTGAACAATTTGTTAGCGAAGGCAAGACCAAATACAAAGATGGCGAACAATAGTACCTTCGGAGATGCGCTCGATCGTGCTTTCCAGATCGCCGTCGGTCTCTTGGAGAGCAAACAATAGATCGACTTCAGTCCAGTCTTGGAACAGTTCCTTGAGCATGGGCAATTGCGACGAGAATTGTTTCTTCATCTCGCCAAGTTCTCCCTGCTCGGTGATGAAGTCGTCAGCTGACGCTTCCTTTGTGCTGTATGTGCCATTTGTCGGTCGGTCTCTGCCCCGGGTGGAACCTCTGGCGCCGCCTCGCCCGCCGCGAGCAGAACCTCTGCCGCGCGCAGGCGCCGGCCTTGATGCTACTTCAGACATTTGAATGTGAGATAGTGTGTGATTGGTGTGGCGATGCGTTGTCTATGTAGAGTAGAGCAACGAGGATGATGAAAGATTCTGGGGCTTCAGGCTGCCTAGAACAGGTTTGGCTGGGCTCTCGCGATGCAAGGATTTGGATTGGGGCGTTTTTTTCTCGATCGAAAGGGACGGTCGAAGTGCGCAGAAGACAGCAACGACGTGTCTGGAACCGACCACACGCTGCTGGAACGGCTGGCGGTGGCGAAGACGACGGCGAGAGGAGATGATGAGGGTGTTTGTGTGGGGAGGAGGAGGCTTTTGTGAGGCTGTAGGAGTGCGATGTTTGGAGCAGGAACGAGTGCCTCGCCTGGCCTTGGGCTGGCCTTTCTGGGTCTGGTTCTGGCTCTGGCTCTGGCTGTGGTGCTGGTGCTTGTTTGGCCAACCAGCCACTGGCGCTAGTCCCCATCCGGCACGCTCCGCCTCGTTCCTCGCCCGCTCACCACCGGCCTACGTCAGCTGAGCAGCACCTGACCTGCTGACCATCTTCTCCAATTTCTGTACCACCTGCTTTTCCCCCAAAAGTTTCGACCAGCCATCATATCACGGAGAGGCTGCCTTTCACCGATGCTCTGCCCTGGCCCGAAGAGAGATTCGCCTAAGGACCCGTCTCGCTAGACGATTTGGAAGCGTTCTGGCGCGCTCTCTCTGGCCCCAGGTTCTCAGCAAGCGATTTGAGACATCTACGTGAGCTTGGTGCGATTCACAACGTGGAGGCCTGGCTCCAAGGTGGAGCAGACATTTGTGAGCTCGAAGTCCTCCGGAGGAATGTAACCCGTCGTCCTTGGACGAGACTTGTAGCCCTTAAATGCCGTCTCGACTTTATTCAACCACTCTTCGAAAGAGAGGCATTCGGGAAGACGGACATCATCACTGTCTTAAAGAGCTATCTGGCAGCGGAAATTCAATAGGGAGCAGGCCTAAGACACGCAATCGTGGAAGTCCCTGCTCTGAAAGAGAAGGCTCCTTCGCTTCCCATCTCGCACGTATCCTGGACAATGATGTGATGGATTCCATATCAAGCAGACACAGTAACGCTCAAAATTCTAGAAACCTTGATGGACTGCCTACAGTGCGCCTAATTCTGACAATTCGACACCGCATTGATCACGCCTTATCATACCACACATCCGAAGACTGACCCAGCATATGACTTCTGCTGACTGACCAATGAGAACGACATTTGAATTGTACATAACGTCTATTTCAAGGTCGATGAAGGCGAAGCATGTTTTAGTCGAGCTAATGGCTCTGCGATTGGTCTATCTGTTGATTCAAAAAAAATTTTTAAAACGAAGCCGAGAATGATCTTGCGTTTTCGCAAACTCGTTCTCCAAGTGGCTTGGACGTTGTCATAACGAAGCGTATTCCAACCGCAGAAGAAGAGTGAAAATGCACAAAAATTCTCGGTGCATTCCTAGGAACCTGAAAAATACAATGTGGGAGCTTGGAAATCAAATGCTCATGCCGTCATATACAGTTCTAGATGCCTAAGATTCGCCAAAGCGTACTGCGTGAACCGCCCATGCAAGCATTTTTCGAGCAATACCAGTCGAATCTTTCGACACCCGTCATACCCCTGAATCGCTTCATACTATCTATAATCACCCTTTCGGCGGTTCCAACCCCACTGTGGCATACATCTCCTCAGCTGAAACCGTTCTCCCAACGGCACTACCTGACTCTTGATATTGATGCAAATCTACCGCTAGCAGGACTATTCTGTGTCTCCCATTCTCTTCTTCTACATCGGCGACGACGACTGTGTGTTCCTCACCTTGCCTGTCCAAGATTCGCACTAGTGTAGCATGCTTTGGCTCCAGCACTTCTCCAGAATCGAGTTCGATGGGATATGGAGTTAACGGTCCGTCTGTACGAAATAGAGGTGGTTCAGACAGCGAATGCCTGCTGGAACCTGAGTTCCTCTTGCGTGGCGGTGCTGTCTTCATCCTGGTGTCGATTGAAGAATCGAGCCCTGAAACAGAAGCTGCTGTGCGGTTGAGAAGGTTTTCCACGAAACTTTTATGGATGGACTCGACTTTTTCACTGTCCGCAGCGGATGTGACAAGTGGACTACTTATTGGGCCACAAGACGGCGTTTGGTTTTCATGTGGATGTGTTGTCCCACCCCATAATGCTAGCTGTTGACGAGCTGAGAAGCTCCGTTTATTTGGACGCAAAGTCCTCTGCAACGAAGAAAAGAAAGGTCGGTGCATAATGTTATGCTGGTTCCGCTTATAGGAAACCCAAATGCAAGCCCATTAAGTGCTAGTTGTTGATTTGAGGATTCGATTACCTTTACGCAAATAGACAGCTGTGCAAACTTGAGCTTTCAGATTGCGGCGCGGACAGCTTCTTATTATCTGAGCTATCCATGTGTCAATCACGAACTAAGTAGCTCAGAAGACTTTAGTAACCTTGTGATGTATGTACAGGGTGATGAGATTATATCATTGGAAGAGCCAATTCTTTGCCGATTTGGGCACCAATAGTGCTCGCAGGCGATGAGAGTCACAGCATTGGCGTGTTCTCGGTCAAGTGTCTTGTTCTTCGGTGATCATGCCGGGATGCGGGTGGAGACGTGCCGATTCGCATGTGAATACGATGATTGGGAGGGGTGGTCAGCATTGAACAACGTATGCAGCAAAGACTAAGGGTTCGTAACCAGAGTGATAGAAGCGTTAAGAATCAATTCATCAAATGGAGATACTACCCCTACTTATGAGCATGGATCAGAAAGCATAGCTCAGCTCTCCTCTCGAGCCCGCCTTTCTTCAGCTTCTACTCCGACAGTGTGTTAGGTTTAAAATAGACTTACCGCGCGACGGTAGCTTAAATCAACTCAATAAGAGAAACTTGATCCTTTACCTCTCTGGCCATCTTTCCATGCATGAAACCATGAACGTATGTCTCGCCTACGAGAGAAAGTTGTGCCTGTTCTCCCCTTCGTAAGACGAAGGGCACCATGGCTCCTTGGAGCATCCAAATCTCGTCTCCTTCGACAGCATTTTCGGGCCCCAGTCCAAGATAACCATGTTCTGTGAGGTACAGCCGTCTGAAAGGGATGGTCGGGCCAAGTGCAATACGAAATTCCGCCGACCTGCCCTCAACCATTTTGGTTTGTGCTTCGAATGATGGCACGTCCTCGATTTGTGCTAGATTGGAATGGGCGCTGACGAAGTTGACAAGATTGAAATGATGCATCAGTCTACACTTTTGGAGGACCTCGTCTTCAGTTGGGACGCAACAAAATTCAAAGCCAGCACAGAGCTGATTTAGCTTCTTCAAGTCGTTGAGGCGATCGCGAAGTTGATTCTCGTCGAGCTTAAGCAAGGGCTTCTTTTTTCCGGATGAATCTGTTTCAAAAAAGGGTGGACTGATTGCACTGGCTATCCTGGCAGCAGCCCAGTCTTTGAAGTTTTTGGCCATGTCAGCTCGTGGCGCTTTGAAATTGAAAGAGTCAGCGATCATGGTACGCCACAAAATCTCTCCGTGGCCACCGTGTTCTGCTGCAAAAGTTGGGTCAAGGCCTAGGACAAGTGTAAAACACGGAGTGAAATCAACAGATTTCAGCATATCCCACATCGAAGGACATACGCTTGAAATTCTATCGAATACGGCACCCTTTACTTGAAGAGAATGGCCATTTATTTTGCATTTTTCCTCCGGCAAAACATCGGAAGGACAGCAATCGAATGGACATATTTCCCCTCTGACCATGATGAATGGCAGCGGAGCAAGTGTATGTGTGTAATCTGGTACCCAAGAAGGCAGTCCATCTAGTCGACCTTGTGCTTTGAAATCGATATGCGAGAGATTTGACAGTCGAGGTAGCTCTGTAAGTAACAGACTTGCAACTGATGTAAATACTGAGACTGGTGATGACGATTCGGAATAATCTGGACGTATGGGGATCTCCATTTTGGAAGGTAGACACTTCTTCATCAGCCCTAAAAGGGCAAATATCTTGTCTCGAGGGTCAGTAGCACTGTAAGATCGCCCTTCAAGCAGGAGTTTTTGTAGATAACGATACCATATCAGCTTGGCTTCTTTGGTTACGGAGTTTCCATCTTCAACTGTTAGAGCGCTTAGTGCCTGTGCTCGTTGGACATTCAAGTTTTCTCTCATCATATACAACCGTACGGTATGATCACCAGCCGCTCTAAACAAAGTTTGTGCAACATTCTTTCCAATGAGTGGGGCCCAGCGCTGCACTTGGATTAGGTGACCCAGTGTCTCTACATTTTCCCATGGAAGAAAACGATCCCCGCAAAGCAGGACTAGGTTTCTTGCAAGTGCTACTTCCTGCACAATCCACGCTCGAGAGAACCATCTTCTAGCTCGACAGAAATCGAAAAATTGGTCCCAGGTTCTTCTCCAACTGCCCGAAGGCGGCACTATTCCAAGCTTCTCCGTAAATTTAGGATCGAGGGGGTCCTGATCTTTAATAAAATCTTGACCGTTGATTTGGATTTGTGTTCCAATAGCCGCGAGAAAGTCTTCGTGTAGCCACGCAAAGGAATCGTAATCTTCTGAATAAGGACCAAGCCAGACAATTACAGACGAAGCTTTCGAATAAATCTCGTCCATGAGACCTACTTGTATCATCTTTTCTTCAATATTCTTTTGATCGATGCAGACTGCGTCGATCCAAACCCACTTATGACCCATACCAGAGCAATACAACTGCTTCATAGCTTCCTGGAGATTGCTCGTGGCCTTTTGCATTTTGACTCCATTCTCGCCTCCCCGGATGACATTCTCAAACTCGCCACTAGCTTGTTTGGTCGGACCTACTAAAGGATCTTCCGTATGCACAGTGGAGTTGTCCACGTCAGGGTGGTCAGGATCTTCGCATATTGCGCTTCCCCAAGTATATGACAGTGCATAATATTGAGGGTAATCATCTAAAGAGAAAATTTTAGTGCGATAGGCTAAAAGAGGCCCAATCACTTCGGGAGGGTTAATGTTTCCATCCATGTCCATCGTAAACAGCTGGAGTAGCCGAAACGATCTAGTGTTGGGAAGATTTCCAAGAGGCCCGTTGTCTTTGTCCATCTCCTTCGAATCCCTTTAGGATCTAAACAGTTCCGACTATAGGTATGTATGCTTGACGTTGGGACAAACTCTCGATTCCTCGCCGAGCACATCATAGGAGAGTTAGGCATTCTATTCCAAGGCTGGACTGCTGGTCCAAGCTCTCAGATTTGCGCTCGAGCTGTTGCGGGGCGTGGCCAAGTTAGTCCGTTGATGTCGAAAACGACCAACTTGGACTGTACCTAAGAATTTTTAAGCAGCACATTATGGTTACCATGATTCGCCTTTTAAGATAGCAACTCAGACGGACAGTCATGTCACTCTTTCGGACGAAGGACCAAATCTTCGAACCACCTACTCGCTTGGAGCGCTTGCTATCGGCGCCGTTGAAGTATCTGATCAGTCTAGTGTACAGGCTATCAACTCGATTAAGAGCCTCTCCGAGGCCTAAGTCGCCCTCGATACGAGTCGTTTGTATCTCAGATACTCATACACTGAAATGGGATGAAATCCCAGATGGAGATCTTTTGATTCATGCTGGAGATTTAACCAACAACGGGACGATCGCAGAGCTACAACAGGCCTTGAATTGGATTGCGTCACTGCCGCACAAGTATAAAGTTTTGATCGCGGGAAACCATGATACCTTCTTGGACCCAAGGTCGAGGATGACATTGAGCGAGGCAGATCGTTCAGGAACGCTGGATTGGAAAGGCATGTATTATCTACAACATCGCAGCATCACGTTGGCATTCCCATCTCCAACCGATGGGGTCAGGAAAATAAGTATATATGGTGCACCGCAAATTCCTCAGTGTGGGGGAAGCAACTTTGCCTTTCAGTACCCGCGAAGGCAGGATGCATGGACAGACACAATTCCTAAACATACAGATATATTGATCACGCATACTCCGCCCAAATTTCATCTGGACTTGCTAAATCCCTCCTTGGGTTGCGAATACTTACTTTCCGAGGTATGGCGTGTAAAACCGCGTCTTCATGTCTTTGGACACGTTCATGTTGGTGCGGGACGAAGAGTTGTTCGTTGGGATGAGGCACAGAAGGCATACGAGCTTGGACTTTCAAGACAGAGCAAGGGCTTAATTCAAGAGTTATTTGACATACGTTCTTGGCTTGCGCTTCTCAAGGTCATCATATACGGCACAAGTGGTGTTATCTGGAATCGCATTTGGGGGGGTGAGACCCGCAGCACAACTATGATTAACGCGGCATTGATGTACCACAATACTGGTAGGCTTGGAAATAAGGTCCAGGTCGTGGATATTTAGCGGTTCATTTAGATGCCAAGCTGCGCATTTTGTCATAAGAGTTCACATAGAAAACTAATGTGAATTTGCTTTTGCAACCGTGTGGTTTGAAAAAAAGGCACGGTCGCGACACGTATAACGAATTTTATAGGAAGCAATGAGCAGATTGCTACGTTCCTCGATGTTCACAAAGGCTTCCAGATAAGCTTCGTGTACAGCAAAGAACTAGCCGTGGGAGCTAGGCTGTACAATCTGCACTTCTCAATTCATTCGGGTTGATATCCTCGTAACATACACAGATTGTATTAAGCCAGACTTGCAATGAACATGATATGGTCCGTTCATTTACTGAAACGAAGATGTATGATACTAAGTTAATACTTACGCAAAGGCTTATGTCATAAGCTACGAGCACAAATGAACAAATAAATCACGTGATAAACAATCGGTCTTATTCCTCCAGATTTGAGATTTCTCCGTTCGCAATTCCAAAGAAGCATTCCTTGGAGTCTTTCTAACCAGAGAGTGATTTTGAAGATATAAGACGAGCCAATCGCTCAAAAAAAAGCGAACAGCTCTGTAATCACGTATTCTTGTACGAGCAACAAGCCAAGCACTCTCCGCCTTGCGGATTCAGTGCAGCCAGCTCTGGACAGCTCTGCACACCCCCTCACTTAGAAGCAGACCACTCAACTTCCAACATTAGACACGCTCATTTGCTCTTCATTCAGTCCTACATTTTGTCGATTTGAGAAGTTTGACCGTAGTGACTGTGCGTAGATAATAGGTGTCACCGCCATTTTCTATTCTGCCTTCCTCAGCTACCGAGACTACCTATTGTCTCCAGACCTTTGACCGGTGATCGAGTTGCGCACTCTTTATCAAAAGTGTAGTCCATACTTGATTTCTCATCACTCGCTTTTATTGCTTATGTGACCTCAGTCACTTGTATTCACAATCTTATTGAAATAATGCGTCTATCTTCAGACAAGGCGTTCACTGCAGGTCCCTATTAGCATTATTCAGTCGCACTTCCAGACGCGCACTCCTAGTCAGAGTTCTAAAATGGCGGGCACTTCTAAACGTTGTATCACTTCAGTGGCTGACTCGCGACCGAACAAGATTCAGAAACTTGAGATCTTTGAGGAGCTTGGAGAACCTGCAAATTTGGGCACCTCACTCAGCAATCCTATCATTGTCGACGATGATGACGATGATGAGTACTTAGGATGGGAAGCTTCGTTCGAGAGAAGGAACTTCGCATTTAGTGACATCACCGAGGTTGATATATTCGGTACGGCGATATCCCTCGTGGACATAGCTAAATACATCACTGATGCAGCATACATAATAGGAAATCCAATATTTAACCCATCTATGACCTTGACAGATTTGGAATCAGATGGATTCGTAGAATTAATTACTTCTCCAACCTATTTATTCTATCACGACACTGGTAGAGGGGCAGAAACACCAGCGTTTCGCTCGTTACCTATAGTTGCCAACGACCAAGCTTCTGGAAAAGCAAGACAGAGCGAATTGTTAGCACTATCCAGTGGTTGGCCGAGGTTAAAGGATGACCGAGTTGTCAATGTCTATCTCGAGGGTGAATATTTCCGAGACTCGAAATTCGACCGCCACTGCCACCTTCACATTTGTCACAATGGTGCGCCGGACCTCGACACGCTCCAGCTTTCGGATGTGCGTCGAGAGCTAGCACGGATTCTAGGCATAGAAGACCCGTTTACCTTGCAAATCGAAGTCCAGCATGCAAAAGCACATGCCAAGGCCAATATATTTAGTCGTGGCCTCTGCAAGCGTTTCAATGCCGCTTGGGACGATACAACTATAGACGACCGCAGCTCATTGAGAAAGGCGCTCCCGTCTTCGGACGCTTGGCTTCGTGTCCGGACCTGTGACTACATTATTATTGAAATTACCACCAAAGATATATCGTGTGCAATTACGCCATCCGATTCTACTACTATCCATCAGGTGCGACAGCTTATTGCCTCCATTGCTGACACGGCAGTCGGTGCAATACACATGTATACCTCAGATGTGGAACTTGTCGACAATATGGACAGGTTAGACTCTTTTGACTTTACTTGCGGCTCAAGAATCAAAGCGGTCATTGAAACGCGAGAGTGCGTTAATTGTTACGACGACGTGGGATATGCAGATTTCCCTCTTGAGTCAACAACTGAGGAGTGTCTTCATGAGCTAAATATCTGCAAAAGCTGTATATCAACCTGGATTACCACTTGCCTCAACAACGGTAACTGGAATCATATTACATGTCTCTCAGCCAACTGTGGAGCTGTCCTACAGTATGGCGATATCAAGAGGGCTGCAACTGACACGGATATGCAACGATACGAGCGATTTTCAATGCGAGACGCTCTCTCAGAGATTCCTGGATTTAGATGGTGCCTCTCCCCAACATGTGATGCTGGCCAAATACACGAGAACAGCGAAGGTACGGAACAGATCCTGACCTGTATAGCATGTGGTTTCAAGCGATGTACTGCTTGTGATCGCGAATGGCATCAGGATGAAACATGCAAACAGTATAGTGACAGTTTAGCTGTGCAGCCCTCGGAAATAAACGCGTCTGAGGCTTGGATCGTCAATAACAGCAGGAAGTGTCCCGGATGTCAGAGCCCTATTCAGAAGGTAAATGGCTGCGATCATATGACATGTGTGTCAATGTTCCAATATCGGAAAATATCAATTACTAATCATGGCTTAAGGCACACGCTGTCTCAGGCAATTCTGTTGGATATGTATGGCCGATTACCGAGACATTCATCGCAATGGCAATGCAGGTCATGCACAAGATTGCCGATACTGTACGTCAGACCTCGCGACCATCTTTATAGCGCAGCAAACAAGGCAGGATGCTAAAACTAACAGATTCTGGTAATATTCCGGATCCTCATGCCCCTAATAATGCTCACCCTCATGCACGCTTAGCTGCCCCTGCTCGACGAAGGCGTCCGCGTGCGAGACGAGCGGCAGCGATTCCTCAGCCTGTGAACAATGCAGCTCCTCAAGTAAGTCTTCGACCTCCAGTGCGTTTGACAGAAAAATACAACAGTATCCACATCATTGCTTTCTGATATTTTTTTCCTTTTCCATCAAATAAGTTTTGCAATGGCGCTCTGTAATAGCACCCTAACAATGCTAGCCTATCTCACACGTCGATCGGTCCATACCAGCAATGGAAGTTGAACAGCAGGTGCAGGCAGAGTCAAATAATAATATTGGTGGCTTCGTGCCACATGTTGTTCCTGACGTCTTAGCAGAAAGGCCTGCACCCACTGCGTTTGTTACTCAAATGAACCATGCCGCGCATCACAGCTCGATTCAGTTCTTTCAAACACCTGCTTTGCAGCATCTACAGGAGCTTCACAATGTGACAACCCCTCAGTTCATTTACAATGCACCAATTTCAGTAGGACAGGACCAAGTACGTAGAAGTGTGACATGGGAATAATATACTCATACTCGGATCAATCTAATAATCATAGGTAAACCGAAACATCTTTAACGGCGTGCTGATTACGCACTATCAGGAGCCCCGAGAGAATGGCTTGTTTCGCCAATACAATCCTGAGTTCAACAACATTTTACAACACAATCTTGACTTCGCACAGTACCAATACACGCTTGGCGATCATCCCGCTTATCAATCTTAACACCTTTTGTTTCTTCGACAACAATAATGAAACTGACGTTTTTGAATGATAGCTAAATTGAATGAATTGCTTGAATGTAATCTATATATTAATATTTCGGCACTGTCGGAACAGCAAGAAAATAACGGGCGTACAAGAGGGGAATTACATTAATACCTGCTTGTCTACGATATTGGATTACTTTCACTGAGGGGTGAACCCACGGGCCAACAAACTCGATTAGAGCGAGAATATTTACTGCAGAAATTAGAAGCTATCTTCAAAGTTCGAAATCATCGTGGCTTTACAATTACCTCGACATCTGCGTGCTTTGGAATTAACGTTGAATGGCGAGGCTGAACATCACGTGCATGGCTGTAAAACAGAATCTGATTGGTTCACATGAAGTCAAACCAGTCCATCAACTGCAAGCTTGGTGGTCGGTCCTAATGCATTTCTACCATTCATCCGCCGATTTGCTACCGCATTTGCGACCAGAAGCCGTATTTGCAAGTCATGCATCGATGAACCCATAGTCTTTCTCCCATTTCGCAGTCGAAACATGGCAGAGAAGGCGTTTCCGGAGCTTGCGCAGAAGCTGAACGCCCCAGTGCGCAAAACAGCCTTCGAGCGACAGAAAGAAGAAGCGGAAGCAAAGCGCAAGCGTGAGGAGGCAGAAACTGCGGCCGCACTGAAAGAGTTTGAAGAGTCTTTCGCCGATGATGCCGGGCAAGGTCAGGGCAATAGTACACATAACAACCACGGGGGTCGAGGTGGACTTGGACTTAGAGGCGGCATGATGCCAGGACCGAGGAGACAATTTGGAAGCGGCAATGTGAGGGCGAGCGGTCCAGGTTCGCTACCGCCTCCACCAATATCTGGGCGCAAGCGAGTCTACGATGGTTCCTTTGCCTCAACGCAGCTGCAGGACAGAGGCATGTTCTCGTACAGCGATCGGTCACAAAACGAATCGAGGCATACACTACAGGCCGCGTCCGACAGCGAGGAGGATGTGGAAGACAAGGAAAAGGCAGCCCCCAGGCAGACACTACAGCTCTCGGACCTGCCTATAGGGACGACGCAAGATGAAATCCTAACTCTGCTTCATGAACATGCACCCAAGCTGAAAGTGGACAAGGTGGACCTATTACCACCACCAGCGCCTGGTAACACATCACGGAAATCACTTTCGGCAATCGTCACCATGGCAGAAGGCACTGTCAATCGAGATCTCGACTCTGCAATCACTACACTTCAAAGACTATATCTAGGGCTTGGACATCGACTCTCCGTATCGCGACATCTGTCATCAAACCTCGCAGGACTTGGTACAGGCCAAGCACCTCAGCATGATGTCCTACCATTTGGTGCCAAAGTCCTTGAGCTCGAACAACACCAGCCTAGGATGCGATATAATATGGCTGCGCCTCCGCCAGACCAAGGTTTTGGACCGGGCAGCTTCAATTCTGCATCTAATCATAGTCTACCGTCAACCGTGTACGTCAAGGTTCCCTCAGACCTGCGTCAATTGAAGCTCATCAACAAGACTATTGAAGGGCTTATCAAGAACGGTCCTGAATTCGAAGCAGCCCTGATGCAACGCCCGGAAGTTCGCTCCGAAGAGAAATGGGCTTGGTTATTCGATTCAACTAGTGTTGGCGGGGTGTATTTCCGCTGGAGGTTGTGGTACCTCACCAGCGGACGTTTTGCAGAGCGTGAAGAAGAGAGAAACGAGGCGGGTACGCAGGCTCCTGAAGTTCTCTTCAGAGATGAAGCTCCGTGGCAAGCTCCAGATCGGCGACCGCGTTTCGAGCGTGTCACGCAAGTTGAAGATTTTCTGTCGGATCCCGAATATGACGAGGACGAAGAGGAATATTCTGACAACGAGGAAAGCAAAAAGGCACCGGAACTTAACCTCACTGGGGAAGCAAGCGAAGCACAGTATCTGAATCCATTGCACCGCGCGAGACTTACCCACCTGTTGGCACGATTGCCCACAGGACCAGCAACTTTGCGTCGAGGCGATGTGGCTCGGGTCAGTGCATTTGCCTTCCGACATGCAGGTCAAGCAGCAGAAGAAGTGGCGCAGTTGCTTGTGGCCAACGTAGCGCACCCACTATCGCTCACGGATGCAAATCCATACAACCATCCATCGGGTGGTATCGAATACGTAGAGGAAGACTTCTCAGGTGGAGAAAATGACTACAACTCAGAGTACGAACCACCGGAAGAGGTTGTGCCTACAACCGAGGAGAAAGTCTCGACAGAGACAAAGTCAAGTGACTCAAGCGTGCTGGGTGACATAAAGATGGAAGATGTGCAGGACGAGAAGGAAGATACGTCGTCCGCAAAGCTCATCGGATTGTACGTTATTTCGGACGTACTTCATGGGTGCGACACAGCAGGTGTACGTAATGCATGGAAGTACAAAGGTCTGGTGGAGAAGGCTTTTAAAGACCAAAAAATATTCGAGCATCTGGGCCGTATGGAGAGAGAGATGGGCTGGGGTAGGGTCAAAGCCGACCGGTGGAGAAGCCGCGTTATGAACTTACTCGACATCTGGGCCGGCTGGTCACTCTATTCCACCGACACCATGCAGGGCTTTATCGACGCGTTCAAAAACCCACCCTTGACCGAGGAGGAAAAGGCTGCCGATGAAAAGGAAAAGAGGGAGCGTGAAGAGAGAAGAAATGCGCAGAAAGCCAAGGCTCCAGTCATAAAGCAGAGCAGTGATCTTGCGGCGGACGACACGATGGACGGAACATCGGAATCTAATAACGCGGTCTCTGCCCTTGGCGGAGATGCAGAAGGCGATAAGATGGATCTGGATAATGCCAGTGATAAGAAGGGCGAGGCAGAGACGAAGACAAGAGATGCCGAAGACGTTGATGCCGCTAATGGCATCTTTGGCTTTGACACAGTCACGGAAGAACAGAGAAAAGGCGGGCAACCTTCGCGTCCAGCAGCGCCTAGGAATACCATCGTATCCAAGGGACCCAAGCGGCCGAGTACGCGAGAAATGCTCGACGACTAGTGATAAGATCAAATATTTTGTGTGCTGCCCCCGAAGTTCCGCGTGCGTCACAACTTGCTGTACTAATGTAAAAGTGTCCCTGAGCTCCTTCTACGAATGAAATGGGCGGTTGGCCCATCTTAACATGTAAACAGCGACCAGGCCCTGGCACGACTTTGCAACGACCTCGTCGCGAACAGCTTTTCAATTGACCTTCGAGTGCTCCCGGCCGTTCGACACTCTTCGAGCATTTGATTTCGTCAATTCATTCCTCCGTTCCGTTCCCATGGTCGGGTTCAGCGCTGTTCGCGCCAAGTGGGATAGCGCGCATTCCCACTGTGATGACTCTCTCACCTTGCCACTGCTTAGACCCAGTGAGGCTTCGGCCTCAGAGGACGTGGAGCAGAAGTCGTGCTCGGCGGTCCCTTCAAGCAGACGCCTGAACTCTGGCTTGGGTGTTTTTAACAAGCCTCTGACAACAATTAGAAACAAAGCCTTCAGCCGAGCCTCGAGGAGCGGTTCTAGTGGGTCATTGCGTAGTGGTGGTTTTTGTGTGCGAGATATGCAATCCGAAGAAGCCGGGACATTAGTCCAAGCAAACGTGCACGGCAGGGAGTGTGGCGAGAAGATGGCAAGAAGTCTGACCATGAGTTTCTTACCAGTGCCAGTGAAGGTGAGGACTGCATCAGCGCTTAGTTGATCCTCGGCCACTCAAATTAACCGTATATGATAGCCTTCTGTTCGCCAATTTCCGAAGCATTCGAACCGTACACGCCCAAACCAACTTTCAACAGTAGCTGAGACAAGCATCCCTGGATCGCGTCAAACAAGCTTCCGTCGAGTTACTCAACTTCCACGCGCTACGACACAACCAAACCTCGGCTCTGCCGTTGTTGAAAGTCGAAGCCAACGCGAGCCATCACTACGCTCATCATCGTTATGGACTTTAACAGAAGACACGAAACCGTTACTTACATCTCCATCATATAAGACGCCAATGCTGGGCTCACCAACACATTGTGAAGAACGTTTCATGCTCAAGTCGACAGCAACAACTGATCAGAAAACCGATGAAGCCAAAGATGTCTCGCCGACGAATCAACAGATTGTGTGGAGCGTGCTTGACAGCCCGCCGTTGATTTCGTGTCTCAACCACGGCAAAGAGAACATTCGTGGACCAGATTCTCAGGATTTGATGTGCTTAACACCTCCCAAGCACTCTCCTCATGTTATTCAGCACCACCAGCTTCTCCAACCAATACATCCCTCGTCACAACAAAGCAATAACGCACTCACGGGTTTTAGCTCCTCGTCGATGCAAGTGTCATCAAGGGTCGCAAAAAATACCTTGCTATCTGCCTCTCCGTCTTGCCCAGTTTTATCGAACTTGCAAACCCCGCAACGTCTAAAGCCTCTTCAGCTAAGCCCTACTTCGGCGGAATCAATCCATAGAGTTTATACAGCGCAAAGTAATGCCTACTGGTCTGGCCGCTTCGTCAGTCTAAATGATAAACTACTAAACGACTCGTTCGACGTTGAAACGCGTCCGACACATGAAGATGATGCAGCATCCTCGGCTAGCTCTGCAATATCCGCCCCCAAGATGGTTCAGGAAACGGTTCATCAGACCTCTGAATTGAAGCGCGTGGAGAAGATATTTCAGCAACTGGAGGAGCTATGCTTTTCAGACGAAGCTAGGCGTTCTCTGCTCATCTTTCGAAATATGTATGCGCTTAGATCCAAAATGCCAGGCTTGCGGTGTGAGATCCCACCAAAGTCGCCAACCGAAGCAGAGACAAAGGAGGAGATGCCGAACTCGAGCCTTGGAAACGGTACTATTGGTGGAGGGTTGCGCAAGATGAGCCTCATGGCGATATGGAGAGGACGGAAGATCAGCGGGAAAAGCAATCAGGCCTCAAGAGATTGAACGAAAACGATGTCGAGATGATTTGTTCCTTTACAGGTACTACCAGGCTAAGATTGAGCACAATAGATGATCCTAAGATTATTTCAATGGAACATTATGATTTGATGTAGTCTGGCTACGCTAGGACCTTAAATATAGTCTAACACGTGATGCTCGGTTTGCTTTGTATAGCTACACTCTCTTAATGCCCGTTACAACTTAATAGAGGGGAAACATAACGTTGTTTCTTTTTTGAATAGGCTATGATGTTTCATTTCCGCGTCGTTGCCCGGATCAGTGATATTCTAAGTTTTCAGAGCACTCGTATTCTAAATTACACTCTTAGAAGAACTTTTTTTTTCAATACTACGCGTGCCGTTGCTGTTGCGAAATGTCTATCTTTTCTGAGTTGGCTCCGCTCCATGTCAATTGTGTTGTCGTGGTGGCTAAGCGGCAGCCCATCTTGCCGCTCGTCCATAATCGTCTCGCCGCTGCCCCTCTCATGCATGGACGGAGGTGTTCCCAGCCAAGCGTTGCCAAATCATTAAACGACTCGATGACTCAAGCAGCGCAGCCGCTATAGGTATTTATGCGTCTCCGCGAAAACTCCACCTCCCACCATACTATTTTCTTTGCAATGACCACGTCCCAGAACGGTCCGGTATACTTCTGGCACGCGGATGGCGAGAATGGCCATTTCGGGCAGTGGTATCGTGCGCCGTGGGAGCACGAGGGAGTAAGATATGAGACGGCCGAAATGTGGATGATGGTTCAAAAGGCGAAGCTTTTCAAAGACGAGGTAACCGTCTGCGCACGTTTCGATGATGTTTTGTGCTCACGTGCGAGAAATCCAGGTCATTGCGGCTCAGATGGCGGCGACGACGGACCCAAAGAAGCACAAAGCCTTAGGCCGTAAAGTGAAAGGCTTTGATGGAAAAGTGTGGGACCAGCATAAGCTCGCCATTGTTGAAGAAGGTAACTACTGGAAGTTCACCAAAAGCGAGGACGCAGCGAACCTTAAGCGGCTACTTCTGGAAACTGGAGACAGGGAAATCGTCGAGGTGCGTTCCGCCCGTGCACGCTCTCTTCCGCCTCCGCTGACGCGAACCAGGCCTCGCCGCTTGACAAAATCTGGGGCATAGGCTTCGGTAAAGAAAATGCAGAGAAGAACAGGGCTAGGTGGGGTCAGAACCTGCTTGGAATTGCGCTCATGAATGTCAGACGGCGGCTGAGAGAAGAGGAGGCGTAGATCTTCGAACGAAGCGATGCGGTCGGGAAATTTCGAGAATTATTTACTGCGATCACACAGTTTGCATGACCAGGGGGGGAAAGAAAAATAAGAAGAATAAGAACTTACACAGATGGCCAGGCAGCCTGGACAGTACAGTATGCCGCAGAAATCAAATGCTACATCTTCTGAAGGCAGCCTCGAATTTCGACATGGCTACTGGCCGGGCTTCCCCTTATGTTTAATCAGCAGTCTACGTATAACTAATGTGCACTCTAGATATTCGTCAGAGCCGATTTTTTCAGCTTGTCGGGCTGTAGCTCCCCTTCAAGCATTCGTAATCCGTTCAAAAGTTAACACCAGATGCGGTGCCAAGAGCTGATGGAGATTTCATGGTGTTGTTGCAGAAGTGAAATTGAAACACAACCCAAAGACCATACTGAAAAACGGCGCTGGTTATCATAGAATGAGCGATAGACGATTGTGGTGGAGCACGTCGTACGTCGTTCTCCGAATCAAACGGAGTCGGCTTGGACTCAAAGCAGAAAATTGGTTCTTCAATAGCCAGTCCTTGCGTGAAATCGCGTTCACTTCCTCGAGTGAAGTGGCGCTGCAATTGCCTCTGCTCCAGATCTTAACAAGAGGCCTCTCAAATCATGTGCTCACTGCCACAAATGTGAGGGAGCTGTGACAGCATACGCTAAGCCATATTCACAAGCTCGACTTTTGGCCGTCCTCGAGGACAGCTCTGGCTCAGCTGGAATATGACAGAGCCGTATGTTGGACGTCGTGTACATGGTCCGGATTACCTAGTGCTCGCAGAAAACGTATGGACTACGCGCGGCTGTGTTATTTGTCTTGCATCTGCCCCCAGTAAAGATCAAGCATCGGTTCCGATTGCATGATGTTCTCGGGTTCCCACGGCACTTTCGTCACCCGCGCAGAATCAAAGAATAAAGTTGCGTCGCACTACACTGGTTGATTGTCCACGACTTGTAGGCGTCCAACTACTGATGGTCACTGTGCTAGTAACATGTCCTTTGTAGCCAAAAATCCAAAACCTGACCTCGACGACTGGTCGCTGCAGAGCAAATTGGATAGATGAATCAAGACGGCAACGCTGACTGACTCTGGAAAATCTACAAAATAGGGGCGAAGAGCATGGATTTGAATCATTCCTTAGGAAGAGACGATACGCAACGAAAGGCTAGGCCATTGGAAAGCCGTGGTTCAGACATACCTCACGTGCATTTCGAACCGTTTTGCTCGTCTATTTCCAGCCTAATACAGCCCTATCTGAGGCCTTTCTTCAGCATCTTCGCGCTGATAGGCCAGCCTTGCGCTCTGCAGTTCAGCTCATGTTCAGCTCCTGCGGGGTACGAAACTACTCGGTCGGCGCTTTCCGTTTTTATGGACTTTGCATCAAGTTTCGAGCCTAGAATATATTGGCATTAATGCCTACTAACCAATGTGAATCTTGTTGTTGGTCATGCCATCCTTGGACCGGTTGTCAATCCTCTCGGCAATGCTTCTGCATGGCACTTGGCGCCAGCGCAGAAGACTCAAGAAAAGGCAATTCAAGCTCGTGCGCAATAATCACAGAGGGGGCTGAGGCCGTTTCACAGCGAGCAAGCACGTCTTATGTCAGCTTCTCGCAGAGTACATAAAAGCCATGTTCGATCTCAGTTGCGTTCATCCAGCAGTTGAGGCATCATAAACTAGATGTGAATCCGTGTTAAGGTACAAAATCAAAGTCTCTTGTGTAAACACTCTCACAACGAACAACATCATGGTCCTGGAGAAAAAGGAATCGAAAGTCAGCCACGGCCGCGGTTGGGAGGACGCCAAAACCATACCAGTCTTAGCCTGGATGGAAAAATACACAGTCGAGTTTTTCAATCAGCCTGAGCTCCGAAACAACAAGGACGTCTTTGCAAAGTGGCATACCGCGGATACTGTGCACCAAAATTCCGACGGGAGCGTGTACACTGGGTTGGACGCATGCTTCACAGCAATACAGCAAATCTACGCACCGTTTGCGGCGTTTGTCCATGAGCCTCGTTTTTGGACCGTCTGGGAAGTTGACGGTGGATTTGAAATGGTCGGCCAAGCCGTGATGTACGCAGACCTGCCTGTCCCAGGTGGTGAGAAGGCACATGAGGATATGAACGGGAAGAAATGGGACCTCGCGCTGCAGGGAATGTTCCATTTCTGGTATTCTAGTGATCCAAGCGGGAACGATGGCTTCAAGATGAAGCGTAGTGAGGTGTACAGTGACACTTTTCCTGCCGTCCAAGAGATGATGAAGAGAGGCATGGTTCCATCATGAAAATGTATGAAAGTAAGGAGCTTTACATACTTAGCAAGCATAGGCTGAACTAAAACGCTATCAATTTTAACCTATGTGACGGTGACAAAAAGCAACTAGTAGAACAGATAAGGACTCCGTCAGAGGAGATCGCTGATGTACATATTTTGTCAAAGTACAAGGGGGTATCGAACATTCTGAGTCGTAAGTCGTTAGAGTGGTCATGGCGTTTAATGAGGTCGTTGCGGTCGTAAATCGTGAAATTCGAAGTCATTGCAAATGCGTTATTTCCTGGCAAGTTTTTTTAGGGTATGAACCATAATTAAGAATTTTTCTGCGTCTGAACAGAGTCAGTATTGGCGATATATGCATATGGTAAGACCGACCTCTTGCTGTAGTGAAATGCAATTGATATTTACCCTTCTTGCCCTGGGGAGGCGAGTAATTAGGACAGAATACGTATGGATGTAACTCATTGAGTTGCAACACTTTAGATGAGACGATACGTATCCAGTCTGGTTTGGTCATGTCCTTGGTGATAAATGCCGTCCATATTGGCGTCTCGGTGTGCAATCCACGACGCGGGCGAGCTTCCAATCGAAAACATTTCGAATCCATATCACGGTATATCCGCAGAGCGTGGAGCATGGTGTCATCCTTGATCTCGCCGGAGTATTCTTCTTTTTCATTTACTTTGTCATTCTCGAGCGAATGGTATTTGTCCCGAAGTAGCTTTGGACATTTGTAGGGGTCTTGATCTTTCATCGCCGTAAAGGTACAGTAGAACAGCACCAGCGGCTCATAAAATTGAAACTCCAACCTCGCCCACAGCTTAAAGTCCTTGGGTTCACGCTCAAGCCTCCACAGCGCCAACGCTGACCCACACCTGGTGAGTTTCAGAGCTGAGAGTGGAATACAAGAAGAGACAACGAGACCGGCATCCTTTTTGCTTGTGCACACCAAGCGGGCTCTATGATTCGCGGGACGCCAGTATAAGCTGACCCAAAATTTGGCTCCATCCAGCGGTAGCCTGACCACTTCAATGAAACTGTCGGTCGCAAGGCGTTGAAAAAGGTCTGGCGGTTCTTCTCGGCCAAAGCATTGGGAGCCAGCATATCCATTTGAAAGTGGGGTCCCAGAGCGTACGTACTCAAAGACCTTCATAGCCCAGTGCGAAATTGGAACCCGAGTAGCAGACGAATTACTGGACCATCTGGTCGTCGGTATGTCTGGCGCAGGAGGGGAAAACGGGATCCAAGGTGGGTCTGGAGCGGG
Organism: Verruconis gallopava; assembly: GCF_000836295.1. Taxonomy (NCBI): domain Eukaryota; kingdom Fungi; phylum Ascomycota; class Dothideomycetes; order Venturiales; family Sympoventuriaceae; genus Verruconis; species Verruconis gallopava. The sequence goes on along the minus strand of NW_015622139.1, from coordinate 930,400 downwards.
AGGAGGTATACCGTCGTCTGAGAGATCTGACCATATTGGAGACATTGGCGGCATCATCGGCTGAAGTCTCGGAAAAGAGAATTCATCCAGCCATGGCATCGGCATACGGGGTGGCGGTGACCATTCTGGAGATTCCTCAGCAGGTGCTCTACTTTGAAATGGGACTCAAGTACCTTGAGGGTCTTGAAATGACAGGCCAGAAATGATATCTTCTATCGACTCTTGACTCCGAAGTAGAGATGATATACGGTGCCGGCATTGCAGGATAAATTCCTTATCGACGTAGGCGCTGTCGGGACTGTGATTTAATATGAGACGTGAATGATCTACATTGGGAGCACATACCCTCCTAAAACGCTTAGGATGACCTGAAGGAAAACGTCGTAAGTCTCTAGCCGAGCCATCAATGAAAGGCCACCTTCTATAATCGTGAAGTGTCCGTTGAGTTCTTCCCACGCCCTTGCATAAGGGCGCTCGCCAGAGTATTTGAGATGTCTGGTCTCCCCGAACATCACCCGGACCTTTCTTAACGTGAGCTCTAGACTCCGGATGCACATGTGCACATCTGAAGTCAACTTCGGCGTTACCATCTCATAGTTCGGATGTTCGTCGGCAATCTCTCGAATAGCGGAGCCCAAGGCAAGCAGCTCTCGGATGCAATCTACAATGTCGGTCCGGCGCTGTGGTATGTTGTCGAGGAAGAGTTGCAGGCCGGCGGAAACCTCGTCGGCATTGTCTGCCGCGCGTAGTAACTCTTCGCGAGTCATCTGCTCAGTTCTCGTATGTCGCCCGTCTACTTCCGGACGACCTCATTTTCTAGGCCACTAGAGCCCAGAGCGGGGAGAGGGTCACCTGGAAATTGAGGTCCTTACGCAGTTGCGGTCTTCTTGGTGCGCTTGTTGGCTGACGAGAGGAGAAGTCCAACTGAGCGAAGAAAAAAAAAACCCAAACCCCGCCGATCGGAAAACACAAAAAAATAGGCCACTTTGTACACGAGAAACTGCTGGAAGCGAGCTTGACCGGTCCGCGGCTCCGTCTGGTTACTCCCTTCAATTTTTCTGACGTTTCGAGGACAGTCGAATGCAATGCAGGCCAATGGTCGTGGGGTTGCGCTGAGTTGGCATTCCACATCCGCGGTCGGCTTTTATTAAGCGATGCATACAGCCAAGCCGCGCAGCAGCCATATCTCGTCCACGGTCATATGTCAAATACCATACTCGTTGACATATGCCAAAGTCACGTCCAGTTCTTTTAGCGGCTCATGATATTGATCTGATGATGGTCTAACGATGCCTGGACTATGAGAGGAACCGGGCGCATCCTGGTCGACGTACCAAAATCCCAAAAGCGAAGCGTCATCTTCTGGTCCTCAGACTAATACGAAAGCGGAAGTAAAGGAAGCTCTGTGCGGAGAAGGTTGGTACAGAGAAGAGGATCCAGAAAAACAAAGAGCCGGATGCTTTGCAGCGCCTCGATCTGGTGACTGGTTTGTAGCACCAAGGTCTCATCCAACCCAGACATCATGCTTTGGCTTGATCCGTCTCCTCAGGCCGCGCGTGCGGTGTTGTCGAGTCCCGGGTTGCCTTGATTGGACCAAGTGACTAAGCGCGACACTCCTGCGCGCGAACATCGAAAACACTGCCGTGGGATGCAGTTTGCGAAAATCGCGACGAGAGGGGAGAATGGTAAACTGGAATGCACTCTGCTTGTGGACCAGCAACACGATATATATTGTCAGATGAGCTGTAGCCTCACTGAGACACAACACCCAGTTATCGTGCACTGCCTCACTCTTCGTACCCAAGACAGACGGAGGCGCCGTATGGCTGCCTAACATGGCCGGGTAACCATGCGCCAGAAGTGATTGGAAGCCCGCAAAGCGACTCATCTTGCTCCTTTCAGCTTCTCATCCACTATCTTTTCCACGAGACTGGCAATCAGTCCGCCAGTCCCTGCACCCTCCTCAAAATATGCCGCAACGTTCTTCTCCACGTACTTGCCCACCATGTCTACTTCGATGTTCACCTCGTCACCGGCTTTCTTACTTGCAGTGACAATCCTCTCTTGCGTGTATGCAATCAGCATGACCTCCCACCACCCGTCATTTCCGTCCTTGACCTTTGTCACGGTCAAGCTGGCCCCGTCAATGGCGATGAAGCCTTTTTCCACCACGTAGCGCAGAACGGACGGATCCCTGGGTTGAAAACGGAAGGTAAGCGCGTTCCCATCAGGAGTAACAGACAGCACTGTTGCGACTGTGTCTACGTGTCCCTGCACAAAGTGTCCGCCCATCCGTGTGTGCGCCGAAACTGCTCTTTCGAGATTGACCTTCGAGCCCTCCACCAGGGAGCCGAGATTTGTGCGGCGAAGAGTCTCGGGCGCCACGCCCACTTTGAACGTGGACTTGTCAAACGCGGTGACCGTGAGACACGTGCCGTTCACGGCAATGCTGTCGCCTTCGTGGCAATCATCGAGGATGGCTTCGGCCCCAGTGATCGTGAGAGACGTTCCGCCGCCGCCACTCGCGGTTGTGTCGAGCTTCTCGAGTCTCGAAACCGCTAGTGCTCGTTTCAGCTACGCGTGCGATGAGGGGTGGGGCGCGGCCGCTCACTTCCTATGATTTCCACTATGCCTGTGAACATCTTGAGTCGCTTCACAGAAGCCTCCGTGACACTTTGCGTGGGTGGTCGTGCTTCGCGTGCGAGCTTGTGGGAACAAAAGGCCAGCCTTACAAGCTGCGGCGACTTTCGTGCCGTGGGACCGAGATCGGCATGCGACGCTTTGAGCTTCATGCCTCGGCGATCAGGAATGTTCTCCTTCTTATTCGTCGAAAGACAGCCTGCTCATTCCTCTTTGATGTTGTCCCCGGCTTTCCCTTTTGTATTTTGCAATGCTGTTTGAGACATCATGTCAGTGACTAGAAACGTGCTGCGACCTCTTCGAACAGCCAATCGTGCTCTGAACGTCCAACGAGGGCAATCATGGCATCGTTCACTTTCGAATGAAGCAGAAAGGCTTCCGCTCTCAGGGATACGCGTTCTTGACATGACAAGAGTGCTGGCTGGTGTAGGTAGCTCTTTTAAATACGTTCGTTTTTGACGCAGAACTGGGTGCTGAGAACGGGTCATAGCCGTACTGCACGCAGATTCTAGGAGATCTCGGGTATGGCTTTCGATCTGCCTAGTATGGTCCGCCTCCACTCGAGGTTGGCAGAACCACTTCAGCCACTGACCCTCCAAATTTAGAGCCGAAGTAATTAAGATTGAACATCCAATCCGTGGGGATGACACCAGAGCATGGGGCCCTCCGTACGCAGCATACACAAACCCCGAACACGAGGGGCCGGGAGAGAGCGCGTATTTCTTGTCGGTATCTTTCCCCCTTTCCGCGCCCGGTGAAGCTATCTGATCGTTTTCTAGGTGAATCGAAACAAAAAGTCAGTCGGCTTGTCCTTTGCCCATCCAGCGGGCGTGGATATTCTGCATCGACTGGCGAAGAACTGCGACGTGCTCGTGGAGAACTACCTCCCGGGTGCACTGAAGAAGTATGCTTTGGATTATGGCACTATATCGGATATCAACCCATCGATTGTGTATGCCAGCATCACGGGCTACGGCCAAACTGGTCCATACAGCAACCGCGCAGGATATGATGTTATGGTCGAAGCTGAGTTCGGTCTAATGCATATAACAGGCCACCGAGATGGCCCTCCAGCAAAGGTTGGCGTCGCTATCACCGATCTAACCACGGGCATGTACACTTCAAACTCCATCATGGCTGCATTGCTTGGGAGAGTCAAAACGGGGAGAGGTCAGCATCTCGACATAGCACTTAGCGACTGCCAGACAGCATCTTTGGCAAACATCGCTAGCTCAGTACTTATAAGTGGGAAGAAGGACTCCGGTCGATGGGGCACCGCTCATCGTAAGTTGCCTCGAATCTTGACTCCCGGCTATGGGCTCACAGATCAGCTTCGATTGTGCCTTACAAAGGCTTCAAGACCGCAGATGGCGACATTTTGCTTGGCGGTGGCAATGATCGCCTGTTCGGCGTGCTCTGTGAAAGGCTTGGTGTCCCTGAATTGGCTCAGGATCCTCGCTTCAACAGAAATAATGTCCGCGTAAAGAACAGGGACGAGCTCGAAGGGTTGATCGAGTCGATCACGAAGACGAAGACTACAAAAGAGTGGTTGGATATTCTGGAAGGCAGCGGCATGCCGTACGCTGCCATCAACGACGTGAAAAGCACACTTGAACTCGAGCATAGTAGGTTCCCTTGCAGTAGCGCGTGACAAGTGTCAAAAGCTGAGACTGCGGCAGCAAAAGCACGAAATATGGTGGTAGAGGTTGACCATCCGGCGTGTGGGCCCATCAAGCTGGTAAATACGCCAGTTAAATACTCGTACTCAAAGCCGAGCGTACGATCCCCACCACCAACGTTAGGCCAGCACACCAACGACGTGCTTCAAGGGCTTTTGGGCATGACGCCGGAGGAAATCGAAGGTCTGAAAAGCGAGGGCGTGATTGCCTAGGAGAAGCCGTCAGCTTCGCGGCAGCGAAGAAGTGAACACGGTGGCCAGAAACAAAACCCCAGGTGTCGCCGATGGACGTCGCCAGAAGGATGACTTGTAACTATTGACCATGAGATCAACGCGTTGCAGCGTTCTCAAAGAGGGCAAGGCTGAGCGAGCTCTGCCATAGCCTCAAAGCTCACCCCACGTTTCACCAAGGCTGAAAAATTGCCTCATCTAGAAGAATTGGATCCTGCTTCTAGGCTAAATTTTTCTTTTTTTTTTCTTTTTTTTTTTTCGATGCTGCGTGACCGACATCAAACCAACGCTCGCCAACGCCGGAGTTTGTCTGAGCTATTCGCAGCAGATTTTACGGCTGGAGCCCGAAAGCTAGACTCCGTCGTCCCGACCGTACCGTGTGGTTGAGTCGTTTTTTTCTGGTCCTTGCCAGCGCAAAGAGGCAACGTGGGGCAATTTGGAGTCTGGATTCGCACGGTCATCAGGAACATCAAAAAATGTTCGGTCTCGCGGTCGACGCTGTTCACAGCCGCGGTGCGCATTGAAGCTCACACCACTCTCACACGACGATAACTGCCAGTCGATTCCATTACTGACGCCGTCTTATCAAATTGTGAAGAAAAACCAAGTTGAACAGGAGCTCTGGCTTATCTTTTGCTCGGTGTGGGGCAGATCTGAAGGGCTGCTGCAAGCTTGACATCACGCTAGAGCCTTGAGCTTTCCCTCCCACCCCCGCCGTCCCAAAGAAAAAGCCCTCTCACAAGACTTTTAAAACAGGCCCGCTGAGTCCGATCACAACAGACCACCGCGTGTTGTGCAAGCCTGCGGGATCCGAAACCTTGTTCTATTCTATACCGCCTCCCTCGTCCTATATCTAGCTTTGGATTCACCTGCAATTTTTTATCTGCCTTTTCTCAATCGCACCCTTGACACGACCCAAATTCATCAAGACACTCAGCTACCCAACAAGCTTTTTGTTTGTTGCCTCCCTCGAATGCAATGGCCACGGCCACCCCACCGAACAATGCTGTCCCTCCGCCTCTCCCCGGACATAAGAGGCGGATTGCCGTATTAACGAGCGGGGGTGACGCTCCTGGTATGAACGGAGCGGTGAGAGCCGTCGTACGAATGGCCATCGCGAAAGGCTGTGAAGCTTTCTGCGTCTACGAGGGCTACGAGGGCCTCGTTCAAGGCAACGAAGGCAAGGATCCCAAACATCACATGATCAAAAGGGCGGAATGGGACGATGTGCGAGGCTATCTGTCAGAAGGTGGCACTTTGATTGGCTCCGCACGCTGTGCATCGTTCCGGGAGCGATGGGGCCGCTTGAAGGCGGCGAAGAATATGGTCATAGAGGGCATCGATGCTTTGGTTGTTTGCGGTGGCGATGGTAGCTTGACAGGCGCGGACCTGTTCAGAAAGGAGTGGTCGGGCCTGCTGGAGGAACTCGTGTCGAAGGGCGAGTTGACGGCGGAGCAAATCAAACCGTTCGCTACGCTGAACATCGTGGGCCTCGTTGGCTCAATTGACAACGACATGTCTTCCACAGACGCCACAATTGGATGCTACTCCTCCCTACACAGGATCTGCGAGTCCGTCGACTCCATCAACGACACCGCACAGTCGCATCAGCGCGCGTTCATCATCGAGGTAATGGGTAGACATTGTGGATGGTTAGCCCTGATGGCTGCCATCGCCACTGGCGCTGATTTCCTATTCATTCCTGAGCATCCGCCAGAGGAAGATTGGAAGAAGCAGATTGGTCAAGTCGTTATGAAGCACAGAGCCATGGGCAAGCGAACCACGATCGTCATCATCGCGGAAGGGGCCATCGACCGAGATCTAAAGAAAATCACCCCCAGCGAGGTCAAGGACCTGTTGAGCAACGGTCTGAAGCTTGATACCCGGGTTACGACGCTGGGTCACGTCCAGCGTGGTGGCTCGCCTTGTGCGTATGATCGAATGCTGAGCACGCTCCAGGGTGCTGAAGCAGTCAACGCCGTGCTAGAGGCCACTCCCGAGACACCCAGTCCGGTCATTTCAATCATCGAAAACAAGATTGTGCGAAAGCCATTGCTGGAAGCCGTTAAGCTGACGCAAGATGTTGCCAAGGCAATCGAAGCAAAGAACTTCCCTGAGGCAATGAAACTGAGGGATTCGGAGTTCGGTGAATACTACCGCGGCTACCTGCTCACCACATCACTCAACCAGGAGAACCTGTTGCTACCCGAGAACCAGCGGATGAGGGTGGGTATCATCCATGTCGGCGCGCCTGCCGGTGGCATGAATGCTGCTACACGAGCCGCGATTGCTTACTGCTTTGCGAAGGGTCATACTCCTGTGACCCTGCACAACAGCTTCACTGGTCTGGTACGGCATCATAGTGATGAGCCTCTTGGATCAGTCCGTGACGTCACATGGGTTGACGCTGAAGCGTGGTGCAGCAGAGGTGGATCTGAGCTTGGAACGAATCGCACTCTACCTTCAAAGGCAGCCTACAATGAAGAGGATGGCATTCCAACCATCGCCCAGGTATTCAAGGATAAGAACATCAATGCGCTGTTCATCGTGGGCGGCTTCGAGGCCTTTGCGTCGATGAACGAGCTACGAAAGGCGCGTGAAAAGTACGATTCACTAAAGATTCCCATGGTGCTACTTCCCGCAACAGTCAGCAACAATGTCCCTGGCACCGAGTACTCGCTTGGAAGCGACACTTGTCTGAACGCACTCATCGAATACTGCGACACATGCAGACAGTCCGCGTCCTCGTCAAGGCGGCGGGTCTTCGTCATTGAGACCCAAGGCGGTGAGTCGGGATACATCGCCACTGTAGCTGGTCTCTCCATCGGTGCTCTTGCCGTGTACACGCCGGAAGAAGGTGTCACGATCAAGATGCTGGATAAGGACATCGACTTTCTGCGCGAAATCTTCTCAAAGGACCGCGGCCAGTCGCGTGCAGGCAAAATCATTCTCAACAACGAGAAGGCGTCCAGTGTCTACACTACGGACATTATCGCACGAATCATCGCCGCCGAGGCCAAGGGCCGCTTCGAGGCACGAGTCGGTATTCCAGGTCACTTCCAGCAGGGCAAGGCGCCATCACCAATGGACCGAGTACGCGCTCTGCGATTCGGGATCAAGTCGCTGCAGCATCTGGAATCATTTGCTGGAAAGAGCGCTGATGAGATAGCCAATGATCCGATGAGTTGTGCTGTGATCGGCATCCGTGGCGCGAGAGTTAGGTTTACGGACGTCGTCAAGATCGAGACTGAGGAGACGGACTGGAAGCACCGCCGACCAAAGCATGAGCATTGGATGGGGCTGAAGCAGTTGGTTGATATGCTGAGTGGACGGCCAAAGACGGACAAGGTGCCCCAGGTACCAGCAACTGTGCCTGTTTAGGTGGCAAATTTTGGCGTAGTCGGGTGCGCATTTGGACCGGATCGCGCTTTCTCTGCTCTTTCTTTCAAGCACACACGCTCTCTGATCGAACACAACAAGAATCCAATTGGACGGACTGCCAGGCGATACATGCTTTGTTCTGCATACAAATGCTGAAGCACTTTTTAGAGCAGATGAATAAAAGTTGTAGATACATGCCCCCTTCGGGGCTAGATATCCTGTCTCACGATCTGTCGCATCAATCAGCCGTACGTTGTCTACGAATCCCGTCAGTCACATCTCTCTCCGCACATGGTGTTGAAATGGCGAACTGGTTTAAGCTTGCCACGTGGGTAAGTAAAGCAGGGACAAAAATGTCATGAGAGGGTGTGCGCTCTTTGGGCGCCGCATCCGCGTGGCTCGAGTGAAGCACGGGTCATTCCCATCAAGTGGTCTTGGATGAGCACAAGACGGACGGGCTTGCCAACTATGGACTCACTACCGGCGTACGGCCGGCGACGTGATCAGCTACGTGCGAGGAGCACGCCAGTGCTACGGGCATCGCATCGTCCTTTTATCATCCGCTGTGTCGTCGTACTGGGGTAACGAATCGGCGGATGGTCACGCCGGACGGCGATACGACTGGCCCGCGCGTTGCATCCACGGTGCCCAGACTAACTCAGCTTGGTCGTGGGCCTGGTTCGCTCTCGAATTCGGTCTGGGATGGCCCCTGAATGCAAATGCGTGCGGTTGTGTGCCGTGGCCCCTGCAAACAAAACAAGACCGCAGCACGCCCGCCCGCCTGGTTCTCCATGGACGGCGTTCGCACCACCACTCATGGTGCGCGTTTTTTTGTCTCGTTATTGTAGACAGTTACCTGTCAACGGTAAAGCACTCTGTCTTCCCTTGCCGGTCGTTCTCATGCTTCTGCTTGGCTCCCGCGCCTCGTTCTGCTTCCCCCCCTTCCCTCGCCGTCCGTGATTGGCTCCTCGCTTCGTTGGGGAATCGTCACTGGGATTTTCTTCAGCAGCAGCAGCACACCTCACGCTTGCTAACACTAAGGGAAAGAAAGGTCAGCCTAGTGCTTGGATCGCAACTTCCTCTCGTTCTTTCCGTGCTCCACTCTCCGCCACAAGTGCTCTCTCTCTCTTTCATCCTCCTTCAACCAGACACGCTCTTTCTGCACACAGGCCGGCGCAATCGGGAAAGTACGCCTGGCCTCAAGCTAGCCGTCCGCGGCTGCCTGCCTTCGTCCTTCCATCGCTGCGTCCTTCACAAATCTGTCCCTCGTTCCTTCCACTCCCCTTGCACGCTACCCGGTCAGTCGATCCCATCATATCGCGCGCGTCACACCTGCCGCGCAAAACTCAGCATCGAGTAGCCACGACCTGAGTTAGCAGGCACACCGCGAAGCCGCACCCCCTGCGTGTCGTGGTGGTGCCTGCCTCCCCTCGCCTCGCAACGGCCCAGTGGAAAAAAAGGCCGAAGCAGAACAGCAGCGAAGTCTCCAGGGTCTACTACAAGTACTTTCCTCCGTTCACTGGCTCCCCCTCACGACGAGTGCCTACGCACACCCCCCTCCCACCCTCCCAATTGCAGCTCCCCTTTCCGCTTTCCGCTCTCTCGTTCTCGCAATCCTTCCCAATCCATTCGGTCCGCGCCAAACAAACGCTGAAGCTTCTATTGCTTTAGCTCCCGCTCCTCTACCATTCTACTCTGCTCGTGTCGCCCGAAAAGCGTCCATTTGTCGCGCGCACGTCACCGTCATTGCTGGCAGATAGGACTCCGAGTCTTCCTTGAAACCTATCCCCGTACTAGGACGCGAAGGGGAGGTTGCAGCATCGGTTTCAAGAGGCGCACCACCACAACCGCCGCACGCCTGCATATCATCATCCATCGTCATCAAATCCAGAAATATTTTTTTGGCCTCACGTTTACCCCGTTACCCGTATCTGTTGTAGTCCCAGAAGCATGGCACCCATCAACTTTAAACCTCTAGACATCCCCGCCGCAACGTCCTTCGACTTCGCAGACTCCTTCGAGGGAACCAACATACCGAAGCCGCCACCCTCGCCGCCACCACCCGCTCCGAAGGTGATTGAGAACAAAGCGAATGCGGCGTTGTCTTCACACCCAACGACTCCAACCAATGGTGACGTAGAAATGAAGGACGCGCCCGCTGACGCGTCGACCATGCCACCCCCCGCAACTACGTCGACGACCACGAAGCTCTCGCCTGCCTCGCCTACAAGTTCACAGGGCAAACGACCCTCGTCCGTGCGGAAACTGCTTTCCCTTCGGTCGTTACGAGAGAAAGATAGAAACTCACAGGCACTCAATGGCAGCAAGACAGACTGGAACGATGCGGCACGGCCGGGTAGCCCCTACGGTGCTCCGAGCATCACAAGCGATGGATCGCGGCTGAGCCTCGCGCGCAAACGAAGCAGTGGCTGGTTCGGCAGCAGGAGGAAGAGTGGCTTCTTTGGCGGCGGGCTGGATGAGAACTCGCTGCCCGATGGAGGTGCTGTGCAGCCTGTAGAGAAGAAAGGTCCACCTCCGCCGACAATACCGGAATTCAAAGAGTTTGGCAGTATCAATGGAGCGTTGAGCGATGGCAGTTTAGGGGCCGAGGATATGTTCAAGCACATCAAAGGTTGATAGGTGCTCGCGAAATTGGCAATAACAAGAGAATGGGAGCGTTTCTTTCGTATGTTTCTTTGTTTTCTCGGGTTCAGCAGGTGGTAGATGGGGAAAGTGGTGGATGCTCAAGAGGTATGTTGGAGCCAACCAGAAAAGGCTTCAATTGGGCTGCTTGAGTTCTGCTCCACACATGCTTGAAAGCATCCATGAGCGAGCGAGTGAAAGAAGAGGCAGACGTCGCAGACGACCTCTCCCTCTCATGCGCCGTCCTGCACTTCCCCCCTTCCCCCTTGTACTCTTCTACAACTTTGCATCAGGTGCGTCACTTTGCATATACCCTCTTGGTGTTTTTGCGTGCTGTATTTCTACCCACATCATGGAGAATAAAAGAAAAGGGGAGACTACACGCGCTGACAGGCTGGCTCTTATCGGTGCGATGAAGGGTTGAAAGAAGAACTAGCTGGAGAGTGGTGGATTATAAAATCGGAGTCAACTCTTGGAGTCGGAGTTGGCTTCTATACTAGGTCTGGGCCTCATACCCAAATTTTTTTTCCTTAATGTATATCGACAATGAACTGCATAGTTCTTTCCTGCAGTTCTGTTCCTATTTCTCCGAGTATACGCGTAGTAAGGATTTTTGTCTTGTCTGTTTAGAACTTATACAATGCAGATATGGCACTCCGCCGGAATGTTCATTGCGACCTTGCGGCACATACGGAGGCTGCAACGGTCTGCTCTTGAACTGTTCCTGAATTTTGCTACGTCAACAGTGCTTGGATTTGGAATTTTGCTAGATTTCTCATTCATTCAGCTATACGCCACCGAATCGCACGAACTGGTCTCGGGAGAAGCATCTGGGCTTCGGCAATGATGTCGATCCGTTAAGTGCTATACACTCGTCTTCTTTCACGCTCTTTCTCGCTTTCGCGCGCCGCGTGCACGCAAAGAATGATCTGCTCCTGTACTTTCACGGTTAAGCGCAGATATACCGCCCATGGAACTTGCCGCTCAGTCCGGATCGTCGTTTTGTAGGCAACGATCGTGTGCAAGTCAACCGTGTGACCTGCGTTACAAGAAGGCTTTAAAGGAGATAACATATCCGGAAACGGACGTTCGTCCGCAAGCGGACGTCGTTGAGGGACAAGCCGTAAACTAGGCCAAGCTTCGCGCCAAGGATGGCGAACATGAAAGCTGACATGTGTGACATGGAACGGAAAAGGCGAACACACGATCGAAGAGCGTAACAGATGATTCACAGTCTCTAGTTCTGTCCTCTTCGAATGGCCAAGTGCCTTCGTCCTGCATCAACCTCTGTCCAAGCTTTTAACGCCCAGTTAGAGCTGAAGCTATGTCCGACTTCGTCCGGGTCTTTGAGTTCGTCCGAGAACCAAGCCACATGGTAAACTAAACGTGCTGTACATAGGTATACCAGGCTCCTGCCTGACGCAATCATTGCTGCAGATAGAGACGGACGTACAAGTAGAATGCGCCACAAAATATAAAAAACTCCGCTGCCCACGGTTTGGTGGTTCGCGCCGTTCAGAGAAACTACATATATATACATACATCCATCACACCCATCGATTCGTCGCGCTACTTGTATCCTGTCCACCTCACCCAAAATTGCAAGCGGATTTTTAGCGCAGACGACAGGAAACAGTCATTATGGTTTTTGGTTGGCTCTTTGAGACGCCTTTCAAGCCTTCGAGGGACATTCCCCCTCTCGAAGGCAAAGTGATTCTTGTCACTGGCGGTAACGCTGGGCTGGGCAAGGCGCAACTTCGACATTACGCGGAGAACGGCGTCAAGGCCAAGGTGTACCTGGCAGCGAGGAGCAAGGCCAAGGCCGACGAGGCCATCAAGGATATCGTAAAGGACACGCCTGGGCTGGACCTGCATTTCCTCGAGCTGGACCTGACGGACCTGGCCTCCGTCAAGGCCGCCGCAGAGACGTTCACGCGCGAGAACACGAGGCTGGACATTCTGGTCAACAACGCGGGGATCATGGCGCACCCGCCGGGCTTGACAAAGGACGGATACGAGAAGCAGTTCGGCACCAACCACGTCGGCCACTTCCTGCTGACGGTGCTGCTCCTGCCCCTTCTGCAACGGACGGCCGCGGAACCGCAGAGCGACGTGCGCATCGTCAACCTCAGCTCGGTCGGCCACGCCATGGCTCCCTCCGGCGGCTTCATCCCCGAGAAGGTCAAGACGGACATGGCCTCGTACTCCACCATGCAACGCTACGGCCAGAGCAAGCTCGCCAACATCCTCTTCACCCGCGAGCTCGTTCGGCGCTACCCGCAGATCACGAGCGTGGCCATCCACCCGGGAGGCGTCGCCACGAATCTGTCGAACGAGTTCGCCAAGAACCACCCCGTCCTCACCCTCTTTCTGATGCCGCTCATCTCTCTGTTCATGGCCTCGCCGGCTTCTGGGGCTCTCAACCAGACGTGGGCCACGGTGGCTGACGTCGATGGCAAGCCCGCGACGGGAACGAAGTCGCCCAAGAAGCTCGTGCAGGGGGCTTACTACCGGCCCGTTGCGAAGCGAGGAGGTGACTCGGCCTACGCGAAGGATCCGGCGCTGGCGAAGAAGTTGTGGGAGTGGTCCGAGGACGAGATGCAGAGCAAAGGATTCTGGGTTCCCCAAAGCTAAAGCCCATCCCACACGTGGATCTATTTGTACAAATATGGAACCCCCCACCCCACCGATTCGGATAATGTAATGGGTATTCTTTCGATTTTATGGTCTTTTTAAAATATTAAAATTAATTACCTGACACTGAATGCCCACACTTGTCAACGTGAGAGCAGGCTGGGGCATGTCCCGTCCACGCGTAGATGTCCTGAGAAAAAATTCGGGCCGATGGCACCGTTCAGGATCTCATGTCAACAACGCCTAAAAGATGCTTAATCATGCCTTGCAAACGCTTCTACAAACACTCCATCTCCGACCTCTCAATGCTCGCGTTCACTTTCCTGGCCCTCCCTGGCCCTCGAATGCGAGCAATAGACAGCATGCCCATCTCGCTACAACTACCTGCAACATTTTGCACGCCATTCTATCAACAATCTACTGGCTCTTCTTGTGCTCTTCCTCAGCCATCCTCTTCTCACGCCTCCTCTTCATGGCCTCTGGGCCACTCTCTGTATCGAGCATGTAGTCCCACCACCTGAAGCTCGAGGCATAATTACCAATGAACTTCTCGTGATGAGTGTCGTGATGATCAGCGCCAGCCCAGAAGGGTAGGAAGTGATGCAGACTCCAAGGGAACTCATAGCCAGAATGCGCGTCGATAGCCTGGAAAAGGCGGAGGACGATCCAGGCGTACATGGTGAGGATGTGCAGATCTCCTGTAATGGCGCACCAGAGGATGGGCGAGCCAACTGTGCCGAGACCAAGCATCATAACCTCGATCGGAGAAGCATATTCGGCGGCGAGACCGAACGGCGCCGAGTACTGGTGATGAATCTTGTGGATGTTCTTGTACAGGAAGGGATAGACGTGCATGGCGCGGTGAGACCAGTAGTGCCAGGTGTCCTCCATGACAAAGAAGATGGCGATTTGGTAGGCCATCTTCCATAGGCTAGGAAATGGGACGGACGTGCTCAGGCCAAAAAACTGGGCCATGGGGTGGAAAAGCCTGGTGCGTCGGTGTCAGCAGTTCACGCGGTAGAACCCACGACGTTGGACGTACCAGATCTGGGGCAGCTCAACGGTGAAATGCGAGAGCAGAACCAGCATGGCACACTGCCATTGTTCCTTCGCGGTCGGTATTTTTTGCTGTCTCCGTCGTTAGCCTTGCCCTGCGTCGCCACCCGCGTCAGAGCCTAACTCACTTGCTGAATCTTGTACTTCCTGAAGTACGGGATGCAGTCGATGATAATCCAAGGCAGGCTGCGTCCGAAGTACACGACCTCGTGCATGACAAAGCTCATGATGCCGGTGGCGAGAACGTCGTTTTGCATGTACGTGTACCAAGCCAACCACAAGCGCTCAAAGTAATTGAGGTTTACATTGTACTTTGAGATCTCTTCGAACTGGCCCCAGTATGTGTCTTGAGGAGTGCCGAGGGCGTAGGCTCCCGTCGAATTCGAGGTTCTAGAAAACCGTCAGTACCGCGGACGTGTGGTATGCGATTCGCGGTTAAGGAGGCGGGCATTAAGGAAAAGAGATGTACGGAACGACTCAGGCGAGCAGTGAAAACCTACATGTAAGCAGCGTCCATGGCTATGCCTCGCTGTCGCACAATGCTTCCAAGAGAGTGTGTTGTGGGTGTGGACGAAGCGACGGCGCGAGGGAATCGAGAATAAAAGATGTTGAGGAGGCGTGGTACGAGCCAATCAAATGATTCGACCAGACGGTTCCGAAAGTGGGAATCTGGTACGACTCTCAGAACATCGGTAGCGCCAGACTCCGCCCGATCATTTACGCAACCCCCTGTGGCATTCACCGCTTTCGTCTTCCGGAATTGCCACAGCCGAAGTGGTCTTACGGCGCAAGCACATGTCAACGCTGAGTTCGCTTTACGTGGCTGCTACCACTTCTGCCCTTCTAGCGGCCTCCACGCTCCACATCTCGCGTCAATGTCATGCTATGCATCAAATATATCCGTAGTCTCATTTATGAGGTGGGAATCAAACCAAACAGAGCACCCCGGGAATTTTCTGCCGGCCTCGGCAACAGAGAAAGCAGGCGATGGAATGTAGTTCAATCCGGGACTTCCTCCATCTTCCCGTAGCCACTGGTCATTCATATCATGGGTTTTTAAGTAACGAATAGTATACTCTATGAAGTCGGCTATTACACCTAGCGAGCCACGACTGAAAGTTTCCTGAGACATCCTACGACACGCGTGGTTCAGTCGGGATCTCTTCACTCAAAATACTTTCCGTGCTCAAGATCCTCCAGCAATGTCCATTGCTTCGGAGTCCACCCCAAGGCTTCTCTGGTCTTCTTGCTTGAAACAGGACTATTCGCCCCAACAAGAGCGGCGAAAAACCCAAAATGCTCCTGCGCCTGCTCCATGGACTTTGACACGACGGGTACCTCGAGTTTCTTTCCAATGGCTTCCGCGATATCCTTCATCCTGACGCCTTCTTCGGCGACCACATGGTACGTTGCTCCGGCGCTTCCCTGCTCCAAGGCAAGGCGAAAGGCAACTGCGGTGTCGAGGTAGTGGACCGCAGGCCATCGGTTTAGCCCGTCGCCAATGTAAGCGGAAACCCCCTTCGCTCGTGCGATATGGATTATTTCGGCCATAAACATGGCATCGCCGTCTCCGTGGTTGGTTGGCGCAAGTCGCATGACCGCTGAACGGACGCCGTTCGAGGCGAGGCTCTTGGCCAATTCTTCCGACTCCCCGCGGATGGCTAACGGTCCCGTTGAAGGGTCGTAGACGTCGTCCTCAGTCGCGACGCGGTCCCTTGGCAAAAGAAGTGTTCCAGACGTGATGATCAAAGGACGGTTCGAACCAGCGAGCGCGTCTGCCATTGCACGGATGGCCGCTTGGTCTGTGTCACAGCTCTTCCTTACATTGGTGAAGTCCATGTCGAAGGCGAGGTGAATAACGCCATCCGACGCAGCAGCACCCGCCTTCAGAGAGTCCAGATCGTACAGCGACCCTCTGTGAACTTCTGCTCCGAGGTCAGAGATAACCTCTGCCGCTTTGTCGGAGCGCGCCAGGCCAAGCACAGTATGGCCTGTGTTCAGAAGTTCTCTGGTGACTGCCCTGCCAATGAGTCCAGATGCGCCCGTAACAAAGACACGCATATTGGGTTCGACTGTGTAACCAAGCTCTAAGATCGTATGAAGCTTCAACTTCCACAGTGGCTAGAAGTCCCAGGCCTTTGGACAAAGATCGAGTAGATTCCTAAGTTGTCTCAAAGCAATATGAGACGTCGGTCCCTTATACTTCACAAGATTCGGATCCTTTGCTCTAGTCCGCTGTAACCAAGGCCGGAAACAAACCCATCATTTTCGGCCGAATATACGAGGGCATAATCTACATTGGCAATCTGATTCGGAGACTGTCGAGTTTCTCGGTCGAAAAGAATGCAGAGCCATGAAAATCAAGTGTCATTTGGATTTGTAATGCACCTTTTAAAATCACGTGATAGGCATTCTGCTCGGCCTATTCAGCCGAATCGGCCGCTACTCATTGTTGAATAGATTATTTGGGAGACAAATACTTGGTGGAACCATAAGGGTCCATTACAGCATTCGCTTAGGGCATGCGAGGAAAGTATCAGGTGCTTGAACGCCAGGTTACGAGTAGAAAGCATGAAGGCACTGCAACGTTTGAGACACAATCAGGATTGCGGGAGAAACTTGCGCGTGAACATGGGTATGTGTCACTACCAATAATAGATATACCATGGGCTTGACGATTGAGCTTCCAAGACTACTTTCGTTATTACGATTACTGCTCCTAAGATACCCCCCTCTGTTTAGAACTACGTCTTAAAGTTGCAACCAGCATATGAAATCGTACATGCAACGTTCGTCTATGAGAAAATAAAAGTCACTCCAAAAAGCTGGCGGGCCCCAGCCTTTCGGCCAAAGCTTTCTTGATCTCCGTTGTGCTCATTGTTAAGAATTTCCTCTCTCGAAGCGGGTTCGCTGCGACTTTGAAGCTTTCCAGCCCATCCATGAGTGCGATCCTTTCGTCGAGCTTAGCCATGTCATTGCCCGTGAAATCTGCGTTTCGTAGGCTTGAAGCATCGGTGAATCCGACTGGTAGTTCCATGATCTTATTGTCCTCTGCCAAGATGGTGGTCAGTTCCGTCCAAGAAGAGATGGCTGGAAGCGCAGTTATAGCGTTGAAGGCCACGTTCAGTATGCGCAGATTTGGCAACTCCGGGCCAGAAGTGCCGCTGCACAGAGCAGAGAGCTGATTCACAGATACGTCAAGAGTTTGAATTCGGCTCATGGTGACGCCAGGTGTCGTGAACAGTGCACCGGAAAGCTTATTTTTTGAGGCGTACAGTTCAATCAAAGGCAGATTGCTGAGCTCAGTCATCGGCAAGCTAGTAAGCTGGTTGTTAGACACGTTTAGGTAGCGAAGCCTAACGAGATCACGGATCTCGTCCGGAAGGACGGATAATTTGTTTCCTCGAACGTCAAGGACTTCGAGTTTTGTAAGAGATTCAATAGACGTTAGCTCGCCAGTGAGCAGATTGTCTGCGATCTTGAGTTCACGGAGGCTGGAGATCTGCGCAATTGTTTCCAGGGCGTCGTTCATCAGACGGTTCCGTGACTGCATTTCCTATTAACACAAAGATCAAGAAGGCTAACAGAAGAAGCATACCAAGTTCAGCGTGGTCAGGCAATCAAGTCTTCTCAGTCCGATGGGTACATCAAATAAGTTGTTGCCGTGCAGATCCAACAGCTCAACGCCACCAAACTTTGGCGTGTCCGTATCGTCATTCTCGTTGTATGCATTCACGTCCACGTCCGGAAACACTGCGTCAGGGATAGTCTCGATCTCATTGTCCGCAGCAATGAAGCGTGTCAGATCTACAACCTCATTCCATTGAGTATCTGAGTCCTTGTTGAAGTCGTAGTCGTACATCTTCAGCACCTCTTCGGGAATTTCTTTCAAGCCCATGGCCGAGATGTTTAGTTTGCCATCTGAGCGTGCGGTATCGATGCGGATCCTGATGGCAGATCGCTCATCTTTGGGTTTGGTGTTGAACGGATCGGCGAACGCGCTTGGATCAAAATCAGGAATCGAATCTTGCCGGATTTCCTGCTTGTTACTGGAGAGTCGAGCTGCCTTCGCCGCTCGAATTTGCTCGCGGAGAGAGGCAGACGACTTAGCTGCCTGTGTCGCTTTCGGCGAAGGCGTCGCTTCTTCCTTGGGTGGGGCAGACGGAGGTGCTGATTTCTTCACGACAGGTCTTGACGTAGGCTTGGAAACTGGAGCTGACTTTTGCACGCCTTCTCCAAAGAGATCTGCGACCGGGGCGCGTTGTTGCTGAATCCGCCCAGCGACAGTCTTGCTACCTCTGACAGGTGTTTTCACGACTGGCTTTGCAGAAACAGCTGTCGTGGCTGTCTCACCTCCTGCAGTTTTCAACAGGCTTGACTTCGTTGGTGATCGTGCTCGAATGGTCTTTGCAGTGTTGCCAAGTGGAAACCTGTTCGGCGTACCACGAACAGAAGAGCTTAGATTTGGGAGGCTCGGCTTCGTAGCAAGTGCTCGTGGAGTAGTGGTCAGGGGTGGGGGCATGTCCTTATCTTTGGAGCTCGGCCTGGAACGATTGTCTATTGCTGAAGCCGGTCGCGAAAGAGCCTTCATAGGGCTGTCTGATGTGAAGAAGCTGGACTTCCTCCGAGAGCCTGCAGGTGAAGGCGGTATCGACGCCAGGCTTTCAATTGTCCTCTCTGACAGAGATGGACGCGATGCTTTACGGAACGTTGGAGTGACTGGCGTCGTAGACGGAGACGTGGCATTGGTAGAGTACGTAGCATCGCTTTGAAAGCTCCGATGAGATCCTAAGTCATCTTCGAGGATGCTTCCCTTGCTACTCGCCGCCGATGCCTGTCTCTGCTTTGCCTGAACATTGGTTCTCGATAAGGGTCTTGTGGATGGTTTCTTGAACGAGGCGTCCTGGCCGGCAGACAATGCAGCGGACGCATTTCTTAAATGAGCCGGTGCTCGATCATTCGGTTGTGTGTGAGACAGAGGTGGTCGGGCTTTCTGAGCGAGCGAGGCCGTAGATGCTTGCCTCCTCGCAGCGGACGCATTCGTGGGACGTGAGATCGATGACAGGGAGGGTTGCTGGCGCAGATTGGGAACGCTCGATCTCGGCAAAGGCAGTTTTGATGCGGCAGGACGCGGAAGAGCTGAAGGATTACCACTGCTGGTCGGCTGAGATGCAGCCTGGCGGAGGTCCATTGTGCATCCCACACAGGGGACGTCACGACTCGACGCGCGGGACACGACCAAGTAGTGAACGAGGTTGTAGAGGAGATATGGCTCGTTTCGCGGAAGCTCTGTTGCAAGGGACGAGCGGCAAGCATCGAAAAGGGGACAGTGCACCGGTTGAGCCCAAGATTTGCGGTGCACAGAGGAAAAGAAGGACGGGCGCCGTGGTGGCGTCGTCGTCGCTAACTGTGTTGTCGATAACCGGCCCAGGGCGCGATCAAGGGCGCGTTGCTCGGTGGGCACGGGCGGTTGTCAGGGACGCCGGCGCGCTACGCTGAAGGGGGCATAGCCTGTGTTTTGAGGGGGGCCCGCCGCGTTGATGGGGGGTCCCGCGCCACCTGACCTGGGCCGCCCACCCGCCATCTCTGACTTGGCCCCGGCGCTTCAAGTACTGGACGCTTCCGTCGCTCCGCCAACACCTCGCGTCCGCTTCAACACCTCAAAACGAATCGGTCGCATACACATTGCTCCGCTACTGCGCGGTCGCCGGTGCTCGCAGCTTCGTCGCCGCAACATTGGTCCCACTAGCTACACGTCTGCAGTCATCGCACCAGCGTCACGCGTCGACCGCGTCCGGCGCATCGCCATTGGCTCCCCGGCGCATTCCTGGTTCGCGGCCTGCTCCAACCACCGCATAACGGGCCTTGTCCCGGTCACATAGGCGCTCGCTCAGTATATCACACTTCCCATCCGCTGCCTGTCCGCAGGCTTCCCCGCCATTTCCGGCCTCTTCAATTGTGTCGCAAGGTCGCTGTTGATGCTGTCTTGGACGGTACAAACAGTGTGACGCTCGCGACCGTAGCCGACAACGCAGACTGGCCATTTGCTCTCGATCTTCGGCTCCGCAATTCTCGTCTGTGTCACAGCTTCCGACCGCAAAACCCACGCGCATCATCCTTTGCTCATCCACAGACCTCCGTCTTCTATTGCTTGCACGCAGTCCACCATGAGCAACGGGCCGAACGGCAGCCTGCAGCCTGCCTTGATACCTGAGAGTCCGCCGCTGGCTCCCAGAAGTATCGGCGCAGAACCGTCTGCCACATCGCTAGGTCCTCGTCTGGATCGCTCCAAGTATGCGTCGCCAGCACCGCCAGCGACCTCCTCAATCACTCCACCGCCATCCTCCCAGGTGCCGCAACTTGCCAAACATGTTCTACGCACGCCGTCGCCACCAACTTCGCAGCTCACGTCCCCGCCGCCAACAAACAGGCCTTTTTCATATTCGCAAGGCTTCACTCCAGTCAACGACCTTCCCTCCGCCGATGAGGTCAGAAATGCGTCCGTGGAGGACCTACGGAACATGGTGGAGAGCTTGAGCATCGCTCTGCGAGAAGCCCGCGCGTCGGCCGCCCACTTCAAGCTACAGCACAACATGCTTCTGATTGATAGTACCGAGGCTACCAAGCGCATGGAGGTGGAGCTGCAGCTCACCCAGCGAGAAGTTGAAGTGCTACAAGAAGCTGAAGAGAGGAGGCGACAGGACTACATCAGCCCTGCTCAACAGGCCGGCACTGCCGCATTGATTGAAGACCTGAACCGCCAGTGCCTGCTACTTCACAGTGAGAACGAGCAGTTGCGCACCTCCCTTGCTCGCACAGTGCAATCTCTTGAGGACACGGAAAACGTCCTGGCCAGTTTGCGCGAGGAGAACAGTCGCCTGCGCCATCGCATTCGCACAAATCGCGAGCACATGAACGGAATACTGGATTCTGTATCAGACGGGAGCCCACGATCTTTGTTTGGCACCCCACACAGACCATCGTACCATACGACTCCACGGCACCCTCCTCCTTCCAGGCCAGCCATGTCGCAGCCACGTGAACCCGGTGCTTTCGAGGCATTGCTGCTGGCGGACAAAGTCCTTAATAGTCAGGAGACTGTAACTGCTCCATCCACGCCAAAGTCCACGCCATTAAAGCACAGACTTGGCCATACACGCAATACGCACTCGCTCTCCTCACTTCCTTCGACACCATCCCGACGTCCAGTGCCTCATCAATCTGCTCTCCGCACCCCGCCACATCTTACAACTATCCAAGAGCCACCATCCGTTGGCCAGCCACATACTCCACACTACTCACATGCGAATCCAACCGCAAGTGCAAATCGCCGACGTGCTTCCTCTGACTCTACCATCACAGCGTCCAGCGTGGACGAAAACACGAAGGAACACTACGGACGTAGTGACGATGAGGACATACCGCCGAGTCAGGCCAGTCAAATTGCTGCGAGTATGTTGAGAAAGACGCCGAAGTCGTCTGGCATGCAAGGGAAACTTACACAAACACGCATAATTGGGAGAGTGACGAAACCAAACATCAGCGAGAGTGAAAAGAGAAGGCTGACGAGCTTTGGCGGAGACATGGGCAGCCCAAGTAAGAAAGGAAGAGTTGGTGCCGGGGTGGCCGTTGGTTTAGGAATTGGTTTACCAGGTGAGAGAAGGGATTGAGAATGATGGGAGAAAATGCTTGATGATTATTATTGACGTGAACCATCTGGAGTGGTTGGATATATGAGCTAGGGTCAAGGTTTTGGGAAAGGTTTGGGACAAACGAATTTTAATGAACAGGGTGAACAAATTTTGGGGAGACTGACGACGCGAATTACTGAGATGCTTACGAGGATGGGCGGTAAGGGTTTTTGGCATGATTTCGAGCAGGTGAAAGAAAATGAAACTGCTTTAGCAAAAAACAAGAAAGATCGTAAACCATACATGGGTATTGTATAACGGGATGGGCCACCCTCTAGCTTGCTAATCATATTCTCCTTGCAATTGTATCGGTAGTATCTGATGTACTCTCTCTCGCTCTCTCTCTCCCTCTCCCTCTCTTTCTTTCTTTCTTCGCTGAGATCTCATCCACGACTCCTTCGACGAGGTCGAAATACTCGTCCATTGCCTCGTCCGCTCCGTCACTGGCTCCAGCGGCTATGGCAGAGATCTCTTTGCCGAAGTGTCTCCCTCGCTCCTGGTAGGGCCATCTGCATATTGTGTCTCCAACAAAGAGCCTGCAAATTGACACAGACTAGCCAAAGGGGTACTTTCCTTGGTTCTCGTCCTGGGTTTTCAGACACGAACAGATCACCGACATCTGCGCACGGTTTGACGTCCACGTCTGGAGAGGTTCCTATTGCGCCATCCTGCTCCTGTTGTGCTTCGTCAATGTCTATCTGCACCAACGCCGCAGGCTGAATCCATGCTTCTTCTGGACGAAGCCGCGCACGGTGGGGCATGGAGAATGATATATGCTCCTCTTTAGCATTCAGGCGCGAGCTGTTTTGTTCCAAGATGGTCTCCGACGTCGAGCTCAGTTTGCTTTCTTGGCCTTCGTCTAATCTGGTGGGACGCAATTTTGGTTCACTCTGGAGCAGGAGTGAAGGTAATCCAGGCTCAGGTGCTGATATTTCGAGTGAGCAGGGCTCTGGGTCGTTATTGAAATGAAGGGACGTGTCTTCTATGCAACTATGCCACTCGTCCTCGCTCTCGTCACTTGTCACAGAATATATTGGGGTGAGTATATTGAATGATTCTTGCAATTCCATATAGAACGCAAAGATTCCCTCGCCCTCTTGGTACTGGTCCTGGTAGTAACTTGCTAAAGTCAATTGCAGCGTCGCATACGATGCTTGCGAAGAGATTGTCATTTTGGTCGAGACTATTGCTGAATCTGCTGTAAAAATGAATAGACGAAAACGAGATCCTTAAAAATAGCAGGAAATTCTCTCTGATTTTCTCAGATGAAATAATGCAGCAATGATTAAGGTACACTCCGTTCGCGGTTGAGACTGCTTAAAACGGCAACCATGTGGAACCTGAAATACGACCATCAGCATTACATAAACGCCTCAACAGGACCAGATTCTCCAGAAAATAATTCCTTGAAAGGCGCCGGAACCTGTGATGGTCCAATCATAATGAGACCAGCTGTGCAAGACAAATTGAAGAACTCAAAACGAATCAGTGCTAGCAAGAGCTATCCATAGCGACACCGATTCGAAGTTGCCCGCACTTCTATCTTTCATAATCCGAGGTGTAATCAAGATGCCTACGCCGATATTCATGATCGGTCACAAAGACTCGGCATTTCAGCGTAGTGGGGAACCTTACAAGAGGTGTTTAGAGGGAGCCCAGCTTTGATGATACAACAACCCAAAAGAGGTAATAGGGGGAGCATTTGCTGAAGGACCAAATACAGAAATAAAGTGGAGATGCGATTTCCTTGCTGTTCAATCAAACTTTCCGCTTTAGCAATCCTTTGAGAAAGTCGAAGCTGTTGCTGTCACTTTGTAGCTCCCATATTTTGCCGGTGGGACGATCCTCGAACGCCAGTTCCTCTGCAAGAAGCAAACCCCAGTCTCGAGTGATACCTTTGATCCTCGCTCTTGCGCCGTTTTCCATCTCTAGCGTCACTATCTGATCCGTGTGCAGCCAATTCCTATAATATTCGCTCTCTAAAGAAGCGGACCAGCCATGATGACAGAATGTATAGTATATGCTCTCAAAAGTAGTGAGAATTCTTGCCAGCAACTTTTCCGGCCTGAATGGTTCAAGTGTGTGTCGCGATGCTGCGGCGAGGGCATTGAGGCTTGTAGTTGGAGCTTCGTTTGCCATATTGACACCAATTCCTACAACGAGGTTGTAATCTGCTCCTGCATAAGATGAATTGACCAAAATTCCACCGATTTTGACATATTGTTTTTCTCCTGGACGGGTGGGATCCTCCGCATAAACATCATTAGGCCATTTCAGCTTCACTGGAAGTGAGGAATATCCTGGGCCGTATGTCTGGATGCCGCGAACGATGGCCAAGGCAGCAAGGTACTGAATAAATATCACCGGTGCCTTTGGCATAAGGTTCAGCGGATGATGAATGATGGTGCTAAATATGAGTTGACCGGGTGGTGCAACCCACACGTTGCTGCCGCGACCACGGCCTGCGACCTGAGTTGTTGCCACTGCCGTCACCCCGTCGTGCAGGCGCTGGAGTAACGAAGGGTTCTTTTCGAGCATTGTGTTCGTGCTTGTCACCACTTCACCATAGAGAATGTGTTTCCCAAAACGGCCTTCTACCGCGTTCGTCTCCTTCACGTATTGAGCCCAGTGTGAATAGTATGCAGCATGGTTGAAGTACGGAGTCTCTTTTGCTGTTGGTAGTGCATCGTCGTGTACTCGGATGTATTTGACAGCTTTATCGTAGTCGATCAAGCCATGCTCAGAGACGCTGGACTCATCGTCAGCACTCCCACCTGTCGCAGAGGAAGGAAGGACTGAAGAAATAGCTTCTTTCAGCTTGCCCATGGAAAAATTACTACCCGATCTCTCGAGCTCAAATGTATCGTTAGCTCCTATAATGATCTCGCGTCCATTCTCACGAACGATAATATCTTCGAGATCTGCGAGTAGATCTGGCAGTTCCGTGGGCCGAACCGATGTAAGATGCAATCGAGATAGGGACGGTACCGTTTGTTCTGCTTCGTTGACCCGAAGACCCAGCTTGCGTAGACACGCTCTGAAGAATTGCGCACGGTCTTGATCACCTCGCTCAAGAGCTTCCACAACTTTTGCGTAATCCGGACCATTGCCTTGTTTGTTCAAGTTAAGTGCTGCGAACCTTACTTGCGTTAGCGAATTTGCAGGCTTAATCGTAATCCACACTTACTCCGGATGAGGCCCGCTGAGTACGACATGCCCATCGCCAATCTTTCTGTACACGAGTGCTGCCGCGCCCTTCCCAGAATCCACGTTGAGAGGTTCCGTATAGCTCGCAAGTATCTCAACACCACGCTCCTTAAATCTTTCTGCGTCAACAAACACTCCACCGCCGTTGAAATAACTCCGTACAAACTCCGGTAGATTTGCACCAGTGCTACCAAAAACTTCTTTGTGCACTTTTAGCTCGGCGGCTTTTGCGCCAGCTTCGCTTGCGTAGACAAATCCCGGAAACGCGAGGCCACGACATATTCCAGGGAAAAACCCAAGCTCACGATCTCCAACGACTTCCATGCCTTTAACGCCAACTTCGAACTCGCATCGCGAAGAGCCATAATAGCCGCCCGCGCAAAGTCCGAGGTAAGCGCCGCCGCGATTAACGTATTGTATGATCTTGCGATTGCCTTCGCCGTTAAGTGTTCTGCAGTAGCCTAAGTCGGCACCACCGGGCATCACGAACAGTGCACAGGATGCTGTCCATGGTTCTTTGATGATTGCGTCCGCTGTCACTGAAAGAACAGCATAGTTTGGCGACAGTAACCGTCGCAATGTGTATAGACAGTGTCGAACAGATTCAATTGTGCTTCCAGGGCCTTGAGGTAATTAGCTCAGATGCGAATGTGTTATTTTGTCCTTGAATTACCCGAATATACAAGCACATTGACCCTGTGAGTCGTCATCCTGAAGGTGGCTCCACCTGCGCTGCGCCGAATCCGTGTGGTCTGGGATTCTACAACATCAGATCGAACTCTGCACTGCCGAAGATATCTTCTTCTTTGGAACGATGTCAGACGTAAAAGAGGTTAGAAATGATGCGAAAGCCTCCGTAGCCGATGATGAACCGGATGACTGGTGAGCCTCGTCCCCGCTTCAGCCGATGCAATCTCACCAAAATTGACAACCTCAGGGACAAGAGAATCTTCAGCACAGGATGCGCCGGTATGTCTTCCCAAACAGTAGAAAAAAACTTCCAGTTCTCGCTAATCGATGAAGCCGAGAACATGAAGATGACCGACTGTTACTATGAAACGAAAGACTGGAGGGCTTGCAAGAAAGAGGTGATGATACGGGTCCGAGTTCGCTTTACGCCGAGTTTTACGTACTGACGTGCGAGTAGATGGAAGAATTTCGAGAATGCTGGAAACGCAATGGAAATATCCAAAGAACAAGTCAGAAAGATGCTTAGACTGCCACTCTCCGTAGGCAGTCGGAACGGGCTCTCCTCGAGCCGTACTCCGTTTGCCTCATGTACATGTAATTAATGTACGAAATTCCCACTCTTTTTTTCTTTCATGTACACGACTTTATAAAGGTCAAATAAGATAAAAAAAAAGTGTTTGACAGATCCACTGCCGAAAGGAGATCTATAGGGCTTCCAATATTTGTGCAAAGTAATGACCTAGAGAGAGGGCAAAGAATGACGAACCCTTATGGGATATGCATGAGATGTGTAAGCAGTTACCTTACTCTTGTCAAGTCTCCGAGGGCTGCTACTTGACGAAGAAATGGATTTTCTTTTCCTCTTTTAACAAAAGAAAGCCCGGAAACCGTCAAGTAATGAATCTAAGTTAGGACCCATTGTGTCTGGAGTGCTTCCTTCGGCGGAGAGTTAGGAGGTTTATTCTCATTTCTTACAGGATTGGGCTTCGGCTGTTCCTGGCTGTGAAGATCTGAATGTCTCAATCACCCATTGGAGAAGATTCAACGGCAAAAAAGCATCTACGGGTGTTATCAGCATCAAATACACCTGCATTAGCCTTCTAATTCAGTTCATAGTGCGAGTAGTGGAGCTGTTCCGGCTTCAAGGTTCGAGCAGGATGATTACGGAATTGGGAAAGATGATTGCTTCCGATATCGGCGACGCGTGCATTCAGTCGTAACGCGACTGTACGTCTCACATCCAACAGAGCGAAGTTATTACCTTACTCTTAATTTGTTTCAGTAGACAATGGCCACACCGGACATAGATTCTCAGCGACCATACAACAATGGCCACCGTGCTTTTCTTCAAGCTTTTATGTCGCGGGGTACTATGACCTTTGCGGAAGCGAAACCCATCTTGGCGCACATATTCTCCATTCAAGGTTCGCTGGGGAACCTCTCGTCAATGCTCTCAAGCTGATAGGAAAAACAGAAGCGAGGAGGGTTCTCGAAAACGACATAACCATAGACGATTTTTCAAACATGATCAACACCATAAATTCGACCATTCACCCATTCGATATGGAGATCGGGTTCTCCTATCCGCAAAAAGCCCAGTCCCGCACGTACAACGACGCCGTTTACGCTCTTGTCAATCTCACTTCGGATCCGCAGACACAGCTTGCGACGACGCACTCCCCAGACGAGATCGCCTACGTTCGCCGCGTGCTGGACGGCATGTTCGAGACGAACAACACGAAGAACCGAGAGGTTATGGCCATACGCGGCATAGATGCTATTAATTTGTCGAAGCCACGCCCAGGACAGGACTTGTCCGCAAGCACGAATGGGAACGCAGAGAGCCAAAATGCTTCGAACAAGGGCTTGACAAAGGATCAGGCTGAGAAGACGTTGGCCAGCCTTGTGGAAGAGGGGTGGTTCGAAAAGAGCAGGTCTGGATTTTATTCACTCAGCCCGAGGGGCCTGATAGAGTTGAAGGGCTGGTTGGTAGAGACGTACAACGAGGAGGACGAAGGAGAAGATGAAGAGGAGGGTCCGACGTGGCAACGGATCAAGACGTGTTACGCATGCAGGGAAATCGTCACCGTGGGCGAGCGCTGCGCGGAACGAGAGTGTCTGTGCCGCTTTCATGATTTCTGCGCGCGCAGCTTCTTCAACAATCAGAGGGAGAAACGGTGCCCTACGTGCAAGACGGAATGGACGGGCAACCACTACGTAGGCGAGAAGGCGGCTGTGGGCGCAAGACCGAGCAATTCAACGAGTCGCCCGACCACGTCAAGACAGCCGGGTCCTTCTGAGCAGGAGAGCGAGACAGAATGAGCACGTTTGTGATGATTTAATGATAAAAAAAAACAAAAGCGCGATGAGTCTCGTCAAGTGCGGGAACATGCATGTACATGTACGCTGAAGGATTTGGGGACTAGCTTGCACCCGTGGTGTCAAGATGTTGACTTCGAAGCGGGCAATGCTAATGAAGTCGCAACACCCAAGAATCCAAACCTCCGTCATGTCAAAGTCGTAGCGCTATACACAGGACTGCTTAAGCGCGTCCAGCGCTGAAGGTGGTGGGTGGGGGAGGGGTATCTCTTCTCGCCTGTGAACATTGGTAGGGGGATAGGACTGCGACACACATGGATCGTATCGCCATTCTGGGCAGATGAAGGCCACTACAGCATCAAATTTGATCGTCATTGCCCGTAAACACCGTTCTGCGCCTCGTGTTCACTTCTGGCCACCGCTCCCCCTCTTCTCTGCCACCTATATCAACTTGCTGCGATGTCGTGCCCACTTCCTCGTCTTCTCCGATCTGCTTTTGCGCGTCGCTCAGCTCTGTTGGCTCGCAAAGTTCATTTTTCGGTCTTTCATCTGTGTGATGGATTGTTTCGCTTGTATCATGTTCCGGTGGTCTTATTTCCGCCTCTTCATCCTCTTCGTCGTTTGACGTAACTTCAACAGTCGAGTGTCGCCCTTCCTCCTCCACGTCTTCTTGTTCGACATAGGTAGCAGCGGGGACACCAATGCCCATGACTCTGGGGTCGCCTGTAGCACGTTCTTTCAGACTCGGCGCACGCGGTCTCTCCCTACCGCGTGCCCTACCACCAATAATGGGTATCTCATAAGTAATGGTCCGGAAGACGTAGAGGATGACGTCGTATATGAGAAAAGCGAACCACGGCCCGATGGTGATCAGGAAGAGGACGAACTGTCACCGCACGCATAAGTGTCAGGTCTTTGGAACGGATAGATAGCAAAGGAAGGGATGCGCTGGCTTTTTTTTAGGGGTGGACGTACAAACATGGATGAGATCCAAGATTCAATCATGTGGAGGGTGGCGCTAACATTCTCCGAGAAGACAGAGCTCCATGGCAGCATCGTGACTCGCGTGCAACGGATCAAAAAGGGGTTCCAAAAACTAGAAGAGTCCAAAATCCTGTCTCAGAAGCCCTCGGTTGATAGGCAGTCGGCTGGCAGAAGGAGAAGTAGACCACGCGACATGGAGTGACAGTTCCGCACGGGCGACCGATAGCTGCGATAATTGGGGGAAAGTTTATCTCAGCGAGCGAAGGTCGACAAGCTGTGGTGTGGATCTGCTCATGTCTGTTGGGAAAGCAAGGAGAAGGAAAAGCAAGACAAGGATTCTGTCTCCTTCGCAGAATTCGGGGACGAGTAAAAAAAAATCAAGCCGGAGACACGTGCGAAGAACGCAATTGCTGACGAGTACGGAGGTCGCATTGAAGTATGATGGCTGTGGCGCTGCTGAAGCCAAGTCCGACTGTCCGAGCGCTTCGTCGTGTCTTCGTTGTGTGCTGATGAAAGCTGGCCAAGTCTGCAACCTTGAGAGCGGGTCTGCGTGCTACCAGAGACTCATCATCACTGTGACTGCATGTGGTCTCGCGTCCTGCATGTGGGAGCATCTCAGGCTTTTCAGCCGTCCCTCCTCCCTTGCAGGCTTGCAGGCTTGCACGCCAGCGCCATGCACGTGCTGCCGGCCCCGAAGTGCGGAAAGCGTTGTCCTCCCGTTGGTCCAGATGCGCTCAGCGGGCCCGTGACGCGATATATCATCACGACCACGCCTCCAAGCCTTCGGACAACTCGAGCCAGACACGCCACATTTGAAGCAGAGTGCAAAAGGCATTTTGGGGATTTGCACTGCAGCTCAGTGCTGACCGGTGACAGTCCCGCCGCACGCGTTCAACACGCCCACCAGTCTGATTGGCGCAGCCCCACCTTTTTGTAGCCACTAGCTGGAATGGTGTAGGCTGTGTCGCTCAGCCTTGCCGGGCAAAAGAGAGAAGGCAGAAACACGTACGTGGGGCCTTCAGCAGTCACGAGCTCCCGTTTCCATGCGGCCTCCAACACAGTTGAGGCCCGTCGACGTCTTTCAAGAATCCTCATCTCCATATGTTGCTATGCCAGATGCTGTGATCCAAGGTCGCGAAACTCATCGCTGGCAGTCTTAACCGGAAGGCTGACGGCTTTGTGTGAATCGGGTCTTCCAACGTGCCGATTCCCTCTCGTCTTTTCGACTGCATTCTGCAGCACCGTTTCTGCCGCTCTTGAACTTGAGGAGTTCGGCTTCAGCGTCAAGAATGGACGAACATGACATCGCTGGATTTTTGTCTCTGCAGCCCCAGGGCAACGGAGAGCTCATCGTGCATGCTCTGGACGGACAGACCTTCACCTTCGCAGGCCTTGACCTAGACTTAATCTTTAAGGTCTGTCCTCTTCTGGCTTTCAGCTTCGAGGAAAGATCGAACGGTCGCAAAATTCACGTCCTCACCGCTAGCTCGATCGAATTGGTCTCTCGCTTTCTGAGGTTCCTCTACACAGGGGAATACCACGTGTTAGATCACACAGGACAGGAATTGCCATGCTCGCTGCTGCTGCATGCCCAGTTATATCACTATGGCGAGTTGTACGACGTCCCATTGCTCGTGAACACAGCGTACCTTCATATATCTCAGGCGTGCGAGATAGCATGTTCAATGCCGTCTCCACCGGCAGACCTTTGTAATACACTAAAATACCTCTACAAAAACGTGAATAGTTGTTTCGAAGTCCACCACACGATTTTGCATTACTGCATCACCTGCTTCAGCCACCACCATCTTGGAGATAGCCCGGACTTCAGAAATCTTCTTTTGGAGCTCCCAGAATGTGAGCAGGACTTGTGTAAGTTGAACATGCAACGTGGATTTGAAGACGAGAGTAAGTGCTTTCGGAATCAACGTGGCTGAATTGATCATCGCTCTTACGGACTACAGCTTCAGCAGACATCATCCGAATGCAGTTGCCTAGGACCGAGCAGCGGCAATGCCGAAGTTACGACTACATCTACGACATCTTCGGCAGTTCAAATGCATCCACGCCCATGCAGACCCCGCTGATGACGCCTGAGATGCGGTCCCCCCCTTTTGGATTTACGCTCGTGCATCAGCCGCGCCACCCCGGCAGCCTATCTGCCACTGAAGATAGCGATGGTTATTATAGCGATGGTTCGCTCTCGTCCGATTTTGAAGGCTTTTCTTTGGTCGATCGATCACAGGAACCTCGTAGATCTGGATGTGGTCGTTTTAGAGGACACAGTACGCATCCCCCGTTTCCAGCTGCTGATGAAGGAATGGACTCGAATCAGAGAGGACTACAGTCGCGATCGGAAAACGACACGTTTGATGAAGATGATAGGGTAGCGTGTCGGTCAAGGACTCCTTCGGGCGACGACAAGCGGATCAGGCTGTCGAGAGATGCCAATGGCTCCTCTCCAATTCCATCATGCATCACAGAAAACCATGTGCTTAGACCTGCTGCCACACACTCCATTCAAGTCCCCGAACTGGCCGAATCTCTCGCCCCCCTCGACGGGATACAGGGTGCTGAAAAGGCGTCGAATGGCCCCATTAGTGATCCGTCAGATGCAGAGTATTCGGAATCAGAATGGTCCGTCCTCAGTGACCGGGCTTCGCCTCACAAGACGGCAGGTTCCCCAGAGCGTAGTCTCTCGTTTTGCGGCCGCTTCGGCATCTCAGGCTCCACGGAGACGATCGTCTCGGCTTCGGATCTTGAGCCGTCAACAAGCAGCCATGCAGAACTAGATGGAGTAGTGAAGAGTTTAGACTCGGAACGGGCAGTCGTGTCGGATGGAGAATCAGAGTAGGTGTCTTTCTGACTCAACAAATTTTTTTCCTGGCAAGAAAACAAAGGACTGTCACACGCCAAGAGAGCTTAGAGTGAGTTCAAAGTCGGTGGTCGGTCAGACTGCTGTCCGTGGGGAGGAAACCATACGGCTCTTTACACAGATGGCTTCAACTGGCTCGGAAGGATAAGGTGTGAGTGATTTAATCGTGCGTGATATTTCTGGCGGTCGAGTAGTGCTTGGGAATGACGAGCCTTTTTTTGGTGCGCCATATGCAATTATGCTCATCGCGACGGTGTTAAAAGAAAGGGGCGGGAAACCGGTGGGAAGTTTATATTTCTTCCTCATTTCGATACAGTAGATAATATCACAGCTCAGTACACACAAGTTATGCAGCGAATCTAGTCACAGTAGCCAGTAACGAAGAGATTGAAAACAGAGCACTGACATTGGGAAATCTTGGAGACTTTAGGAAAGAAATGATTGGCTTTTCGTTCTGCGGGCAGGAAGACCCTTTCCCGGTAGTATGACGCGCACAAGAGCGGACCGATGACCCACTGACTTAGGACCGTGCAAAGACGCGAGACGAGCCAGTCCTAGGCGGAGCAGCAAGCGCCAGTTCACGCTTGTTTGCAGGTCTGCGACCAAGAGCAAGTGTGTATGGATTCTCGATTGCAAGAAGTCCGTAACTTGGGAGGGAGGGGGGTGCAAGATTGGTGGGGCCTTGTATTTCCAACCGCGAGGCCGGAGCCCATCAGCAGCTAAGCGGGTAGCGGACCAAGGAAGGAAAAAGGAAAAAAAAAAAAAGGAAAGCTGATGGGAAACGCAGGTATGGCGTGACGAAAATCCCATGCGATTTGGGGCGGAAGCAAGCGTCCTGCATAGAGAAGCGCGGCACACGCACTGTGGATATCCAAAGGCCAGGACCACAGCTACGGCGTCGAAGCGCGTCATGGATCCAGGCCAAGGGCGGGGCGGAGGCCAGGGAGACGAAAAAAGGGTTCGACCTTGCGAGGCGATCGTGATCCAGCACGGGGGCTGCTGTGAAGCTGGGAGGCGCGGCTTTTGCCCTGAACGCTGCGAAGGCCGGAGGCACGGTAGAGCAGCAGCACAAGGGACGGTGGCTACCGCAGCGCGTCCAAGATAAGCTACAGAAAAGAGCGCCAGGGCGAGGCCTCCATCGTTGGCGGTAGAAAGAAAGTGAGGGCCACAGGCCCGAGTCTCACCGCATCCTCTTTCGGGGGACGCATGCGCATGACGAAGGGGGCGCCTTTTGGACAAAGGTCCAGAACCACGGTCTCTGGCCTGTACTGCTTGCCCATGACGATGCCGACACTAAAAAAGAACGGGAGCGAAGTAGAGTCACGTATGACAGGAAAAAAAAAAGGTGGGAAGACGACGATTGGAGCGGAGGAGGGGTGGGAGGGCGAGGTGATAGGCTAATAGGCTACAAAGTTACTACAGTGTACGCGAGCTGAGTCAACCTGAGTTCCCGGCTTCAGACACGGTGAACGTACGATCCTTTCCTTTTCAGTTCATTTAGCAGTAAGGAGAGGCGGCTGGTCGGCAGAGAGGTTTTTTCAACGCGACCGTCTATTCTCATTTTCTTTTGAAAAGAAAAAGAGCAAAAAACAATAAGGAGAGAGAAGAAGAAGAAGAAGAAGAAGAAGAAGAGCAGGACCAGCGGTTGGTGGACGATAAGGCATAGGCAGAGCCTTTCCGGGATCGCGGTAGGAGGCAGCAATCCGGCTGGAGACGAGACGGCGGGGGGGCGGAGCAGGGTAGGACGAGGGAAAGACGAAGAAGTAGGACCACGCGGACGAGAGCTGCTGGTGGTTTCGAGCACGGAGACGGAGGTCGAAAAAGCAGGTTTTTTCAGCCGTGCGGGGGAGAGAGAGCCTGGGGAGAAGTAGGAGGAGGCGAAAAGAAAGCGCGAGCGGAAGGGGAGCAGACAAAAGCTTCGGTAAGGTCGGGAGCGTGCTTGTGTGCATATCGTGTATATTTTTGCGCGTGTTTTCAGGGGAGAGGGGAAGGGGAAGGAGAGGGAGCACGAGAGAAGTTACCGCGGGATCAGCGACTTTGGCTGCGCAGTAAGACGTCAGCCAACGTTGGCCACCAAGTTGCTTTGCAGGCACGCACAAACATGCAAGCAAGCGCGCCGGCCCTCTGCCCTCTGCCCTCTGCCCTCTGCCCTCTGCCCCCACCGCTCCGTCTTCTCCCTCCTGCTGCCTCGCAGTCTCTCCGGCGCGAGTGGACCCTGCGTGCCCAGAACCGTCTGCAAACAATGGATGATGCACGCGATCCACGATGAGCCCTGGCCATGGCCAGAAGGCTCCAAGCACGGCAGCAAGGTGAGGATGCAGAGGAAAAACGGCGGAAACGGTCGGGTCGAGACGAGACTGTAAAAACGGCCAGCTCGGGCAGGCTCCCAGCGAGAGGCGCCCGCGCCCGCAAGCTTCCATCCGCGACACCATCACCGCATCCTCTTTTGGAAGAGGGGCCCCCATGACGGCCGGATGGTGCCACTTTCGGATGCGCAGAGAGAGAGAGCGACAGAGCGTGTGCGTGGGCGCGCGCGTGCGTGTGTACTTGTCGGTGGCATTTCTAGTGTCTGCCATCCCGGCAGCCTTGGATTTGCCCTGCATACCAACAGCCCGTCGCCGCCAGTGGGAGATGACCCGGCGCAGGCGGGTTCCAGGGTTAGCCCGCACGCAGCGGGAGCACTGTAAAAGACCTGGCGTGGCGCCTCCTCCATTATCAATTGTCACCGTTCCTCTCCGGCCTCGTCCAGAGCATCCTCTCTCTTGCAAAGCGAAGCAGCGTGGCTGTGGTGCACAGCTGAACCGCAGCGTTCGTCGCCTCCGCCGCGCCGAAGCCTCTGTCGTCTGACCTGTTCCTGTTGGCTGTGGCCTCTCCTTGGCCGTCGCCCACGCGCCTGACGTCACTCTCGCCCCTGCCCGGGCGTGCTCGACTTCCGCAGCGAGGCAAATCCTCGCAACGCTTCCATCATAGACGTTGCACTCTCTCTACACTCTCTCTATCTCTCTGTCTCCCTCTCTCCCGCCCTTCCGCAACGTTCGATATAACTGCGAGCATGCCACGTCTGTAGACGGCCGACACTGGGCCCGCACATCGCCGTTCCGCACCCACCTGTCCTGCAGCGCTTTTGCGCATCATATTCGCCATGACGAGCGCAACCGCGGGCGTGACGCCCAGAAGCCACAGATCCACCACCACTCCTCACACCTCTCGAACCCCATACTCCGTCGGCCAGTCCCTTCCCAATCCCAGATGCTCTCCTCAGTCAATGCCACCCGGTGCGCGATCTCCGAGCCCCAACTACTTCGGCTTGACCCTCGACTCGTCCAAGCACGACCCGCTGTCGTCCGGCGGAGGCCAGCACGCGAGAAAGAATTGGAGCCCTCCCACGTCCAACGTACGATCCACGGCGGCCGTGTCGCCACGTATAATCCCTCTGGACCAAAACCCGGACTTTGAAGCGTTCAGAAGAGCGTCCGATGCAAATGGCTTCAACGCCGTCCGCATGTCGAGTTTCAGCATGGGCATGCCCTCCAACCCGCGCAGGACCAGCAAGACCGGCAGCGTTTCGCACGCCGGGCCGCTCTCGCCTTCGCAGATCATGCTCCCGCCGTCGCCCAAGACAGCCGTGTCCAGCCACGACACCAAACTCTCGGAGACGAAGCAAAGATCACCCAAGCGCTTGCTGTCTTCGCCTTCTCCCAACCTGACCGATCGACCACGACGAAACTCACCGGCCGGTTTCAACGAGCGCGACGCTGCCCTGGCGCCTCAGGTGGCGCGCTTCGTCGACCAGGATGACCGAGATGCAAGACATTCAATGCCATTGGTCGAGTCGGCGCCGCCGATTCCGACCTTGATGTACCACCGAGCGGAAACGCTGCCCGTTTCATTAGACGACCAGGTCGCAGGCGACGTCGGCGACGGTGCGCCGCAGTTGGTGTCTTCCCAGTTTGTTTCCACCCTGCTCGAAAACGAACTCAGCGACACGCTTGTTCTCGACGTTCGCGTGTCCACGCAGTATGCCAAGTCGAGAATAAAAGGCGCCCTCAACCTGTGCATTCCGACCACACTGCTCAAGCGGCCCGCTTACAACACCAACAAGCTGCGGGAGACCTTCACGGTGGAGGAGCAACGGGCCAAGTTCGACAACTGGAGAGACTGCAAGTCCATTGTCATCTATGACGCCAACTCGACCAAGATGAAGGACGCCGCACCCTGCCTCAAAATGCTGGAGAAGTTCAAAAACGAAGGCTGGAACGGCGCGTCGTACATCATTCGCGGGGGCTTTCTCGATTTTTCCAGAAAATTCCCCAGCGCGGTTCTGCACGGTCTCGAGGGTACATCGGCAACGGCCCCGTCCGGAGCGGGCCTTGCGCCCGTTATAGGAGGCTGCCCAATGCCTCAGACGGATAGCGCTGCGAATCCGTTTTTCAACAACATCCGTCAGAACCAGGATCTCATCGGCGGGGTGGGGCAAATACCGTTGCAACGGCCGTCAGGGATGTCGAGCAGCCAAAAGGAGCACCTGCCACAATGGATGAAGCAGGCGATAAGCTCGTCCAACGAGGGCAAGATGGTGTCCGACAAGTTCCTCAACATCGAGAAGAAGGAACAGAAGCGCATGCAACAAGCAATGTCGCAATCAGTCAGCTACGGTACGCCGCTTGGGGAAGAGGGGCGGGTACAACTTGCCGGTCTCGAAAAGGGCGCGAAGAATCGGTACAACAACATCTGGCCCTTCGAGCACACGAGGGTCAAGCTCGAGGGCCCGCTCTCCAACAACTGCGACTATATCAATGCAAACTACGTCAAGTCGCAATGGTCGAACAAGCGATATATCGCCACCCAAGGACCGATACCAGCTACGTTTGCCGTAAGTCACACCCG